>NC_091452.1:13546731-13846731 GCF_964237555.1 Oryctolagus cuniculus
GCAAAGCACCCCTGTCCTTACTGTGGTGGGTGACTGATGGCAATGATTATGAAGGGTGGTGTTAAGGGCTGGGGTCCTCACTCCTTCTTTGGGAAGATCTTGCCCTCTGCAGGGCACTAATCTTGTCAATTATTTAGTCTTGCCCAACTGATTCTTCTCCAAACTGGCACCAGTCTTTGAGGCCATCAAAAAAATAATGTGGCAAAGACACCATTACCCACGACCGGCCCCAGAAAGGGAATTCGCAGCAGTGAACAGCCAGCAGGGGGCGCTGTGGCATTTCTAACGCGGACACCCCCAGTGCTCACGGGTGGCCCGCAAATCAGTTCCCGCTTCTCTGATGCTCGCGGCGTGCACAGAATAGAAGCGCCCAGGACCCAAACTTGCTGAGCTGGCTCACGCGCACAGCCGCGTCCTCCTGTGTCCTCCTGAGCGTGGCAGAAGGTGGCCGGGCAGATAAGGGGCAGGGGTGGTAGGGAGCAGGTGGACCGGAGGCGGCTGGCCCCTGTGGCCCTGTCTGCTGACCCAAGGGGGCCCCTGCTGAGAAGCCCAGCATCCAGCGGCCACCCAGCTGCTGCCAGACATGCGGCTGGGACCCAGGCTCCAGGGGGCAGCACTGGCCTGGATAACCATGTCTTCAACCTCAGATCTGCTGGGGGTGTGTGAGCTCCTATCTTCTGGTTTCCTCCCCCAATGCCTGCACAGCCAGGGCTGGGCTGTAGCCAGGAGCCAGGAGCCAGGAATTCCACTCTGGTCTCCCACATGGGCAGCACGGACCCAACCACTTGAGTTGTCACCTGCTGCCCCCAACCTGGGAGAACCTTAGCAGGAAGCTTCAACAGAGAACAGAGTCAAACCACAACCCAGGCACTCTGATGTGGGACGTGGGCATCCCCAGCGACCCCTTGACCACTACTCCCGACGCCTGCCCCCTCTACCTGCCTGTCCAAGCTTGGGATGCCCACGGGCCATTGAGAAGCAAAGGGGAGGGGGGAGAGGGAAGTGCAGGGACAGCAGTGGCCACGTGGGCCCTGCCCCTTGGAGGAGGCTCCTTGTGTGATATCACTCCCACATATGGAAGTGTGATGTGCCCAGGTACAGGCCTCCCCGCCCCGGCCCCCTGCATCATAGTGGTCCAATGACAGGTTTACAGGAGAAAGAACAACCTGCTAAAGTCCAGCACCGGAAAAAAAATAACCTAAAAACCCAAACACCTGACGCTCACTCTTCAATGGAAAGAGGAAACCTTGCCGGTCGTGAGCCACTGGAGCTCACAAGGTTCATTCGTTCGACAAGTTCACATCGAGTGTCACACGCTGTTCCAGGCACTGATGAGAGCATGGTGGACAAGGACTTCGTTTCCATGGAGAAGTCACCGCCAAAGATCTTAGATGGGGCTGGTGATGTCGATGGGTGGGTGGTCAGGGTTGGGGGCAGGGGGTTGTGTCAGGATGGTCTGGGGGCCTCCCTGGTGATCTGGTTTTGTGAGCAGAGGCTTGAACAATGAGATGGAGTGGGCATGCAGAGATCCGGGGCAGGGTGTTCCGGAAAGGGAGACTGGCACGTGCAAAGGTCCTGGGGCAGGAAAACGGGGTGGTACATTGGCGGAAAGGAAAGGAGGCTGGGATGTTTAGAGTGGCAGGGGCCAGATGCCGAGGGCCTCGTCGTGACATCCCAGCCAGGAGTCTGGAGGCGTCCTTAGATGGCTGTGAAGCTCGGGAGAGACATACTTCAGTTTCTGCTTTTAGAAAATTTCTCAGGCCTGGTTTGGGGGCACAGCAGGTAAAGCTGCCACTTCTGATGCTGGGCATCCCATATGGGCATCAGTTCAAGTCCCGGCTGCTCTGTTTCTGATCCAGCTCCCTGCTAATGGCTTGTGGAAAGCAGAAGATGGCCCATGTGTTTGGTCCCCTGCCACCCCCATGGGAAACCGGGAGGAAGCCCCTGGCTCTTGGTCTTGGCCTGGCCCAGCCCTGGCTGTTGCAGCCACCTGTGGAGTGAACCAGTGGATGGAAGACCTCTCTGTTTCTCCCTCCATCTCTCTACAACTCTGACTTTCAAATAAATAAAGAAATCTTTAAAGAAAGAAAGTTGGTCTGCCTGCTGCTTGGCAGGTGGATCTTTGAGAGAAAGCCCAAGACACAAGGGGTCAAGGGAGGCGGCTACTCCAGTCTCAGGGCGGAGACGGCTGTGGCTTTGCTTAGGGTAGCAGCTGAGGGTCTGAGATGCAGATGGACAAGGTCAAGAGCATCCCTGAGCTACTCCGGTGAAGCGAGGGGGCGGGGGTTGGAGGAGAGGCAGGGACGACCTGGGAGGGCTGGGCAGAAGCCAGCTCTTGGCGAGCCCTGTTCAGATGAGCAAGGCTGCAGAGGGGAGACTTCATGCAAGAGGAGATGAGAACGCAGGGCTCTTGGGTTCTCTCCAGTCCCGTGAGTGCCTGGCTTGGCAGATAAGATGTCTGTGTCCCACACTGCACTGCTGGGTTCCTGTCCAGGCTCCAGCCTCCTGCTAACGCACACCCTGGGAGGCAGCAGGGAGGAGGGCTCAAGTAGTTGGGTCCCTGCCACCGACGTGGGAGCCCTGGATGGAGTTTCTGGCCATTGCAAGCATCTGGGGAGTGAACCAATGGATGGGCTCTCGCTCTTGTTCTCGCTCTCGCTCTCTCTCCTGTCTTATGCCTCTCAAATAAATAAACTTAAAAAAGAGTTCTCCCCACGAGGTGCCCTCTGCCGTCACATCTGCTACTTCCGCCGGCTCCTCCATGCACCACACCTTCACTGCTGCGGTTTTGTCTTGCTGCCTCCCCTGCTCCGTTCCCTCCGTTCTTCAAGCCCACTCTGAGTGCCTCGGCTCCAGCCTGCACCCGCCCCTCCCTCCTGACTTCCAGGACGGCTCCCACCCACCCCCACCCCGCCGTGAGCATGCCCTTCCACGGTCCCTTCCACTCTGTTTGCTCCCTGTTGCCCGTGCAGCCCGGCGTTGATTTCCAGGCAAGGGCATGAGGATGGCAGGCACTCTCCTTGGCTGTGCAAGAATTACCCTCCAAAGGCTGTTTACTGCCTCTGAAGCTCTTGGCTGGCCGTGAAGAGCCCAGAGCGCGGGTGCTTTGTGAGATCCCGGTGATGGGCTCCTGGGCCAAACAGCCCAACCTTGGCCTTGGGCAGGGGAACATCGGAGAGTTGTGCTTTTCCATCCAATTCTCCTAACCCTCCCCTTTTTCATAAACCTGCAAAGCTGGAACTGGTATTAAGCCTGCAAATAGGCAGTGCCACAGGGCAGGCTTTGGAGAAGCCGAGCAGCGAGGTATAACCTGGGCCTGCCGTGCTGATGCACAGCTGATTGGAATCCACGCGCAGTGCCCAGCCTTGCGTGGAATCTTCTCCTGCTCATGCCCACCAGACCCTCGGTCTAGAGTCGGGCGCCCTTGCTGGAGATGGAAGGGGGTGCATGCGGGGACTTTCGTTCAACTCAGCATCGAAACACTTCTCAGTTCTCCTTGCTATTTCTGTTCCACAGCTTGCAAAGCAATTTGTACGCTGGGCTTTCATAGTTTGTCACCGAAAGAAATTTCCATCAGATTCTTCATCCCTTCTCTCCCAACACTGCTGCTGCTGCCCTACTTTTTCAGAGGGCATAAATGGAAACTCGGAGACATAATTCAAACACAGAGCCCCTTTCTAGATCACAGGCCGTTACACTAAGGCATTTAACTGGCTTTTCCAAGGGGTTGGTCTCCCGGTCCATTTCGTTAATGTTTGAGGACCTAGGAGAGAACGCGAGAGCCCTGGAATTCTGTGTTGGGGCTTGTTTCACCCACAGCTTGGGAGACCACAGCAGCACGCACGCCACGTTTGCAGCTAAGACAGGACGGAGTGCTAAGCAGAACTTATGATACACTGGCTGTGTCAGGTCGCTCACCTCCCACACCCACCGCTGCCTTGCAATGGCCCTGGTGGCCTCCTGTGTCCCCCGAATCTGGGGACAGAAAACCAGGTCGGCGTGGCCTTCAACAAGTACCTTCTGTCCCTTCTATGTAAAACGTGGCAGGTAACGGCACGTACTCCCTGGGCTGGCTGGAATTAGGAGAGCTCCCACAGGGGGAACTCAGCCCCATGCCTGGGACATCGAAAGCACGAGAAATGTCAGCGACCTTTCGAGCCATTGCTCTCAGCTTACAGACAAGGAGTCAGGGTTCAGAGTGCCTGGGTGACTTGGCCAAGGCCACACAGCTGGTGCAGGGCGGAGAGGGGCTCGGAAAGCCCCGGCTGTGAGCTCCAGAGCCCACTCTTTGTTCCCGGCTCTGCAGAGAATCAAGATTTCAAAAGGTCTTCATGGGCTGTCACTGCGAAGTGAAAAAGATTCCATTCAACAGGGATCAGTGCCGAGGCCTTCATTAGCGCCGCGGGAGTGACTTCTGCGTGTCGCCGGCTGGGCGGGCTGGGTTTGATCATTGTGAGAAGGCGTGATGTGGAGGGGCAGCAAGGACACGGGCTCCACGCAGCAGCCGTGGGCTGTCAGGAGGGCACCCGGCACGGGTAAGAATAGCCTCGCACACACGCGGCAGCGATCACATGGCCTCGAGCGTGTGGTAACCCGGTGCCGCAGGCCAGGGTGTGTCCTTCCACTAAAGCCAACAGCTGGGGAAGACCGACTAGTAGGCACCAAGGCGCGAGGGCTGCTGGTCCGCATCCTTAGTCATCTACCCTCGCCGGGAGGAAGTGAAGTTGCTTTGGGTGTCACCGGAGATGCCGGGAGACAGATCATGGTTGGAGCAGGTGTTAAGATATTAGGCTATGTAATATAGATTAGATACTGGGTTCTGTCGCATAATAAGATAATTCCTAACACTTCAAAACACAGAGTGGATGTTGTGAGAGCTAATGAGCCTCCCATCAAGCTAAAGAAATGTAAACAGAATCCGGGCAGCTAGTTTTCAGTGTTCCACCAAAAAGTGCTGTAGAATAAGGAGACGCACGGACTGAGTGGTTTCTGACTTAGATGCTAGGGGACAGTGAACTCGCGGCAGCTCTGCAAGGATGTGGTCCGTTGTCCAAAGGGACTCATTAAGGGAGTGGGCAATTAGAGCTGATTACAAACAAAGCAAGCAAGTGGGCATTTAGCCTGGTACTCAAGACAGTCGTAGCTCATGCTGGAGAGCCTGGGTTCGATTCTTGGCTCTGGCTCCTGCTGCCTGACCCCAGCTTCCTGTTCACACAGACTCTGCGAGGCACTGGGTGATGGCTCAAGTGCTTGGGCCCCTGCCACCCATGTGGGAGATCTGGACGGAGTTCTTGGTGCCTGGCTCAGCCCAGGCTGCTGCTGGCATTTGGGGGGGAGTGAACCAGTAGATGGCAGCTCTCTCTCTCTTTCTCTCTCTCTTTGCCTGTTTGCCTCTCAAATAAATAAAAAGCAATGCAAGAAAGACTCAGAAACCCCCCTCTCTTTGCTCTTTTCGCAGTGGCCAGTGCCGTCTCCCTTTCTGCATGACCAAGGGAGAACAAGACAAGCAAATGCAGCAAAGGATGAGCGGTCTTGGCGCTCTGCAACAGGTGCGAGGTGGAACCCGGGCCTCAGCCTCACCCAGGCCTGCTCCCTTGTGCTGGGCGGCCCCGGCAGCATGGCGGGTGGCCAGCTCTGCAGGAAGCAAGGTGCTCTTACCTGGATTTAGGGCTCTGGAGGTTTTGACGGCTAAGGAGCCGAGCGGCAGAGACTCGCTTCTTGTGGACACTGGAAAGGCCTGCGGGGGAGGGAAACAGCGGGATTCCAGAGGGGAGGCTGAAGACGCCTCAAAAAGTGCCCCCAGGTCTTTGGGGGCTCTCAGCTCCCACTTGTGCCCTGTGCTGGGGTCAGCTGAAACCCCGGGGGAAGGGGCCGGGCAGGCATCGGTTGGGATGGGAGCAGTGTCTGTGATAACGAAGAACACAAAGGAGAGTTGGTTGCGCTCGTTCAAGGGCTGCACCAGGAAGCCACACACACCTGGGCGGGGCGGGGACCTCCAGGCCCCTTGCTGCTGAGCGGAGGTGGGGGCCGTGTTTATTTTGGGAGGACTGCACTGCAGAGAGGCCCGGGCCCCCAGGCGCATCTTCTCTGGGCACCCACAGGAGGTGGATCTCCTGACTTCTCTCCCACTATGTCCCGAACGCCTCCCCTGCCCCGTGGGGAGAGGCACCTTGTGTCAGTCCGGGGGCTTCGGCCACGTAGGTGAGGCGGAACTTGTTCCTCTTCCAGCTGCGGTCGTTGCTGATCAGGGAATTGTTCGCCTTCTCGATGTTGACGTCATCCCCCACGCAGAACACGTCACAGGCCGCCTGCGGCACACACGGGGCTCGCGGTGACCTCCTTCAGCCAAGAAGGGCTCCTCCCCACCAGCTCTAAGTCATGGCCTGTATCTCTCTATTCATCCCCCACCCCCGCCACCCTTCTTCCCTTCCACCCACTCACCCACCCCTCTATCCACCCATCCCTCCATCCACCCTTCCTCCCATCCATCATCCATCCCTCTATTCCTCTCTCCACCCTTCTTCCCTTCCATCATCCATCCATCCCTCTATTCCTCTCTCCACCCTTCTTCCCTTCCATCCATCCCCCCTCTATCTACCTACCCCTCTCCCCACCCTTTCTCCCATCCATCCATCCATGCACCCATCCCTCTATCCACTCTTCCTCCCTTCTATCTGCCCACCCATCTATCCTTTGCCCCTCCCCTCCATCCATCCATCCACACACTCATACATATCCATCTGATATAATTTTGAGTGCCTTGGACGTGCCGGGCATATCACATTTACCACTGAGTTTAGGATCTAACCTCTACTTGAGATAACACTACTGTGTCATTTATTCCTTAACCCCACATGGGTAAAGGGTCACTATTAATGGAGAAAGTAAACGCCTTAGAACCTCTAATCCATCTTTCTTGAAAGCTGTAAAACATTATACAGAGGCAGAGCATACGGTACATCTGGATGCCTGCATTACATTTTTACTTCCTTTTTTCTTTGTGTCAAGCTCATTAGTTCTCCAACTTTAATGATCCTGTTCGGAATTAATTTTTTGAGATTAGAAGCCACCGATAATTAAACACTTTCTCAAAGGTAGCTTTTCCCATAGTTTGGCCTCGGACTATTTTGAAAATAATCCAAATGTTCACTGACAGACGAAAGGATTAACAAAACAAGGTGCAGCCACACCACGGAAGATTGTTTGATCATAAAAGGGATGAAGTCGTCACACCGGATCCAACGTGGGTAACACTCGAGAACGTCCCAAGTGGAAGAAGCCAGTAACGAAAGACCCCGACTGCATGATGCCAGTCGTATGAAACGTCTAGAACAGGGGAGTCTGAGTTGGGAATTGGATTAGTGGTTGCTAGAGAGGGGGGTGGATGGATGGGGGTTGAGAGCTAAAGGGTCAAAGACTTTTTTTTTTTTTTTTTGACAGGCAGAGTGGATAGTGAAAGAGAGAGACAGAGAGAAAGGTCTTCCTTTTTGCCGTTGGCTCACCCTCCAAAGGCCGCCACGGCTGGCGCGCTGCAGCCGGCGCACCACGCTGATCCGAAGGCAGGAGCCAGGTGCTTCTCCTGGTCTCCCATGGGGTGCAGGGCCCAAGCACTTGGGCCATCCTCCACTGCACTCCCTGGCCATAGCAGAGAGCTGGTCTGGAAGAGGAGCAACCAGGAAAGAATCCGGCGCCCCAACCGGGACTAGAACCCTGTGTGCCGGCGCCGCTAGGCGGAGGATTAGCCTAGTGAGCTGCAGCGCCGGCCAGTGTCAAAGACTTTTAACAGGTCTCGCTTCCGGGATGCTCAGCCAAGCCTGCTTGACTGAAGTCAAGATCCAGACAGGGATCCCCAAGTGCAGAAGTCGCGGGGTGAGCTCAGCTCTGCTTGTCTAGAAGAAACGTGGGAATACAGCGTCCCCACCCGGGCATTCCTGGAGCGCAGGGGCCTCCGTGTGCGTGTGCCAGCAAGACGAAGAGTCCCATGGGAAAGACAGAGGGTGCGCTCTCCCTTCCTGCTCCTGGGGCTACCGAGGAGAATGCGTCCGGGGGCTGGGGAAGGAGCAGGTGGAGGAGACACAGTCCACACCCAGCGCCCCCAGCCCAGGGAGGCCAGCATAATCGTGAGTCCCTGGCTCACTCCCTCTGCTGCCGCGATGGACACATTCTGCATGGGCTGCTTGTGGCCACTGGGCAAATCAAATGTGGCCAGTGCAACTGAGGAATGCAATTTTTAATTCTATTTATTTTTTAACCTTATCTTCCTCTCTCTGTATTTCCTAATATACACAATTCACCATTATAGGGACTGGCGCTGTGGCATAGCAGATTAAGCCACCGCCTGTGATACCAGCATCCCATATGGGCGCTGGTTCAAGTCCTGGCTGCTCCATTTCCAATCCAGCTCCCTGCTAATGCACCTAGGAAAGCAGCAGAAGATGGCCCAAGTGCTTGGGCCCCTGCCATCCATGCGAGAGACGCAGATGGAGTTTCTGGCTCCTGAATTCCAGGCTGGCCCAACCCTGGCTGTTGTGGCCACTGGGGGAGTGGACCCATGGATAGAAGCTCTCTCTCTCTCTCTCTCTTTCAAATAAATAAAATAATCTTTTAAAAACTTCACCGTTTTAAAATGTACAATTCAGTAGCATTTAGAACATTCACAATATTAGGCAACCATCATGTCTATCTAGTTCCAGAACATTCTTATCACCCCAAAAGAAAACTCCAGAGCCATTAGCAGTCATTTCCAGTTCCCACCCCCCTCAGCCCTATCTGCCATCCGTGTGGATTTTCTTATTCTGGAATTGCACAGGAATGGTATCCTATGATATGTTGCCTTTTTTTTTTTTTTTTTTTTTGCAATGCAAACTAGATACTAAACTTGATCTTAGCCAAAAGGCCAAGAAGCAATGCAATACAAACTAGAAAATGTTTTAACTTAATGAAAATAAAAATGCAACATATCAAAATATAGAGAATGCAACAAAGGAATGCAGAGAAGGACGTGTTTAGCTTAAATTATGTGCATTAGCAAAAATAAATGCATCTGGAGGTACACAAATTTAAGCACCAGAGCAGAGAACAAGAAATAAAATAATCCCAGAGAAACAGCCAACCACAGGTTGGGTCTTGAAAAACACAAACAAATGTGATGGGTCTTTAGCTCTATTGGCCAAGAAAAGATATGCAAATTGGCATGTGGTCTTTTGCAACTGGCTTCTTTCACTTAGCGTCCTGCATTCCAGGTTCACCCGTGGTGTGCTACTTATGGGTACTTCATCCCCTCCTGTGGCCAAAAGATGCCCCAACATATGGTTAACCCACGCTTTATTTAGCCACTCGTTGTAGTTGATTTAAAGTCATTTAGGTTGACATCTAAATGGCCACATGTGGCCAGCAACTACCGTGCTGGTGAGTGACATGGGACCCAGGAGGGACAAGCTTGTCCCAGCAGACGATCTGGGGAGATTTGAGTTTTTAAAAGATTATTTTATTTCAACAAGGCATGGCCCATCGGCCTGGCTGGGACTCCATTTCTCAGGTGCCTGTCTACCCAACATGAAGTGGGGAGACAGTCCCCTGAGTCCTGAGCTTCCCAGGCTCTAGGACCAGCTCCTTGCCCACAATGCACCATGCTGGATTGGGAGTGGAAAGCGTGTGCGTGTGTGCGTGCGTGCATGTGTGCGCGCGCACGTGTGTGCATGCATGTGTGTATATGTGTGCATGCGCGTGCACAGGCCATCCAGCCTCACCCGAGCTGTTTCAAGCTCTACCTGGGACAGATGCCAGGAGTTCTCTCAAGTGCTTTCTCTTCCTTAGTGGTTTAGGCCACGTCCCTAAGTGGTGAGGGACACCTCGCTTCCTGCCCCAGGTTCATGAGGTCAGATTACCTTGAAGACCTTCTTGGCCCAGGTCCTGAAGGCCTCTTCCTGCCCACAGAGCTCATCTCCTTCTCTCATCTTCAGGATCCTCTCCCCTCCCAGCTCTTCCAGGAGGGTGTCCACGGCATGTCCGAAGGCGCAGAAGTGAGGGTACGCCCGTGAGCCCAGGCCGAACACGGAGAACCTACCAAGGACAAACAAGAAGTCCACGCTGGAGGACTTTGGGTTGATAGGGGCAGGAGTGTTTGGTGTTAGGGGCTCAACTGTGTTCCCCCCAAATTCACATGCTGGACTACTAATCCCCATGTAACTAGGTTTGGAGATAGGGCCTTTAAGAGGTAATTAAGGTTAAATGCCATTATAAGCGTAAGGCCCCAATACAGTCTCTCTGTCTCTCTGTTTGTCTCTGTCTTGTCTCTCTCTCTGCACAATGGGAATGCAGCTGCTGCCAGCCAGGAGGAGAGGGCTCAGCAGAAACTAACCTTACTGGCACCTTGATCTTGGGCTTTTAGCTTCTGGAACCATAAAAAAAATAAGTTTCTTCCACCCAGTCTGTGTTCGCTGACAAACAGACGTGGTGGTCAGGTGCCCCACACCCCACTCATGGACATTAATTAACCTGTGAGCCTGAGAGCCCATGAGTCCTTTCCTCCCCTCCTTTGGTCTACGCACGGCATAGGAGAAAACCCTAAAGTGTCCTAAGGATGAGCCGGGAACAGCAATTCACTGGAAGTACTGCTTATTCCTAAACTGGACTAACGGGAGAAGTTAGTCTATGTTTTCCGAAGGCGTGAATCCTACAAGTGACATAACTAGTTTAGCTTTAAGTACAAAGATAACAAGAGCTCTAACAAGGGGGTCGTTGGGGACCTGTGTTGGTGAACAGGCCAGACAAGGACTTGTCATGAGCGCATCAGATGTTGGTGTGTAAACAAGACCTTCTAAAAGAGGTTAAAAGAGGTCCCACCAGGTTGGCTCCATCCCTTGCAGTCTCTGTGAGAATTAATTTGCTTCACGAACACTCTGCAATGTTGGCGCCTGAACCAGGGTGGGTGAAGCTACTGAGACCCTGCTCCATTCCGGGGTGGGGATGCCATGGAGGGCTGGGCCTGGGCGGCCTCTTGCTAGTCCACAGACCTGCAGGCACTTTGTGATATGCATCCGGGACTTGGTCCTGACTGGAGCTCTAGACCTCACAGGGACTGGAGTGCTTCCTTCCGGATCCGAGTGTCCTGCTGGAGGCGGACACCTCGGACAAGCCGAGGAGAGCTACCGAGTCACTCCAGACAGGGCCGGGCCCTGTCCTTGAACCTCTCTCTCTTTAAATTATGCATTTGGACTTGCACTTGGAAAGGAGAGAGAGAGAGAGAGATAGACAGAGAGAGAGAGAGCTTCCATCTGTTGATTCACTCCCTAAATGCCCACAAGAGCTAGGGCTGGTCCAAACCAAAGCCAGGAGCCAGGAACTAATCCCACGTGGAGAGCAGAAACATGAGTACCTGAGCCATCGTCACAGCCTCCCAGGAGAGCATCAGCAGGAGAGTGGAGTGGGGGGCAGAGGCAGGACTGCAGCCCGGGGCCCCTGAAGTGGGACACCGGCATTCCCCCTGGCATCCGAGCTGCCGCACCAAACGCCCACCCCCGTCAATCCCTTTTGTAGGATGATGGAACAAGATGGCAAGAGAGTGAGACAGGGGAGGGAGGTGAGGGAAGAGGATGTTGGGGAGGGAACCTCCATCGTTGGAAGATGAACTAGAGATGGGTCCAGGGAGCTCAGATCCAGTGACAGCTAACTGAGGCTGACAGCCACTCCTCCCAGTCCAAGGCGTGCTGTCCCATTTCACCCCCCCTCCCTCCTGCCCCCCCCCCCCCGGATTCCACAGCCTCCTCCATAAAGCGTATTGGATTCCGCAGCGTTCTCCCTCTGCCACTCCTTAACCCATGACCTCTGTGATCTAGATACTTCACACTTTCCTTCCAAGGTGGTGTGGAGAGATGCTCACCGCCTGGGTCACCTTGCCTTGCACCCCTGCCCCAAGTCGTCCACCTTGGTGTCAGTCCAACGAGACATGGGAAGTTCTAGCAGTGGGCTTGCCTAGTGGTCAAGACGCCGTGATGTCTGCCACAGCTGATGGCCAGACGTCGCTCATTCCTCATTTATAGAGTGGACGTGCCTCTCATCGCTCCTCGTTAGCTCCCCAAGCCCAATGCCAAGGTTTAGATGTCTGTGTTGATCCAAAGCTACTCCCGCTGAGAGGGCACCAGTGGGTGGGGCCTCTGGCACGAACGGGCTTGGTGCCCAGCCCAAGGGCTGGAGAGACCAGGGGTCTTCCCTGTGGCCCTGCGAGGATGCAGTGAGGAGACGACAGCTGTGCACAGGGCAGAGTCCTCCCAGACACCACCTCTGCCTTGAACTGGGGCTTCTCAGCCTGCAGACGTGTGAGCGCTATGTTTCTGCACTTTCTAAGCCACCAGGTTTGTAGAATCTTCTGACAGCATCCCAGTTCCACGACAATCTTCATTTTATGATTTCAAAATTCCCATTTTAAGCCTCTACACTTGGGAGCTGGCAAGTTTTTTTTTTTTCTTTTTTAAATGCTGAGAATTGATTTATTGGGCAGAAACCTGTTTGAGATTGGCTAAAATCAAAGATGCCATCCAAAGGAGCCTATTCATCACGCATGTCACCATACTTGTGGGTTTTTGTTTTTTTTTTTGAATTTTAAAAAAGTTTTAGGGGGCTGGCACTGTGGCATAGTAGGTTAAGCCTCTGCTTGTAGTGCCAACATCCCATGTGAGTGTTGGTTCAAGTCCTGGCTGCTCCTTTTCCAATCCAGCTCCCTGCTATGGCCTGGGAAGGCAGTAGAAGATGGACCAAGTGCTTGGGCCCCTGCATCCACGTGGGAGACCCGGAAGAAGCTCCTGGCTCCTGGCTTCAGATCAGCTCAGCTCCGGCCATTGCAGCCATTTGAGGAGTGAACCAGAGTGTGGAAGACCTTTCTCTCTGTCTCTCCTTGTCTCTATAATTCTACTTCTCAAGTGAATAAATAACCCTTTAAAGAAGTTTTTAGTTAGTTTTAACTTCTTACAGTAGGACTAGATAATAAATATTTTTAGGCTAGTAGGCCACGAAGCAGAATCAAAATTATTATGTGGGTACTTAAATAACATGAGAGAAAACAAATTCTTGCACATTTTTATTGACAAAATTGAAGTCATAATAAGAATTGACTACAATTTTGCCTTACAGCTAATTGGGGCGCAATTGGGATGTTTTCTACCATCCAATTAATTACAAAAGTTCATCTGTTAAAAAAAAAATCACTCATGGGTTGTACAACATATGCAGTGGCCAGCAGGCAATATGCTGCCAACCTCTGCTGTGATCGACTTCATAAGGGGAAACTGAAATCTGACTGAGCCCAGGACTTATGCTTCCGTGTTGAGGTACAGAATGCAAAACCCATAGCACATCCAACGTGAAGTGTGAACCTGATGCCAACACCAGGCTTTGGAGGCCATGAGGTGTCAAGGTCAAAGCAGGCTTGACATTTGTGACAAAGGGATCACAGTGACACTGACAGTGGGCTTTGCATGCATTGGGGCTGGGGGCTACGGGAACTTTCTGCTCAGTTATGCTTTGAAAAATAATGTCTATTGCAATGCTTGGATGGGCCTGGTACTTCAGTATCAAGGAGCCCTGTGATCACCATCTGCTACCCATCGCTCTGAGCAGGTTAGGGAAGGGCTGAGGGATTCGTGGCCAGGCCTGAAGGCTCTGCCTACATCAGTCTCATGATGGCCAATGTCACTCTGACAGCCTCGCTTAATTTCTTCCCAAATCAAACTGACCATGTAACTTTTGAAGTACAAAATCCTTGTTCATGGGCTGCCTAAAATTATCACATACTAAGTGACCACACATTGGAAAATATGGGGTTAGGCCAGTATTTTTCAAATTTGACTGCATGTTAGAGTCAATTGCAGAGAATTACAGGGAAAAAGAAAAAGAAAGAAATGGGTGGGCTCAGTTCTGGATCAATCACCTCAGAATTTCTGGAAGTGGCCTTGGTTGTCACATTGGTATGTTGCAAACATCCCCAGGTGCTTTTGATGTGCATTCAGGATTGAGAACCACTGGGCCATGGCAGACTGTTTCTAGAAGCTTCTATCAATTGTAAAATGCATCTCTTAGGAAGGGTTGTTCACTGGGCAACGTCCAGAGATTAATATCCTTTGGCACAAATGATGGGTGAACCGTGGGTGTGGGGTTCTGGGGGAGTGTGTACAGAAAGAGAACTCGGGTATGGAAAATGGGGAGACGAGGTAGTGTGCTTTAGTGGGTTTGGGGTCAGCCACCTGGGGACAGCCAGGATGCAGCCAGTTTTACCAGGGATGGATGGGCACGTAAGGTCCCCACTGTGACGACGAAGACCCCATCTTGCAACCAGGCCCAGCCCCCCAAGAGCCTTAGCCTTCTTGGGCCCCCAAGACCCTTGCTCACCTCACATTGGCCAGGGGTCCAGCGCTCTCAAAGTGGTCTCTGACGTCGGGCCCATCGCCTGATGACTTGCGGGAGTCCGAGTAGGAGGAGACGCTGTTGAAGCGAACCTTGTAGCTCCTGCCAAGACAAAGGGGAGTCTGTGAGCTCTGGCTTGGAGCCCTCCCTTGATGTCAACACCGCTGATGGATCTTCAAGTCACTCGCTGTGATCCTGAGACCTTCTCTGGTATGTAGAGTCAAACCATTACACTCCTCTGGCTGTGCCTACAGTTCCACACCCATCACAGTGGGATCTGTGCATCTGAACTTGACCCTGCCTGTACAAGGTGTCTAGCCACGTTTGCCTTAGGACGTTTGAGACACAGATGGCTAAAATGGTTAAACCAGTAAGAAGGCTGGATTCAAACTGACCACCCCTAACTACCAACTGACCAGTCTTTCCTGTCTCCCAAATAATAATGTGCCCCAGAATCACCCGGGATCTTGTTAACATGGGGTGAGCCTGATAATCTTCATTTCTAACAAGCTCCTGGGAGATGCCAAAGCCACCTGTTCCTAGACCTAACTTTAGGTAGTGAAGACTAGACCCGTGCTGTGCAGTGTGGTAGCTGTTGGCTACGTGTGGCTGTTTGGCGAGAGGTGCATTTGATTAAGTGCAGTGAAAAACTTGGTTCCTCACTTGCACCAGCCACACTGTACTCGGCAGCCAAGTAGAGCCAGCATGGATAAGCAACGTCTTACATCACTGTAGAAAGCTCCACTAGGCAGTGTTGGGCTAGCCCCTTCAGCACTCCCCTCCCACAGCACGGTCCCTTAGGTATTTCAGGGGTTAGTCGCAGTTCACACATCGAGTAAACATGAAAAATGCTGAGCCCTGCCACAAAGAGATTACATTTTTATTACCTTACTCTGAAGGGCCAGAGAGCTGTCCCTGGGACTCAAACCTTGGCCTTGAGACCAAGAAGAAGGAAGCCAGGCCTCTCAGTTTTCCTCTCAAACTGGTAAATTTTGTATCAGACAAGTCAAGAATAAGACAAAGCAAAAACAGCAACCAAAAAAACCCTAAGACAGAGCAGATAAGCAAAGACCTCCAAAATGCTCCAAAATGCAGGCCCCCAAATTAAAACTCAAGACAACCCCCCCCCCCCACACACACAGTTGAGTGCAAAAGGAAAAGGAAAAAGGAAAAAACAACATTGTGCCTGTTGGCAGCAGGGTTTCCAAGCTGGACGTTCTTCAAAGTTTTTGCTCCGGCATCAGGATAGTTCTAAATATATGGAAGTGTATTTGCTGCCCCAAAATAGTCTCACATTGAGTCACTTCTCCAAATAAGTGACGCAACGTATCAGGGGGCGGCTGCGCGTTCGTGTGGGAGGGACGGCTGATGGGTGTGGGGTAAAAATAACCACGTGCATTTGTATGAGCCTGGGGGTTTTTCCAAATGCCTTCCTCTTTGTTCTTATCTCTGGATCCTTGCAACAGCCCAGTCCCCAGTGGTGGGCAAGGCACAGAAATGTTCTCCCCACCTGGCAGATGAGAAAGACTGAGGCCCACGGAGGTCAAGCAATTTGATCAAGGCTGCTTAGCGGGTTAGTGGTGCTGCCTGGGTTAGAACGCTGGTCCTCCTTGAGGTCTGGGTGTGGTCTAGGGTGCTCAGGCACTGGGCATGCGTGCACACACGTGCATACATGTGCACACATGGAGGCGCGTGCATCCACACTGATACACACATGCCCACTCGCACACTCTACCTGCGCTGGCTGTCACGGGCTGCAGCCAGACCGTGGACTTCAGTGTCACCGTGGGGGAGGGAAGGCCCTTTACGGGGAAAGAAACGCAAGGGTTCCGGGTACCTAGAGGGGAGAGTGGATGGTACCCTATCTCTCCCTGGAGGAGGGGGGCGGGGGCCTCCTGGGAGGCCACCCAGGACAGGGCGGGGAGAGTGAGGACTCAGGTGTTAGAGTTGGCTTCCGGGACTTTCTGTCTCCTGGGCGGCAGATGTGTGTGCGTCTGGCAACACGCGCTCAGTACAGAGAACGCCGGGAGTGAAGTTCTGCACAGCTCAGTCAGCTGCGGCGTTCGGAGCCCTCCATAAGGCACCAGATCTGCCCTGTGCTGCAGGGGACACGGCGCTGGCATCACTGCAGGGAGGCTGTGTGAGCATGCACCGGTCGTTCTGACCTCATGGCGAGGGCAAGGGCGTTTCAAGGGTAACCCTGATTATAGACATTTTCAGCCTTAGGAACCCAGCACTGTGCCTGACACAATTCCACCCAGAACATGTTCTGACCGAGGGTCCGCGAGGGTCCGCCCTCTGAGACACCTGCCCCATCTTTCCAATGCCCCCTCCACAGGAGCTGCAAGTCCCCAGGAGCATCAGACAGGCAGCGTCTAGGGACACAGCTGCTTGCACGGACTTTGGAGTGGGGGTGGGAGGGAGAAAGAGAACCGATATTTACATGGCGCTTTTTTTTTTTTTTTTTTTTTTACCAGGCAGAGTGGACAGTGAGAGAGAGAGACAGAGAGAAAGGTCTTCCTTTGCCGTTGGTTCACCCTCCAATGGCCGCCGCGGCCAGCGCGCTGCGGCCGGCGCACCGCGCTGATCCGATGGCAGGAGCCAGGAGCCAGGAGCCAGGTGCTTTTCCTGGTCTCCCATGGGGTGCAGGGCCCAAGCACCTGGGCCATCCTCCACTGCACTCCCTGGCCACAGCAGAGAGCTGGCCTGGAAGAGGGGCAGCCGGGTCAGAATCCGGCGCCCCGACCGGGACTAGAACCCAGTGTGCCGGCGCTGCTAGGCGGAGGATTAGCCTAGTGAGCCGCGGCGCCGGCCACGGCGCTCTTAATGTTTCCCAGGACTTCTCCTTCCAGATTTTTGCTTGGCCGTTACCCACCAGAAAGCGAAGGCAGGGATTCTAATCTCTAACTTGACAGAAAAAGGAGTCTAGGTGCAAGGCTGTGACGTGAACCAAGGCATCAGCCCTGGCGGCGCCCAGACACCCATTAGCTGAAATCAGTCACATGTGGACTTGAGGCCCCACCCACCACTTGGAACTCCAAGGAGACCTCCGAGTGAGCCCACTCTCGGCGGCCCCCCGGGGTGTCATGGGACCCTGGAGGGGCCACGACTTACTTCCGCTCCTCCTGCAGAGAGTTGGGGTGCCTCATTTCCATCAAGGCGCAGCCGAATTTCTGGAAGCCGAAACAGATGGGCACAATGTGAAGCCTGCATTGGTGAATGTGGAACAGGGTCGGGCATTGAGGGGCTGGGGTCGTGGGTGGTAAAAGGAGCTGATGGCTGGCAGGAGTGGGGGGTGATGCCAGGGACGCTCAGGGGCTTGGGCTAGACCACAGAGCTCGGGCTGCAGGTGCAGCGAAGGGTCAGCTGACTGAAGGAATGCAGGTGTGGCTCCTCCACCCAAACGCATAACTGCCCTGGACGGCCTTCCTTCCACAAAAGTAGCGTCCCAGTGGGCATTTGGTATGGTGGTCAGGATGCTGGTGGAGAAACCTGTACCCCAGATCAGAAAGCTTGGCTTTGAGTCCTGGCTTGGCTCCTGACTCCATCTTCCTGCTCCAGCGATGGCTCAAGTGTCTGGGTCTCTGCTGCCCACGTGGGAGACTCTTGATCGAGTTCCTGGCTTTAGCTCAGCTCAGCCCTAGCTGTTGTGGGTGTCTGGGGAGTGAGCCAGTGAATGGGTGTTCTCTGTCTCTCTGCTTCTCTCTCTCTCTTTTTAAAGATTTATTTATTTACTTGAAAGTCGGAGTTACACAGAGAGAAGAGAGGGAGAGAGGGGGAGAGGGAGAGAGGAAGAGGGGGAGAGAGAGAGGGAGAGAGGGTGAGAGGGAGAGAGGGAGAGAGGGAGAGAGGGAGAGAGGGAGAGAGGGAGGGGGAGAGAGAGAGAGAGAGAGGGAGAGGTCTTCCATTCGCTGGTTCACTCCCCAATTGGCTGCAATAGCCAGAACTGGGCCAATCTGAAGCCAGGAGCCAGGAGCTTCCTCTGGGTCTCTCACGTGGGTACAGGGGCCCAAGGACTTGGGCCACCTCCCACTGCTTTCCCAGGTCATAGAAGAGAGCTGGATCAGAAGAGGAGCAGCTGGGACACGAACTGGTGCCCAAATGGGAATGCCGACACTGCACGCGGAGGCTTTACCCGCTATGCCTCAGCGCTGGCCCCCTGCTTCTTTCTTTCTCAAAACAAACAAAAATGTATTAAAGAAATACTGTCTTGACTTCTGTCACGTGGAGCTGGGGACACGCAGCTCCTGGTTGGGGGACCTGTTCCAAACATGGAGTACACTTAGGTGACAATATTCTCATCAGGGTCGGACTAACCAGCAGATGCTAGCAGACTGAGGACTTGGGAATGTCCGATCTGTGCCTAAGTTGGACCCAAACCGAAGTCACTGGCTTTGAGACTCGAGGAGGGGTTTGTCACCCAACAGCAGGTGCAGAGGAAGGGCCTCAGCTGCACCCCTCTTTCTCCCTGCTGATGGAGCCACATGCTAGGATGGGTGGAAGCTCCCCTCACCTCTCCGTTCTCAGGGGGGTCTCCATTGCCAAAGGTGCTGGTCACCACCAGGACCAGAGTTTCGTGTTCCAGGTGCACAATGTCGTATTCTTCCATGGACATCACCTGGGTGGGTGAGGGCACAGATGTGGAGGAGGGGAGAGAGAGGAAGATGAGGAGGAGGAGGGAGAGGAGGTAGAAGAAAGTGAGTGGGGCAGAAGAGAGAGAAAGGGACAGGTGAGTCATGTCAAGGCATCTCCCTTGGGAGCAGCACCCTCAGTTCTCGGCTGTCGCTGTTCCAATGGGCTCAAGCGAACACTTGTATTTGATAGCAGGAGGCCTTACCAGGGTCACTGTGGCCTGAAGGAGTACACACTGTCGGGCGCAGTGGTCCAAGGCTTGGCCGTTTGTTGGCAGATCTTGGCTGAGGCCCCGGGGCTCTTTGGAACCCCCTGATCTTGGCTCATTCCTGAGCTCATTTAGGCTAGGAATGACCAGCCTGGACCTAGCTGGATCCCCACCCTCAGCAGTATGGAGGACCCGAGACACCTGCTTTAGGGAGAGATTGTTGCCCTGTGTCTTAGCACCCTTGAGCGACATTTCTCCAAGCGGAAAGGGTCTAGGGCAGCCCAGTCTCCCGAAATGCTCCATGAAAGTAAGTGATCCAGGGTCATTCATGTCTGGGAAACACACTCTGTTCTTTTTGCCTTTGGAGATTACAATCCTTGCTTGTGTCTAAAAGCTCCGAGAAGTCCTACAGCAGCTAGGAAACCCACTGAGATGCACGTAACGTGCAGCTTCCCAAATGGACCTTACAATGGTTTCTCACAAAGCTGCAGTATTTTGCTCTAGAGACTGGAATTTCATTTTGGGGACGCATGCAGGGTTCACGGGCGGGGGCATCACAGTCCCCTGAGAGCTAGGCAAATATTGCATGTGTGCTAATGGGCATCTTTAGGTGTGCTGTCATTCAATGTCAAGGCCAAATTCTTCCCTGTTGACTTCCCTCTCTCCTCTTCTCTTATGCCCCGCCCCCTTTCTACCCACCTTGGCATCAAAGGCATGCTTGAAGATCTCACACAGGGTTTTGGCATAGGCTTGCGATTTGCCCGTCTCTGTGGCATAGAGGATTGTTGCTTTGACCCTCTTGGCCATTGCCTGCCCCATCAGCTTGGCTGAGAACTTCACGGCTCTGGGGGGATAAGATAAGAGAGGAAAAGATGGGAATCGGACAAGGTCAAGAAGATGCCAGGTTGGAATCTTTGGGCAAGAGCCACAACCCACGAAACAGCATGGGGGCTGTGTGTGTGTGGGGGGGGCATGCGTTACAATGGTTCGTTAGGAGCAGGTGTTTAGCTTAGTGCTAAAGATGCTGGTTAAGTAAGACACTTGTGTCTCATGTTGGAGGGCCAGGGTTCAAGTCCTATGTAGTGTTCCTAGTTCCAGCTTCCTGCAAATGCACACCCTGAGAGGAGCAGTGACAGCTCAAGTACTTGGGTCCCCGTCACATGTGTGGGAGACCTGGATTGAGTTCTCTGCTCCCAGCTTCCGCCTGACCCAGCCCTGGCCACTGAATGCCTTTGGGGGGAGTAAACAGGGGATGGGTGTGATCTCTCTGTCCCTCTGCCTCTCAAACGTTAGATAAATACATAAAATTAACACAGTGTGTTGGTTAGTTGCATCAGTCTGTACTTTGATGGGTTTATCTTGGTCTCAAGCCCCTTGGCATGCCAACGATTGCCTTGAAATTTGCTCCCACGCCCATTCCCTTGTTCACTCACTCATCAGTACTTGTCCAGGTCTAACTCTGTTCCCAGCACTGTTAGAGTAGCTGAGAAACACAGATGACTTTTCTTGGATGAGCAGCTGTCAGGTAGCTTACATTCTAGTGTGTGTGTGTGAGTGATAGGTAGACAGAAACGAATTCCCAATAAGTCAACAGATACTGAATTAGAGGGGATATGAGGAAGTTTAGAGACCCACAAGGGTAGGGCAGGCCTGCTCTTTTGGGCACTGCACATCCAGGGTCTTGTGCAGAGCCCGGCTCCTGTTGGCACTGAATAAATATCTACCAAGAGAAGCAATGGGTTTCCAAGATGCTCGCCCTGAAGCCCTGGGCCAGGGGCTGAATGTCAAGCCAAGCCTCTGTCCAGCTAACCAGAGAAGCCCACAGCAGGGCTCCTTCCTCTGCCTCTCGTGGGCTGGGGACAAGGAGATGGCCTTGGACAGAGGCCAGAGGCTGGGGAATCCTGGGTTCAGCTTGTGAGCGAGCGCCCCTCCTCTCTCTAGGAATCTAAGTGAAGACAAATCACTCCGTCTGCCCGACCTGGGGTTGACTGCCGGGAGAGTCACCATTTTACAAGCCACCCACGCTGCAGGAAGACACTAAGCTAAGGGGGAGAAACCCAAAGGAATCAAAGGTGCCTGGAGGATTCCCTTGAAATGATCCGAGCATGAAAAGGCATCTATAATTAACTCCCATTGTCTCTACCCGAACTCAGTGCAGTGGATGCTTTCGATGTCTTTTTCTTTCTTCTCCCAGGGACTGAACAGAGGCAAAGATTCCCTCCCAGAGAGTACGCCAACTCTTACTGCTGGAGAAGGCATGGCTGCTGCTGTGTGTTGGCTTGGCTGGCGGGGGGTGGGGGAGGGGAGATTCTGGCAGAGGGGATGCGAGTCCTGGAGGGAGGGAGAGAGGTCCCATGACCCCTTTCATGGAGCCAGGACCTAGGTGTGAGCCCCTGGCAGGCCCACCAGTGTCTTGTCTCAAGGCCTCTGTTGTAGATGTCAAACAGAGAGAGTTCTAGACTCAAGGGGGTGCTGAAGAGAGGTGCTCAGGCCATACCGAGGTCTGTGCCACAAAGCCAGCTGCAGAGGTCTCTGCTCTGGGCACAGGGGGTTCTCTCTGGGCAGAAGGCTGACAGCCCCATTAAACAGCCTCAGCTGGGCCCATGCCGCTGAGCAGCTGGCCAAGTATTCTTCAGGACGATCTCTCCTGGGCAGCCTTGGGCCATAACCCTACTTCCTCTCCTCTTTGCTCACTGATGACTTATCCATCTCATTCTTCAGCTCAGCTGTCTCTTCAACTGCCCCGAAGGACCTCCATCGAGTCCACATCTATCTCATGGCACCATGAGCCAGCCCCTGATGCACCTGCCACGGCTGTAATGTTGACTGTCCTTGTGTAATTCTTTGGCACACCAATAGCTTCGAGCTTCCTGAGGGCAGGGGCCCTATTTCTCAGGCTTGCTATGACATTTGTAGAGCTCAGCGCAGTGCCTGGCAGACAGAAGGCACTTGGTAGTCATTTGTCAGCAGAATGAATGAAGAATGGGGTGTGTGAAATTGGGACTGGAGCCAACATCATAGCTTCCCCGGCTCTGGGTTCAAGACTCCCTGTTGGCAGCTCAGAAACCACCATGGTACGAATATTTACACCATGGAAACTGGCCAATGCTACAAGCCAGGGCATTAGCACCGCCATTTTTATTGTCAGCAGAGTGAGTTCACGCTGCCTCCAGGACCTGTGGCATTTCTGGCACTAGGCACCGAAGCGAGGCTGAGAAGAAGACGCGGTGGCAACATTCACCTCCCAGACCCAGAGGCCATGAAGGTACAGGGCGTTGGAGGAAACGGAGCCATCGCTCACCCGAGAAGCCAGCAGTCCCTTTGCCGGGCTCTCGAGCTTGTGGGCACCCCACCCACCCATCCCCCTTGCCATGGACTCACTCTGCCAGTTTCTTGAAGCCGATGGCACGCCGCTTCGTGGGGGTCCCATTGGTGCCTTTCCAGACGTGGGTGTTCCAAGGATCAGGCTGGGAAGAGAAAGAGCACTGTGGTCAGCTCAGGGAAGGAATGTGGTCAGCGCAGGGAGGGAATGGCTCCTCCGGCTGCAGCTCAGGACGGCCCAAACCTCAGCCTCCACGGGACGGATTCGGCCAGGGGCAACCACAGCACAGGTGCCTTGCACCTGCTTCTGTGCCCCCCTCCCACGCAGCCTCCAGTGCCTCTCCTATTCCCTACTCGTGGCCCCCGACTATTCATTTCACGGGCACTGGTCTTGCGGCTACACCTGTGCTGTCCAATACGGCAGCCACTTGTCATGGGAGGCTCACGGGCCCGTATGGAAACGCCCTCTAAAGTGTAACACCCACACCGGAAGCAGAAGGCACAGCGTGCAGAGGGGGCCGGAGGGGGCCGGACCTGGTATTCGAAGCAGGGGGTGAGCCGGTAGTTGAGCATCTCCTGGTGGAAGACGGGAGTGATACTGCCCGACATGGGGGGCACGATCCACACCCAGTCGGCGGGGCAGCCCCCCCGACAGCGGTACTCATTCTCCATGTGCTTAATGAAGGACTCAGTGGCAGAGTGGTGGTCCACGATGGTCACCTTGTCGCTCTGGAGGAGGAGAAGGGACGAGGGGTCAGGGAGGAAGAGCCCCTGCCCACAGAGCAGCCTTCCCCATGGAGGGGCCCCAAGACGGTCTTTGGAAGCGAAGTGAAGCTTTGATTCTCTCCCGGGACAGCATCTCTGTTTGGTGCTTTATCGCCTTTCCTGCCAATTCTTCTCCTCCCTCTCCCCATCCCCTCCCCTTCCCCTTCTTCCTCCCCTTCCTCCTCTTCTGAATAACTCTGCTTTGTTTTCCTTTTTTGTTTATTTAACATTATAATCACCTTCTCTTTATGCCAGTCAATACTGGCTCTCCCCTTATGGTGCTGATATAAAATCCTCTTAAAACACACATTTTAGATGGTCAAGGTGAGCTAAAACAAGCAGAGCAGGCATCTAGCCTTGTGGTTGACACACCCGCATCCTGCACGGGAGGGCCTGGGTTTGAATCCCGGCTCTGACACCTGACTCAGCTTCCTGCTAATTGCAGACTCTGCGAGACCGGCGTGATGGCTCAAGTCATTGGGTCCCCGACACTGCTAAGAGACCTGGATTGTGGATCTGGCTTCTAGCTCCAGACCTGGCTGAAAATGAGCCAGTGTAGGCATTTGGGGAATAAACTAGCTGATGGGAACTCTGTCTCCCTCTCTCTGTCTCCCAGGTCTATGAAAATCTTGAAAAAAAAAAAAATACAGTAAATACAGCGAAGCGTGTCCAGGGCGTGCTGTGGTTGGCAGATGTGGATCTGCACATTGTCTTAGCAACGTCTTCCCTCTCTACCCACAAACCTTTGCCTTGTTCTTGCACTTTTTTTAAAAAAATTAATTTGAAAGGCAGAGTAACAGAGAGAGAGGGAGAAGGAGACCCACCCAGATCCTCCCTCTGCTGGTTCACTCTCCAAATGGCTGTAACAGCCAGGTCTAGGCCAGGCCGAAGCCAGGAGCCAGGAGCCCCATCCAGGTCCCCCACCTGTGTGGCAGGGACCCAAGCCCTTGGGCCGCTCAGCCCTCTGTGTCACAGCACCGATCCCGCTGCACTTTCCCTTTGTAATCACTTGTCTGGCTTCACCGTAGTCCTCAAGCCACGCCCAAGCACATCCATGAGCCTGGAAACTCCATTGCCTCTGTGCCGGTAGCTGAGAGAAGAGGGAGGCACCCCATCCCCCACTCGGCTCTTCCCTGTGACGTCCTCAGGGCAGTCATGCTCCCTGCACCGGGCATGGGGACCCACGGGCTATCCACAGTCTCACTTAACCCGCGTGTGCCTTTCCTGGGCACCTGTGGTGTCCAGCTGCCCAGGCAGGAGGCCCGCAGGGGACAGAGCTGGGTTGTAGTCTAGAGAGTGGCCTCCATCTCTAGGTCCAGGAGAATCCTGATTTATGCCAGCATAATTGTTCTTTCTTTCATCTATAGTAAAATCTTCATTTTATTTGGAAGAGGGAGAGGCAGAGAAAAGGAAACAGATCATCCATTCACTGCTGGACCTCCAAATGGCTGCAACGGCTGCAGCCAGGAGCCAGGAACTTCCTCAGGGTTTCCCACGTGGGTGGCAGGGACCCCAGTGCTGGAGTCGTCACCTGCTGCCTCCCAGGGTGTGCATTCACAGGAAGCTGGGATTGGGAGCAGAGCCAGGTCGGGGACCCAGGAGCTCTGATCTGGGATATGGGTTCCCCAAACAGTGGTTCTAACCAGCCACACCCGGCATGGTGTTTAACAGCGCCCCCTTTCGCCCTCTGAAGGCAAGGCTTAGAAGATAACATTTCCAGCCTTCAACCACCAAGCAGCTGCCATCGGGGCCCTGCATGTTTCTGACAGTGACAGTGATTTTGTCACTGGTATGTGACTGGGTGCCTAGAACACAGGGGTGCCTGTCATCTCAATTCTGGAGGCCCTCAAGCAACAAGCCCCACCCCCACCACCTATTCCTGCCCCCATCAGGCAGTCCCTCCCACACAGGACTCAGGACGGGGAGCAGCCCCTGCTGTGGGCAGACGCCCCCAGAGGCGGTTCCTGGGAGCCCCGACCTGGAAGCTGTAGAGAACGGCGATGTTGATCTCCACCAGCGCTTGGTCCTTCCACAGGGAGGACGTCTTCCTCATGTCCAAGTTCATCTTCTTGGCCACTTCCTGAAAGGAGAGGGAAACACAGTGTGCTGGGGGGCCTCTGGATTGCGGGGCAAAGCGGGGCACGGTGGGCGTCATTCACCAGGTTCCTAACTAATCAACTCAGGTCACGGGTGGATTGACTTCCTCAAAATACTTTTAAAAATTGGCTTGAAAGGAAGGAAGGAAGGGAGGGAGGGAAAGTGGGAGGGAGGGAGAGAGAGAGAGAGAGACTTTTCCCATCTGCTGGTATATTTCCCAAATGCCCATAACAGCCACTGCTGGGCCAGGCTGAAGCCGGGAGCCCGGAATGTAATCTGAGTCTCCCGAGTGGGTGGAGCAAGAACTCCTGAACTTGAGCCCTCACTGCTACCTCCCAGCGTCTGCATTGGCAGGCAGACACAGCAGGACGTGAGGCTGGGGCTGGAACCCAGGCACCCTGATACGCAGTGTGGGTACCCGAAGTGACATCCCAACCAAACGGCCTCCCTGCAAAAGAGTTACTATTGTTTTTGTAAATTGAGACCCCACAGGCAGCAGGAAACTAGAGAGACTTGGCTGGCTTTTTAATTATTCAGCCTCCATTCAGAAGGAAGGGAGAGAGTTAACACTGGGATAAGTGGCAATCCCTGGGGACAGAAGACCGGGGAACTGGAGGGAGTGGATGACTCCAGCCAGAGTGGCCGGCTGCAGAGAGGGCGCACAGGGCGAGGCCTAAGTGATGAGAGGCAGTGGGGGCGGCGGCGGCTGTGGGCAGAGAGAAGAGCCAGTGCAAAGGCCCTGTGCTGGAACCAGGCTTGTGCCAGCCAAGAGACAACAAGAAGTGCCCTGTGCTCAGAGCGGGCGATTCAGGGGAGCTGGCGGGGGAAGCGGGCAACACGGGAGGGTGGAGGAGGCTGGGGGATTTTACTCCAGGCATCCCTGGAGCATTTTTGTTACCGAGGTTGTCTAGGTGTGACATCATCTGCTGTCAAAAGCTCCCCACCCATCCCACGCCACCCCTGGAGTGGGTCCTACTTGGAATGCAGACTAGGGGTGCCCCGAGCTTGGGGGGTGGGGACCCAGAGGACTCCATCTGACAGATGGGCAGACTGAAGTCCAGAGAGAGGTGCCTGGACTTGCCCGAGGCCCACGGAGCCAGTGGGCTTTGCAGCTGGAGCCCAGAGAGCTGCCTGGCAGCCAGGGCTCGGGAATCACTCCCCTACAAGCTGACACCTTTGGCCAAACACTTGGCCAAAACATCGCACGGCACTGATGATCCAGCGAACACAGATGCAGGCGCCGATGTCAGGACGGGGGAGGACCCTGTAGCAAATTCCTTAATTAAAGCCTTGCTTTTTTACTTTCTCCGTCAATTCTAGCCACTGATGGCAGCCCGGGTCTCATTACGGGCCCGGAACGTAGGTTGGGTAAGTGGCGTCCTTGTCCCAGCTGTCAACCTTTATACACACAGGCGGCTGAGAGAGCACGGCTGGGGTGGGAGAGGGAGTCTCCGTGAAGTCACCCGCTGACTGCTCTGTGCCACCGAACTCTGAGTTGCGATCAGAAAGCGGATTTCTTAATTCGCTCTCCAAGGCTGCCGGACCGGCTTCTGCGTGCGGTCTTTATTTGTGACACGTAGGCAGAAGCTGAGCAATCAGCCACTGCTTTACAGAAATCCACAGGAAACTTGAGTTCGCTTAGCAAAGAGGAAACTGTGTACAGCTCCTGACGCTGTTATTGTCATTTAGCTGCACGAGTTCAGTTAAAAGAATAGAAATTAATTGCAAGGGAAAAAAAACCAAAAAAACAAAAAAAACATGTGATTTTACAAATCCCAAAGCAGCTCCGGCCACAGCTATGCAAATAGGTGGAAATCTCTTCTCCTCTTCCTGCCAGAGCCCAGATTGCTGGTCACCCGGTGGAATCTTCCAGGACTTCTTGAAGAACGCTGATGTGCAGGCCCTACCCCAGGTCAGTGATGTCAGAATCTGGGGGAGGGGCTGGTGTTCTGGTGTAGTGGGTGGAGCCCATATAGGCACCAGTTTAAGAGCTGGCTGTTCCACTTCCAGTCAGTCTCTCTGCTCTGGCCTAGGAGAACAATAGCAGATGGCCCAAGTCCTTGGGCCCCTGCACCCACGTGGGAGACCTGGAAGAGGCTCCTGGCTCCTGGCTCCTGGCTCTGGATCAGCCAGGTCTGGCCATTGCAGCCATTTGGGGAGTGAACCAGAGGATGGAAGCTCGCTCTCTCGCTCGCTCTCTCTTTCTCTCTTTCTTTCCCTTTGCCTCTCTATAACTCTGCCTTTCAAAAAAATATATAAATCTTTAAAAAAAAAAAAAGAATCTGGGAGAGTAGGACCTGGGTACCCCAAACATCCCTGGGTAACTCCAAGGCACAGCAACACTGAGGATGTCGCCATCTGCTTTCTGGGGGAGACACCAGTAGTCCTGGCACTTGGCCGTGAGTTCTGAACTAGATTCCGCCTTATTTACCGTGTGAAGCAGGCCCAGCACTTAACTTCTGCTTCTTCTTCTTTTTTTTTAATTTATTTATTTGAAAGGCAGAGCTATGGAGCGAGAGGGAGAGACACAGAAAGAAAGAGATCTTCCATCTGTTGGTTCATGCCCCAAATGGCTACAACAGCCAGAGCTGGGCCAGGTTGAAGCCAGGAGCCAGGAGCTCCATCTGGGTCTCCCATGTGTGTGGCGGGGGCCCGAGCACTTGGGCCACCTTCCACTGCTTTTCCAGGCGCATTAGCAGGGAGCTGGATTGGGAGCTGAGTAGCTGGGACCCAAACTGGCGTGGCAGGCGGTGGCTTAACCTGCTACACCGCAATGCCAGCCCCTTCTCTGTCCAGGCCCTTAGATGCAAGGCCGACAGCAGCAGGCTGCGGGGTGTCTAGGCGAGCAGAGCAGTGCTGATGGACGTTCCATCTGGGACTGTTTAGTAGGTAAGGGTGACTCCGCCCTGGAGGGGATCAGACCCTCCCCCGGCCCCACCGGCCACCAAAGGAGAAAAGCCAAAAGGGCTCTCCTGTGTGACCTTGAATTTGCCACTTTCTCTCCCCAAAAGACTTCAGTTTCTTCATCTGTAAAGGGGCGGTTATGGTTCCTCGGGGTTACGGTAAGGGTTACGTGAGAACCCAGTGGCCCTCTGTACCCCAACTACTGCTACATGCAGTGACGTGAAAGAATCTCAGAGACATTATCATGAAAGAAGATGATCCGCCACCACCCCCAGAAAATGCACACTGCGGGGGCTGGAGCTGCGGTGCAGTGGGCTAAGCTGCCGCCTGTGATGTTGGCGACCCATGGCAGAGTGCTAGCTGCAGTCCTGGCTGCTCCACTCTGATCCTGATGCGTGGGGGAAGGCAGCAGATGTACTGGGTCCCTGCCCCCTGGGAGGGAGACCTGGATGGAGTTCCAGGCTCCTGGCTTTGGCCTGGCCTAGTCCCAGCTGTTGTAGCGCAGTAAACCAGCGCATGGAAGATTTCTCTCTCTGTGTCACTCTGCCTGTCAAGTAAATAAATAAGTCTTTAAAAAAAATGCACATTCGCATGATACCATCTACATCCACTTCTACAACTATGACTTCCCTACCTGTAGATTCAACCAACCACAGAACAAAAATATTAGCAAAAGTACTGCATCCCTGCTGAACACATCCCGACGACTTATCCTGTCCTTATTCTCCAACCAACACAGCGTAACAACTATTTACACAGCACTGGCACTGGGTTAGGCGTTGTAAGTCACCGTGAGATGATTCTGAGTTATGAGGGGACTTCAGAAAGTTTGTGGGAAAACAGAATTAAAACACAAGCTTATTGTGCTGCAAAAAACTGGAAACCATGTATAGTTTTTTTTATATATATATATACTGTACTATGTTGTTTTCATAAACTAGAGACTCCAGGCATGGGAGGATGTGTGCAGGTTCAATGCCAATTCCATGCCCTAAGGGACCTGAGCATTTGTGGACACTGGGAATGTCTGAGTTTGCATGCAAGGTGCAATGACCAGGGTGAGCACAGGTGTGTGCTGTGTGTCTTGCTACAGACATGGGTGTCTAAGGAGTTTCCAGAAGCTTCCCCAGGACTGTGGTTCTGTTCGAAGCCCTTCCAGTCCCTGAGCCCTGAAGCTCGTGACTACTGAGCCGTGCCCTCTGCTGTGTGCTTCCCCTGTGGGGACCGGGGAGGGGCCTTACCTCCAGGATGTTGTAGCGGGAGTTGTCGCAGTAGTCGCGGACGCCGATCTCCGTGCCCATGTACCAGCCGCTGAAGGGACAGGCGCTGAACTCCAGGCCACCAATCTCCAGGAGCATGTTGGACACAGCTGGGAGGCCGTACCACTTCAGTCCCAGGTCCTTGAACCACTCGAACCTGTGGAGTGCAACACAGCCCAGTGCACCATGGGGCAGGTGTCTCCTTGGCAGACACAGGGGCGGGACCTCCGCCGTCAGAGGACCCTGACTTGGGGACTGATGGGACTATGTCAGAAGCTGATTCCGGGGCCCTGTCTGCAGATCTCATTATGACTGAGTTTTTTAAGGAGTCCCTGAGTCAAGGGCCTCCCTCTGCATTTCCCTGCATTGCTGGTTATAGCCTGCGCAGTGCCTTCCCAGCTACAGATTCCTTTAGAACTTGACCCCACCCTGCCCCGAGGAGTTTTAAATGAACATCAATGGGTCTGAGTGATGGTGAAGGGGTTGAAGCCGCAGCCTGAAGTGCCCACCCAGGCTGCTCTACTTCTGATCCAGCTCTCTGCTATGGCCTGGAAAAGCAGTAGAAGATGGCCCAAGTCCTTGGGCCCCTGCACCCATGTAGGAGACCAGGAAGAAGCTCCTGGCTCCTGGCTTCGGATCAGCTCAGCTCTGGCTGTTGAGGCTACTTGGAGAGTGAACCAAAGGTGGAAGACCTCTCTCTCTCTGCCTCTCTGTAACTCTGCCTTTCAAACAAATAAATCTTTTTTAAAATATTGATGTCTACAGTGGACCATAGATGCTTCATGTTTGTAGCCCCGAGGGCTGGATCAGGGCAGGTTCTTAGTGGCTGCTCGGCAGTGGCGAGAGGGAGGGTCTGACTCAGCACATGGGGACCCCAGGCTGCTCCAGGGGTCTCAGTGATTCTCATGAGAGACCACTGGGCCCGAGCCACTGAGGACAGGAGCCGGAGCCCCCTTCAGCTCTGTCTGGGCTGGACAGAGAGCTGGGAGGTGTGGGGATGGACAGGCAGGGGCACTGGCACCCCCACCCCACTCACGCCTGTCGGCCCCTGTCTTACTTGGGGTGCCTGATGGGCACTTCCAGCACCAGTTCCGGCGGGATCTGGAAGAGCTCAGGGTCATTGCCGTTGGCTTGGAGCAGCAGCGGCAGGACATCGAAGCGGCTCCTCGGGGGCTTCCAGCCCTGCTGTATGCAGATCTGCAACACAGCCAAGGTCGCACCGTCGTGCCCAGGCCCTCAGAGTGCACGGCCACGTGGGCACAGCGGGGGCACGACAGCCAAACGAAAGCCCCCTGCGGTCACTCCTGGACCTCGCCGGGTAACAGCGCGAACCCCGGTGGGCTCCAGGGCAAGCGAGCGCTCCTGCTTTCTCAGGGCCCGGGAGCTCCCACGCGGCGGAATCTGGCTTCTGCGCATGTGCGGTCTGCGCACTCCCACAGCGCGGTGCAGGTCGCAGGATACCAAGAGTGTCCACGGCATTTCGCTGCGTGAAACGCATTCGCGAGAGCAGCTGCTCAACAGGGTGAAACGCAAGCTGCTTAAGCCATGACAGCTTTCTAGTGGCGACGGTCACAGAAAACCAGCAGGTGAAGCCAATTTTAATAATGGACTCACCTTAAATGATATATTTACAACTCAACAATATGCTTTATACTGATGCTAAATCATGAGTAATGTGTTAAAGTACTGCTATCAATATATTCTGATGGAATATAGGACATAAAATTAAATATGCAAATACTTATTATCCAATAAACATATCAAAAAGATAATTTGATACACTATTGATATCAACTAATTTTGATAGATTGATAAATTGTTAATATGAATATATTTAAGGTTAAGATTAAATCTATACTGCTTTACTAATCCAATAAATCCATTAATTTATTAATAAGTATGGTAAATGGTCATGTACCACTTAACAACATTTTGTTCAATGATAGACTGCATATACAATGGCAGTCCCATAAAATCATGTCACCTGTTGATAGCACAGCCATCTTAGCCTGGGTAAATGTACCGTACGACGCTTGCATGATGACATTATCACCTAATGACACATTTCTCAGAACATGTTCCGGTCATTAGGGGATGCATACACATCATCATTTCAACAGGTAATCAATATCACAGTTATCAATGAGAGTTTTCCCATGAGTGGGGGCTGGCATTGTGGTGTAGAGGGTAAAGCCACTGCCTGCAATGCTGGCACCCCATGTGAGCATTCGAGTCCCAGCTGCTCTACTTCCTGTCCAGCTCCCTGCAAATGCAACCCTGGGAAAGCAGGGGAAGATAGCCCAAGTGCTTGGGCCCCTGCACCCATGTGAGAGACCCAGAAGAAGCTCCTGGCTGGATGGGCACATTTGCAGCCGTTTGGGGAGTGAACCAGCAGATGGAAGATCTCTCTCTGTCTCTGTCTCTCCCAGTCTGTAACTTTGCCTTTCAAACAGATAAATCAGTCTGTAAGTGATCTGGTGTGTACATTTCATTTCTGACTCATCTCTGTTTGGACAAGCCACAGTGGAAGTTGCTCAAAGCCGTGAGCCGCCAGTGGCTGCCCCTTGGGTTGTGCTGGGTGAGAGGGTATCTGAAGGCGTAATTCTGCGGTCAGGTTTGGGGGTGGTTCTTGAGGCTGTACTGAGGGAACGCATCCTGTCTGCAGACAGAACGGGCAGAGAGGCTGCAGCGTTCATGACTTGGTATCCACGAGACAAGGTCGGCCAAGTACAGAGTTAGTGCTCAGCCAAGTGGAGCAGAGAATCTGGCTGAGGCTGGAACTGCACAGGTGCTGACTCCTGGTCGCCCTGGTTACAGCCCCCCTCCTCATGACAATGCTATTTTAATAAGAGAAGCCATAGGCAAATGAAGCCAGCAGCCACGAGGGGGTGGGGCAACTCTTAGCCCTGCCAGCTCTGTCTTGGAGGTGGGGTTCAAGGAAAGAACAAAGACACAATCCCCTGGGGCTGGGCTGGGTGACAAACAAGAGGTAGTGACAATCCAGACAGGCTACCGTGTCTTACCTGTACTGCCTGTCCACACGACCACCTGGGAGGAAGCTGGATGGTGGGGGGGGGGGGTGCTCACTTTTCCGGGGGTTTTTTGAATTGACTTGGGCCACCAGCAATGGTGGTGGTGCTGGTGCCATGCAGACTCAAAGAATGGTTGGGTGGCTGAATCATTGTAGAAATAAGGGAATGAATGAATGATACGGGCCTGATATAGTGCTCAACTCAGACAGGATGCCAGAATGCCAGACCTGGCTCCCACATATCAGCTCCTTTCCTTTTGGTGGAAGGCAAAAGATTAAGCTGCAGTTCTAGCTTTTCCTTTACTCACTTGGCCTCAATGAGACTCAGTCTATCTGTCTGTGAAATAGGACGATAGTTCCCAACAAAATGGTTGTGTGAGGTCACGAGAGGAAAATGACCAAATGCCCAGCTGTAAAGATTCCAGAAAGACAAGGGAGGGGACAACCAAATGGGACGGGGGTCTGGAGGAGGACAAATAGAATGCCACCAGCTGCTCTCGCTCGGATGGAAACACTAAACAGGAAGCGTGCTTGCATAGAGACCACTGGGGAGGGCAGGCGTTTGGTGCAATGGTTGTGACGCTACTTGGGGTACCCACATCCTATATCGGAGTGCCTGGGTTCAAGTCCTGGCGTTGCTTCCAATTCCAGCTTCCTGCTAAGGCACACCATGGGAGGTGGCAGGTGATGGCTCAAATGTTTGAGTCCCTGCCACCCATGGGGGAGACCCGGGAGTTCCCAGCCTTGCATCACTCCAGCTAGCGTGGGCATTTGGGGAGTCAACCAGCAGGTGAGAGGTCTCTGTCTGTCTCTGTCCCTCTGCCTTTCAAATAAATAAAAACCAATCAACTGAGATTCCAAAAGGCTTCTTGGGGCCCTGAGCGCCCAGGCGGGGGCATGCACACTCGTACCTCTGTGAACTGTACGTTGGCTGGGTCCCCCAGGGTGGAGCCATCGGGCTGCTTGTAGCCGGCGTAGCGGATGAGCTGAGAGTTCCAGACACGGAAGTCATGCTTGCCATCAGTCCTCTGGGGAAATATGGTGATGGCCGACCTGCGGGGGACAGGGGAGGACACACTCGTCAGGGCCGACCCTGCACACTGTGACGTGCTGGACACGGTGACGCCCAGGCCAACACCTGCTGGAGGCTGGGGGTGGCTTACTCCTGCGCAGGCTCCCCTGGGCCACTGGGACACCTGTTGGAGGGAAGGACCATGGCTTCTTCTTCCACTGCCTGCAGAGGCCCCGTGCCAGCTTGCTGTAAGCAAAAATGCTTCTGCAGCTGGAGATTTTAAAACAACATTGACTTGAGCCAGGCTTCCAGAAAGTTCTTTCACAGCAGCTCATCTCTAGGGACAATCGGACCCTGGCCCCTTTAAGGATGCATGGTCGATTTCTAGTTCCAGCCTTTCTTCCACCACCATCATCATCCTTCTCTCCGAGTCTGTCCACCCTCCACCCTTGTAAATCATATACAGCCTCAGGATGAGGAAGAAATCAACCTGCCCGCATACTCTCATTTATTTAGTGAGGACAAAACTGCAGGTCACCACCCATGGCCCTCGCCTGCCTACCTAGGCAACCTTGGAGCCTGAATTCTGTTGCTAAACTGTAGAAGCTGCAGATCTCAAGGCTCCCTTGTTAGAAGGCAGATGAGCAAGCATGAAAGAAGTGCAGGTGACACCCGAGCACCAAGTCGAGCCTTTCTCCATGGCATCAGCAGAATTCCAAGTTGAATCATTTGCTCACACGTGGTTCAGTGTTACAGCGTGACAGGAGTTCTGGCTGCCTGCACGCACCTGTCCCATCAGGGCACTGAATTCCACTGTCCTGGTTGCTTCTTGGGTCAACTCAGCGGGTCACGTGTCAGGGCTAACCGTTGGTCCCAGATCTGCTCCCAAGAGAGCTTTCCCCTAGAACGTTGCCCCTGCTGGTCCCACTGCCCGGCTCCCTCTCTCTGCTGTCAGAAGCCCAACTTCAAGGCCAAAGTCAAAGGCCCTGCTTACATGTAACACCCCCGGTCTTGCCAAGGTCACTGGGCCTTCCTTCTGAGAACATTTTTATGCAAGAGAATACAAGAGCATTTCAAGCTGCGGGTGTGTGTGTCTGGGGGGGGGTGTCACACCTAGGGTCACACCTAGGGGTAAGTTGAGAGTCACGTGTCTTATGAATCCCAGCCCCCAGATGTCTCAGTGCCGTCCAGGAGATACACACGGAGTGGGCCACCTGTTGCCGTGTCTCTGCAGGAGCGCCAGCTAAGGCACGTTCGTGTGGTACGCGTAGCTACAGCATGCTGAGAAAGGCCGAGTCGCACAGCAAGTGTAGGAAGGAGGTGCTTTCTCTCTCTCTGAGCGCGAGGGCCTCAGCAGAATCTCGCAGCAGGGCCGGTGGGATGCCCGGCCTTTACCTCCTCCTCTGCCCCTCTTCTTCGACCTTTTCCTCTCCGTTATGGTGTGAAAACGGCTTGTCCCCCCCCCCCCAAACTCCTCCAGGATGCTCGTGCCCCAAGCCGTATGCTAATAGCATTAAGGGAGAGGAAACGGAACCCGATTATGGCATTAGGGTAGGGTTCCCGTGATTAAATCCTTGTGACTTTACAAGCAGGAGAGACACACAGATCCCGACAGACACCCACGCTCTGTGTCCTGCCGTGCGGTGCTCCACGTCACCTGGCGACTCTGCCAGCTTCACCTCCAGACCTGCAAGCCAAAACCAACCTCTGTTCTTGATAAAAGAGCCTGCCTCGGGTATTTCATCATAGTATCAAGAACAACAAAATGGACTAACACCCCCTCTTCTGTATCAATTATTCTGATACATGGTCTCTATTCTTGGATGGCTTTCTCATTGTTTTCAGACAGGGAACTTAAACTTTAAAAATCCAGCTGCAAATTTTCTTTACAAGCTCTGCTTGCACAAATAATTTTAAAAAGTGGAGGTGCATTGCTGGGTCTGGGGCGACCCTCCCTCACCACCATCACAGCACCATTTGAAAACCACCAGACTGGCTCATAAACTCTTGGAGGGTCCACGCCTGGTTCCTCCATGAATGGTCAAGATGTGAAGAGGGAGGGTTCTTGGATATCCTCTGAGGGGCGAGGCTGCCTGGGAGAGAGACCTGCACGCTAATTTGCCATGTAGGTGCAGGCTCAGATTCTAAGCTCTCTTCCTACCAGTGGGCTCAGACCCTTGGCAGACATGATGAATTTCTCTTTCAAAGAAGAGACACATCCAAGAAAATCAGTGTTTAATGCAAATAAGCCACTCTGGATAAGCTCCGTGTGGCCGCGCAGGCTGGTTAGCCAGCCCAGCAGCATCTCTAGGGTGGGGCCAGGCTGATCTTTAGCAGCTGGGAACAGATGGAGTGGGATGAGCAAGTGCAGCCAGCTGCCTGTGGGCGCCTCTCCCGGCTGAGGCTTGCTGTGATGGAGGCCGCCACCCCCATGACTCCCGCCTGCCCCTGCAGTTTGGTTCTTGTCCTGGTGCAACAGGCATCCGCGGTTGTGGCCAGCAGCGGCGGGGCCTGAAGGCAGGATGAGCAGGCAGCAGGAGGAGACGGTGCCTGTTTTACCAGGGGTGGCATCAGAAGTGGGTCTGCCCACAGAGCAGGAGGTGGGGGAAGTCGTGGCTGGCAATGGGATGTTCCTATTCCTGGGAACCTGAAACACTCCTGCCTGCCTTTTCCCTGGGTGATGTCGAGTACGGTGTTTGCTGCCATCATTTTACAAACTGTACTAGCATCTGCTTGTCCCAGAGGCGATGCACAGGACAGCTCTCCCAGCGTGGCCCGGCTCCCCACAAGTCTTGCCCGGTGAACCAGGGTCCAGGATCCCTGCAGCGGGGACCTGAGGCTCCCCGGCCACCCCCACCCCGGCGTCCAGCAGGGGGCGCTCACCTGAGGTTCCCTTTGTTGGTGGCGTACTTGATGTGGTTGCAGATGTAGTTGAACATGCCGTGAGCCGTGGTGCAGTCTCGGGCATCAAACACCTGCAGGAGGCCCACAGTGAGTCTGGCTGCCCCGCGGTCCCACCCCCGAGGCTCCGGGCACCCACGGTCTTCCCGCGTTAGGAGGAAGGCGGGGGCTGTCCTAGATGCTGCCCCAGGGGAGCGACGAGCATGGCAGGACTTGGTCCCGGGCTGGGTTTTCTATGTTAATAACCGAGGTTACTCAGAGCAGGCAAACACCCCTAACCGTGGGAGAGGGATGGTGAGTAACAGAGGGAGTCTGAATGAGCTGGTTCCTTTTCCTCTTACGAGATCAAACCAACGCCCTGTGATCTTGATAACTAATCTACTTCCAGCTCTCAGTGACTCCCTAGAATAAAATCACACGAGGCGACACTGAAACGGGTACCTTCAGGGAGGAGGCAGACAGCAGCGACAAGAGTGGGTGTAAGACAAATGGGAGTGGTGAGGTGTATGGTACACTGGGGACCGTAAACCCTACCAGGAAACTGACAAGTCATTAAAGGTAAAAAATCCGCTGTGCTGGCTAACTAAGGCCTGACTATCACCCATTGTGGCCTTGATCTGAGAATCTGGGATCCAACAAATGCCGGGATGGGCACCAGGGAATCTTGCTAGGAGTTGGTCTCTCTCTTTTTTAAAAAATTTACTTGAGGGGGCTGGCACTGTGGCGCAGCAGGTTAACGCCCTGGCCTCAAGCACTGGCATCCCATATGGGTGCTGGTTCTAGTCTTGGCAGCTCCTCTTCCAGTCCAGCTCTCTGCTATGGCCTGGGAAAGCAGTGGAAGATGGCCCAAGTGCTTGGGCCCCTGCACCTGCGTGGGAGACCAGGAAGAAGCTCCTGGCTCCTGGCTTCGGATTGGCACAGCTCCAGCTGTTACAGCCAACTGGGGAGTGAACCAGCTGATGGAAGACCTCTCTCTCTCTCTCACTCTTCTCTCTCTCTCTCTCTCTCTCTCTCTCTCTATATATATATATATATATATATAACTCTGACTTTCAAATAAATAAATAAATAAATCTTTAAAAAAAAATTTACTCGAGGGTCAGAGAGCAAGAGAGAGACAGTGCTCCCAGCTACCGGCCCACTCCCCAGATGCGCGCAATGGCCCCGGGCTGGGGCCAAAGCCAGCAGCCAGGAGCACAGTCCAGGCCTCCCACGTGAGTGGCAGGAACCCAGAGATCAGAGCCAGCACTGCCTGGCAAGAGCTGCATCAGCAGGGAGCTGGGGTCAGGAGCTGGAGCCGGGTATGGAACCCAGGCGCTCTGATGTGGGACACGGGCTTCCCAGCTGCCTTTGCCAGTAGGCCAAATGCCTGCCTTAGGAGCTGACCCTCTTAAAGCTCCACCCACAATCCCCGGTCCCGTCCCCTCCCCTTACCAAAGGGCCCTTGGAGGCCTCCGGGCCTCACCACCTACCTGCAGCTTGGACCACTGGATCCTGCCGACGCAGCGGGAGGCGTTCCGCCAGGCATGCTTGGCCCCGTAGATGAGCTCCGTGTCCTTGAGCTGGTAGGTGCTGGTGCTTTCGATCTCCTTATTCACCTCCTCCAGTCTCTCCATGTGGGCTTTGGAGCCAAATCTGAGTGAGGAGGGGAGGGTCATGGACAGGGAGTCAGAAGCTGGCGGAGGGCTCAGCTACTGCGGGAGGCCAGGGGCCACAGAGAGTCCTGAGCTGGTTTCTGCACACGAGAGTTTGAGCTGAGGCTGCAGACTCATGTGTCCACCATGCCTCTAGCAGTATGCAGTGGACCACGCTGGCTGGGTGGGGACTGTGGCACAGAAGCGAGCCCAGGCCTCGTCCAAGAAGCACAGCCGATTGGATGTCGCCGGATAGGAAGGGGGCCCCGAGGCTCTCAGATCTGCTCGCAAGAGCAACTGGAGATCTGACTTTTCACAGGATCGCTTCTAACTTCTAAATGTTGGCAGCGAATTTAATCACGGAATGGTAAATGACTATGGAAGATTTCAGGTTTACAAGAGAGAGTAACACGAGGGTACTTCCAAAAACTTGTGGGAAACGGACTTCAAAGCTAAGTTTATTTTGCCACAAACATTTTGAAGCCCCCACCTTGTCTATGAACTTTTGGAAGACTTCTTGGACAAGGAATGACCACCCCCACCCCCCGGCCTAAGGGATAATTTGACAGCTCCTGGGGGACAATATTCTCAGCCCAGCCCACACTCTCCCCAGAAGTGGCTGCTGTCGTGAGACTGGCATTTACCGTCGTCAGACATTTGTTTATGCTTTGGCCACCTGTGTAAACCACACACAATATTAGTCAGCCTGCTTTCAAAGGTTACATAAATGGTGCTGTGTCCCATCTCTCCTTCCCCAACTGGTCCTCGGTCTCTTTTGTTCAAAGTCGTCCCTGTGAACATGAACATGAACATGCACGATGCTAACCCCTTCATTGCCTCCAGCTGTATACTATTCCAGGCCTGGACCAGACAACTTTTTTTTTCCCCCACTCCGTTGCTGACAGAGTTGGGCCAGTTTCCTACTGCTTCTTTTCCTTTTCCTACCATAAACAATGTCCCTGTGAACATTCTCATGCGTGCCTTTTTGTGAAAAGGTGGGAGAGTTTTTGTGCCTATGAACTTGCTAGAAGGATACCAGATTTTAGGCCATCCTTTGTAAACGCAACCGACACGCTTCTGGCAGCCAGCGTGGGCTGCTGGGCTGCCAGGTTTCCATCCCTGGGCGTGCTCAGGCTCTCGTGCACCTGTGGCTAAGGCTGGAGCCGGGGTCTTTGTTCTCAGCACAGGGAGCTTGCCCCGGGCCTCCGAGAGGCGGCGCCTACTTGCCTTTTAATGGAGGAGTAGTACTGATCGATGAATTCTTTGGCAAGAGGGAAGAGCTGCTCTTTTGTGCGGATGTCTTCCGGCCTCCGTGTGTGCTGGGAGGGGAACATGATGGACCCCATGCATATGTGCTCGGTGCATCCGGTTTCCTGCAAGACAAAGCCGGGCATTGCTTGGCCATGTTGAGCTGTGGACCTGGAACTGATGGGCATGGTTCTTGTCTTTCCTTCCTTGTCATCATTGCTTGTGAAACTTGACTTTGATTCCCCCATCAAGAAGGGGGCCCCTACCCCGCCACCCTGTTCTGTTACCCCTCGAGTCTGGACTGGTTTTGGGCCTAAAGAATGTGGCAGTTCTGGACCAGGTCTCAAGAGATCTCGCACACTTCTGTTCACTCCCCCAGGGCCCTGCAGCCACACGTGAGCAAGCCCAGGCTACTGGCCAACAGAGGAGACCATGTGAAGTAGTTGTCTGAGCCCTGGGGAGGGTGTTTGGCACAGCAGTTAAGATGCTGCTCGGGTTAAGAGCCTGTATCCTATATCACAGTGCCTGGGTTCTCATCCCGGCTCTGTGTCCAATTCCAGCTTTCTGCTAATGGGCGCCCTGGGAGGCAGCGGGTGATGACTCAAGTACTTGAGTCCCTGCTATGCACGTGGGGGCCTCGCACTGAGTTCCTAGCTCCAGGCTTTGGCTTGACCCAGCCCCAGACACTGCAGGCATTTGGAGGAGTGAACAGCAGGTGGGAGATCTCTATCTCTCTGCCTTTCAAATAAATAAATAAAAATTAAAATAAATAACAACAACAAAAAAGAGTTATCTCAGCCAGGGCCATCCTAGACCAGCCTGGCCTGGGCTGACTCCTCAGGGACCACAGGTGCCTGAGAAAGCCCCAGGGTGACCCCCGAGCCCAGCCCAGCCTGTAGAGTTTGACTAGTAGCCGCTGGTGCTGTTCTCCGCCACTAAGCTTCGGGGCGGTTTGTTCCGCTGCCGTAGCTAACAGGTACACCATTCCTCCAAGACGCCTGCTGCCTACAAAATTGCAGAGCAGTGCGTTAGCTGGCTGAGGTTTCAGACGCTGCGACAGCTGCACAGCCTGCTGTGCGGGCCAGGACGCTCAGCTCAGCGTTCCAGCAGCGCTCAAGCAGGCCGCGGGGTGCCTTCCCGAGCCCCTCGGGTGTTTTGGGAATGAGGTACAGGGACCAAGAGCACTTACTCCTGAGTACTCACCAGTGAATACTCAAAGGGTGAGTGTCTTGCCGAGATTTTAGGCAATGTCTGGAGACGGTACTGACACCTGGTGGGGGGTGGGTACTGACACTTGGTGGTGGGTGTGGGTCCTGACGCCTGGTGTGGGGTGGGTACTGATACTTGGTGGTGGTGGGGTGGGTACCAACACCTGGTGGGGGGGTGGGTACTCACACCTGGTGGGGGTGGGTCTTGACACCTGGTAGGGGGTGGATACTGACACCTGGTGTGGGGGTAGGTACTCACACCTGGTATAGGGTGGGTACTCACACCTGGTGTGGGGGTGGGTACTGACACCTGGTGGGGTGGATACTGTTACTTGGTGGTGGGGTGTAGGTACTGACACCTGGTGGGGGGTGGGTACTGATATCTGGTGTGGGGGTGGGTATTGACACCTAGAGGGGAGGTGGGTACTGATACTTGGTGGGGGGGTGGGTACTGACACCTGGTGGGGCAGTGGGTACTGACACCTGGTTGTGACAAGCCAAGGCACAGGTGGTCCTCCCCACCCTCACCACCTCCCAAGACTGACCCGGTTCCAAATGGGGACAGCGCCAAAGTTGACAGGCCCTGGTGCACCCCGCAGCCCCCACAGGTACTCACCAGGGTGCTCTTAAGGTGCAGGGTATCAGTGAGAACCACGTCTGTCTCCCAGTTCTTGACCTTGAGGAAGCGGGGGCACTTGGAGGGGCTGCCGTTCTTAGTGGGGGACTGTTTGCCCGAGGCAGGGGGCTGGAGGAGAGAACGCAGGTGGAGCATTAGCCAGGGTCTTGAGGGGACTGTGCATCTGCCCCCCGGACCTGCACGGAGTCGCCACTGCCCTCAGTGAGAGAATAGCCCAGGCCCCTTTGGAGGACACGTGCAGGGTGCTGGGGGTCCTGCTTCCTCTCCCTGTGGAGGGGGAAGCACTGTGGAAGATCCTTCTGGGGAGAGAGCTCAGGAAGCCCAAGGTGGTCTTGCTGGGGTCTAGCGCAGGGTCTGCAACATTGAGCAGACTCAGCAAACGTTTGTTGAATGAATACATGACTGAAACATACCACCAGTCTCTCTGGGTGATGACAGCGCCCAGCGCTGAGGAAACCTGAGGATGGCTCAGTTTGCTGAGGTTCCTGGGATTCCTGCTACAGTCCAAACTTACCACTTTTGGAAGGTACTGGGAAACCAGAGAGGAGTGCAGGAGAAAGTTTCAAGGCACAGGACACGTGCCCCAGGTTTCAGGGTCTCTGTGATAATGCTCCCCAACTCCTGTCTTTGAACACCTCCAGTCCACCTGTTCACCTTCACTTCTGTCAATGAACTGAGCCGGGGGAAATGTCCCAGGCTGACGGAGGCCAGCGTACCCGCATCAGACCTCATGGACAAGGATCACCGTTGTCCCGGGTGATTCTGCATAGTTGTCACCCTGCCTGGGCAGAAGCGTGCCTACATATTGGGCAAGCAACAGGGACACAGCCACTGTCCCGGGGAGGCAGCAGGCACACCCTGGTGAGCAGTCCAAGCAGAGATCAGACGAGCCAGCTGAGTGACATGCGAGGAGTAGATGACCATGACCTTGAAGTGGGGCACTCATGCAGTCAATTAGTATGTACTGAGCACCCCGCACCCTTGGCTTCCTGCAGCATTATTGAGGGTAAGTGGAGACAAACAGTAAGCAAGCAAATACGACATTGATGGGAGCTCAGGTGGTGCTAAAATATAAATCAGGAGGAGGTGGAGGTGACACAGGCACGTGCAAAGGCCATGGGGGGAGGATGAGGTTGTTGAGTTCAAGGTCGTGCAAGGAGGCCAATGTGGCCATGAGGGGGAGTGAGGATGAGGGCCAGGAGATGGAGGCAGAGGGCTGGCAGGGCCCACAGTGCATCAGCCCGGAGCAGCTCAGGCTGCCGAGGACATTTGTGAATTAGGATTCCACAGGCTGGGTCCAGGACAGAAGTCACAGAGAGCTCCAAAGGGCTAAGACTGAAAACTAACACTTGCTGTGTCCATTTCACAGATGAGGCTATTGAGGCACACAGAGTCAGGCAAGATCACAGCACTAGCAAGCTCCCAGCTCCAGCGTCCACCCATCCCACTCCCCGCTGTGCCGGCTGGCACCCTCGGCCACTCACTGTCATCTCTCACTGCCTAAATGGTAGCCACTGTTCCTGACCGTTAGGCTGCCACTGGCCCAACTTCCTGTATCACTGGGACTACTGCTGCTACAGCAGAGACAAACTTTCTCGCTACACACTACGGTATGCGTGTATCTCCCCAGAGTTGATACATTGAATTGAACTTGAATTCCCAAGTTCATGCATGTATCTCCCGAGAGTTGATACATTGAATTGAACTTGAATTCCCAAGTTCTTAGGTGAAAGGCTTCTGGAGGTGGCGCCTTTGGGAGGTGATTAGGATTAGCTGAGGTCTTGAGGGCGGGGCTGTCACCATGGCGTCCGTGGCTTTATCACAAGGGGCAGAGAGACCCGAGCAAGTGCACCTGCCGAGCTCTCCAGGCCTTGGGGAGCCACGAGGACCCCTGCGCTCTGTACCTTCCCTGGTCTCCGATGGAGCGAACACTGGCAGCCTGGCAGGGAGGACTTGGATGCGCTCCTCCCCTTCTGACCCTGCACTGTTTTCCTTAAGTCTCCAGGGGATGCCACCTGCAGGCAACCCCATTCCCCGGAGGGCCTGATGTCCTGTGCACCTCGTGGGGATTCCGGCTGTGCCCTGCCTCTCCCAGCAGCTAACGAAGTCACGTGCTGGGCAGGCCACTGGGGCCACACGATCTGATGCTGCCGACCACCCACATCCTCCTGGAAAATTGACCAGCCTGGCTGGAGAGAAAGGCCCCCAGCTGCCCTCGCTCAACACCGGGCCTCTCTTCTCCAGCCGAGGAACCATCCTGGCCTCTCCACTTTGTGCTCTGGAGACTGAGGGTGACACACGTGGCGTGGGCACTGGGGCTGGGCCCAAGATGCAGAGGGTGGGGAGGGTGGCCAGGCTCAGGGTGGGGGTGTGGCCTGCAGGCAGGCAGTCGCCAGAGGGAGGGAGGCCTAATAAAAAGCCCATCTGCTGAGGCTCCAGATGTGCAAGGGGTGGTTGTTAAGAGCGGAGTAATTGGCTGTGCAAGCGCGAGCTGGGCCACTCCGAGCGTCATCGGATTGAACACTTGAAACCAGGCATTAGGAGGCTGCCGGCAGGGCTGCTGGACTCGGGGCTTTGATGGTTTAATTAGCCAGCAGTCATATTAGAGGACTCCGGAGGGGACCGAGAGGGAGCTTCATAGAGCAGTCAGGGGCCCCGGGCGCTCCCGCTCCACGTGAAGGTTGGTGGCACTCAGGACTGGGCATGGGTGGGCTGGGGCTGTGGCTCTGTGTCCTTTCCCGGCTGTGTGTCTGCAGGGGACAACGGGAGTATGGTGGTGGCAGGAGATGCAGGTGGCTCTCAGTGGTTCCCACGGGCCAGGTCCCCCGGGGACACTTGCTCCTGCAAAGGCATGGGTGTTGCAAAGATGTGGCTTTAGGGGACCAGCAGAGGGCCTGAGAAAAGGGACTGTAACAGTCCGGCAGTGCAGGCCCCTAAGTGGACGGTGAGGCCACCACCCTCCAGGGACTGAGTCTGCAGTTGGGAAAGGCGCCTCCCAGCTTCTCTAAAACTCGGAAATGCAAGCTGCCGCCTGCAGCCTAGCTCTGACCCTCTGCCTGTTTCTGCACAGCCCAGGAGCCAACAGTGGGTTTGCCAGGAGCTGGTGTTGTGGTGCAGAGGGTTAAACCACACCCTTGACACCCACATTTCCTATCAGAACACCAGCTCGAGTCCTAGCTGCTCTGCTTCCGATCCAGCTCCCTGCTAAATGTACCCGAGAAAGCAGAGGAAGATGGCTCAAGTCCTTGGGCCCCTGCACCTGCCTGGGAGACCTGGAAGGAGCTCCTGGCTCCTGGCTTCGGATTGGCCCGGCTCCAGCTGTTGTGGTCATTTGGGGAGTAAACCAGTAGGTGGAAGACCTCTCTGTCTCTCTCTCTCCCTCTCTGTAATTCTGCCTTTCAAATAAATAAATTAATTTTAAAAACGCACACAAAACCCACATCCGAACTCTGCTCCCCCCCCACCCCATGCCTCTCCCTGGCTTCCTTACTTCTGATCTCCCACTCCTGCTCATGCGCACCCTGGAAGGCAGCAGTGATGGCTCAGCTTTGTCCCTGCCACCTCCGCGGGAGACCCAGATGGAGTTATCAGCTTCTGGGTTTGGCCTGGCCCAGCCCCAGCTGTTGTAGGCATCTGGGGAGTGACCCAATGGATGGAAGATCTGCCTTTCAAATAACATGCAAATGAACATTTGGAAAATGAAGAAGAGGAAGAGAGAGCGCTCTCTGTCTCTCTCTGCATGTGAGCACACAGCAAGAAGGCAGACACCTGTGAGGCAGGAAGAGGGGCCCCAGCAGAAGCTGGCCACGCTGGCCCCCGGTCCCAGACGGCTGCCCTGCAGAACTGCAAGAGATGCGTGCCTGGTTTTAAGCCCCTCCAGCCCATGCATCTCACTATGGCAGTCTGAGCTCAGCAATAGGAGACGTGAATGATTTGTGAAATTGTGGCGCCCCCTCCAACGCGAAGCCAAGGGCGCTGGTCTTGAATTAGTCCCCTGGGAGCTGTCTGATTGACAGAGTGACCTGATCAAAGCCAATGTTCAGGAAACACAGACGCTCCCCGGCTTCCCAATAAACCTGCTGTAAATGTCCTAAGTAGAAGGGGTGTTGAGTATACCTGCCACACACCAGGGCCTAGCAACACAGCCCACCGCCTGGCACAGGCTGCTTCTCCTCATGGGGGTGGGGCTGAGGTGGGGGTGGTATCGTGCACCTGCAAGGCAGTAGGCCGGGAAAACACCCATATTCAATTCCAAGCATGGCTGCTACTCCACACGTGCGGTTTCTGTGTTTCCAGTGTAAAGTCTAGAGATCGTAAGTAGAACCATCATATGTTGGGGACTGCCTGTGTGTGATGAAAAGGATTGCAGAGGGTGGGGACAGAGAACCCACAGTTGCTGCAACAACGCAGGTGAGAGACCATAGAGTGGAAAGCCCAGCTGCAGTCACTGCGGGAAGGAAGCTGGTGGAGATCGGGGTGCAGGAAGCGGAACGGAGAGCCGCCTTGGGGTGCGAGAGAAGGTGGGAGGGCAAAGCGCAGAGTCAGGGTTGACTTGGGAGACGGTGGTGTAGATGTGGAGGGATCGCTGGAGGAGCAGGGTCGGGAGGTGATGCGGGCAGGCAGGCAGAAATGCAGCCCCAGAATCAGGAAGCTGTAGAAACGGAAGCCTTCATCACCACAAGCCTCACAGGGAAACCAGCGCTGAGCACTCGGGCAAGGCTGGGCCCTCCCAAAACACCTGGGGAGCTGACCGCAGCCCTCTGCAAATACACCTTGGCCATCCCCACTGCCAGGACCTCAGCATCTATGTTACAGGCATCAAGTTTAAAATGAGGTCAAGAGGGAGGCCCTGGTGCAATACGACCAGTGTCCTTATAGAAAGAGAATCTTGGGGACACACACACACGCCAGGGGCATGCCCTGTGACCAGGAAGGCAGCACGTGCTTGGATCTGTTCCTCTCTCGCAGCTCTGAAAGAACCAGACCTGCCAGCACCTTGAACTTGGACTCTCGGCCTTCAGAACCGGGACGCAATAATACATTCTGCTTTCGAAGCCACCGGCTTGGCAGTGCTTTGTGACAGCAGCCCTGCACACCAAGCCAGGAGCCAAGGCCCCAGCTTGCACAAAGCAAGCAAGTGGCTTTCGTCTTCTCACACTCTTGGCACCGGCAACAGTTTCTCCATGAGAGGCCTGCAGCAACCTGTCCTGCTTGGCTTGTCCCGAAATGAGGTCGGCATGCTGTGCCCGAGCTGGGCAGTGGGCCATCCGCACAGGGGACCAGACGCCACACACTGTGCCCCTAGCAGCAGCCTGAGGCAGTCCTGCTCCAACCTGTGGGGCCACCTCTCGGGCAGCAAATGCAACCCAGTTATGAGCTGTGGCAGCTCCGAGTTCAGGATCACAGACCCCCAAAGTGGCGGGGACACATCCATCCATGCATTTAGAGACTTGCCGCTTGGAGAACTTAACAATTATAGCACAATTGCCTTGTAGTGCATTTAAAGTATTAGCTCTAAAGGGATTCATTCTTTACAACAATTCCATGTAAGCTTGACATCACTTCTTCTTCCCTTGATCTCCCCCCGCCTATTCAACAGTCCAGGAGAATGGGTGGGGAAGGGGGTATGCGTGAGTCAGACCCATTGCAACTTGGCAGTGAGCGGGGACCTCTGGGAGTAAGGGCGCTTTAAGTGTGATTACTTTCTCCAAACTGCTCTGAGCGAGATCACAGCATAGCTAGATACGACCAGACCACTTTAAACTTGCTCCCACGATCGGACCAGAAAGCACAGGCCCACCGGGAGTGCATCTGAAAAGGAAGCCTGTCGCTATCTTGTCGCCCACCCCCACCCCCACGATACTGCCTTGTGCCGCGTGCCTCTGTTCAAAGCTCGAACTTGCTAGAAGGAAATATGGAAAGTGCACACCCAGTTTTGTGATTTTTTTGGGGGTCTTTTGACTTTTGAAAGCCTCTTGGGACCTTCAGACACGGCAAATGGGTTAGGGCTCTCTTGACCCCGAGGGTCTCTGTTGGGAGGGGGTTTTAGCAACTGATACCCATTTGCAAAGAGAAGAAGAATGATGATTTTGACCCAGCTTGGCCTCCGTGGGAAAAGGACCTGAATCCAGGTGATGCAGAGAATGCACCTGCAGAGTAGGGCTGCGGATCCCTGACCATTGTCCCGCGTGGACAGCAGTCGGGACAGCCTGGCAGTGAATACACTCGCTGTTACAACAAACGGCCAGCAAAATACGTGGAAATTCCTGCAGGGCTGCACCCAAACAGCCGTCCATTCAGGCCCCTACTTCCTGGCTCCATGCTGGCTGTGGCCACACAGGGCAGCAGGCTTGGGGGTTGGTCTCTTGGCCGAGTGACAAGTCGCTGAGCAGGAGATGGCTTGGGGGAGGGAGGCGAGATGCCGGCAAGAGCTGGAGGGGACAGAGACTGCCTCTGCATGTTCCTGGAAAGCACCAGAGCAGAGGGGACCGAGAAACCCTGGGCAACTTGAGGAAGGGGGACACTGGAGGTGCTCTGGGGACAACCCACCTGGGTCATGAACCAGAACAAGGCATGGGTGGCTGACCTTCTCAGGGTCGGGGCAAGAATGAGTTGGCCAGCAGCATAGAGCTGGGGATGAGGGGCCCCTCCCACAGAGAGGAATTAATGTCAAAACACAGGAGGTTTCTCGAAAGCTCCGAGAGAGGCTTCCGGAAGGGAGGAGCCGACAGGTGCCTCAGCTTGTCAGCCCGAGTGGAGGCTGCCAAGGCCCGCCAGGTGGGCTCCGTGGGTGACGCTGGCGCACGGCGGGCCTGGGACACCCCAACTATTACAGCATGATGACTGCCACCTGTGTCTGTCTCTCACTTGTCTTGGGGGTGGATGTTTCTGGAGCTTGGAGCCAATATTTGCTGAAGAGACCACGGCTCAGCTGTGAGCCCCTCTGGGCCACGGATGCTGTTGCACTGCCTGTCCGTGGGAGCCACGTTCAGTAAATGCCTCTTTGGTGGCTGACCTGGGCTGGGTCACTGTGCACCCATAGGCTCAGTCAGACCTCCTGGGAACCCACTTTTCAGATGAGGAAAGGGAAGTTTTCAGGGGGCAAAGTGACCCCCCCAAGTTAACAAATAACAAGCAAGACAGCTGGGCTTAAAGTGCAGCCCCCACCCTTCCCCACCAGTTCCTGTCTTTCTGCTCCCACCTTCCCACCTTTCTCTCTGTGTATTCCTACAGCCTGGCACCCAGGGGGCACGAATCACAGGTGTCACGTGGACTGGGATGGACAGGGACGATGGTGCGGCTGGTCAGGGAGACAGAGGCACTTGTCAGGGTCCACTGGGCATCATGGAGCTCTAGGTGGGTCACAGGGTCTCCTTTGAAAGATGGGGAGACAGCTTCTTGCTCTGCCCTATATTAGTCACATACCTGTACTAGCCAAAGAATCATTTACCTAAGTCGGCAACACAGTAGCTTTTAAGGAAGAACAAGGATACTAACAACATTTTTTAGCCTTCCTTCTGTTGGGCTCTGTAGGGCTAAGAGCTTGCTCTGGGGGCAGGCACCTGCTGCAGCAGTTAACCCAATGCTTGGGATTCCCACATCCTGGCCAGAGTGCCTGGGTTCAATCTCACCTCCACCTCCAGCTTCCTGCTAACGTGCACCCTGGGAGGTATCAGGGTATAGCCCAGGGATTCCTGCCACCCACATGGGAGACCCGGATTGAACTCCCTTCTCATGGATTTTGCCCAGCCCGGTCCTGGCTGTTGTGTGCATCCGGGGAGTGGGGAGTGTGCGGGTTCTGAGGTCCCATGGGCTGTGTTTAAAGCCCGCCTGCACCTGCACTACTGATTGGTCATGTGACCCCATCCAGCCGCTACCCACTCTGTGCCTCAGTCTCCTCCTCTGTAAAATGGGGTCTGTGAAAGGATTTCCCAAGACCACGGCCCGGGTGCTTAGCGCAGCGTCTGACGCTAGTCGTGGTCGACGGCGGCATCTCGGACATGAGCGCGTCTCATCCTCCCCACGATCGGGGGGAGCCTGTTGCTCCTACTAGAGAGGGCAGGCTCAGCAGAAATGCTCACGAGTGGTCTAACGCCAGCCAGGAGGGGAGCGGCCCCCTGCCCCTCGAGCTCGTGGACTCCATGCTGCAGGCGAGCGAGTCCCAGGGTTGCAACAGCCACACGCTTGCGCAGCGGTATTATTATCCCTGCCAGCGTTATTTTTATCCCGACCTCAGCAGTGCACGGTGAGTCAGGGCTGACGGAGGTTTCCTTGCCGGGGCCCTGGATTGCCACTGAAAGGCAGAGCAGCCGCTGGCTGCCTGCGTGCCAAGCCCGGTGGCCCGGGGCTGGCTGGCCCCGTGGGTTTTCCGCAAAGCCAGCACCCACCTGTATCTGCAGGTGGGGACAGGTGTGGGGAGCAATCCGGACTAGACTAAGTTACTCGAATTAAGACTTATTCTATGCATCTGCTCTCCCACAATATGGCGCTGGGAGAGAAGTAAACAGCTTCCGCACAGCTGCCTCCAGTTCAACTAATAAACTGTAGGACTTGCTCCTGATTGGAGGAGAGCGGCGTGCTCGGCGTGTGGGCAGCCGAGTTAGGATTGGCGGAGGAGGACTATAAAGGAGGAGAGAGACGGCATGCACCAGGAACATCTATGGGGAACATCTAAGGGAACCCGTGCAGCCCCCGAGAAAGCCGGCCGGCGGTGTGCCGCTCCCCTGCGGAAGTGGGGAATGCGGCCAGGGGGAACTGCCCTTCCACGGAGGTGGAAGGGATAGTAGCCAACCCGGGAAGAACCAGCAGCAAACCCGGGGAGGGCCGAGCAGACAGAAAGAACAGCGCAGGGTCCTGTGTCGTTCCTCCACGAAGAGGGGGAGCGACAGACAGGGGCCCTGATTGCCTTTGATCCTCTAAAGATTGGGGAACCAGTGGCCCACAGACCTGCTTTCCTCCCCCTCCCCCACTTGCCTTGTAAGCTGGAGCCCTCAGAGAGGCTGGGTGACACTGACACTTACCTGGAGGACAGAAAGGCATCTCAACAGATTTTGACATTTCAAAAGCAAGCAGCAAGCCCTGGGTCCCCGGGGTGGGGGGAAAGGCCAGGCTCCCGCTGAGTCGCTGGGGTGGGGCAGGGGCCGCAATGGAACCGTGTTCCATGTGACTTCAGCAGAGAGGGCCAAGAGGGTTCACGGCAGCGATGGATGCACGGACGGACAAAAGCACCACGCCCCCAGCCCAGACCCTCCCTCCCTCCCTCAGCCTGCCAAGAGTTTGATTGATGCTTCATGATTTGAAAACAGAACATTGGTCCCTAGGCAGGGCATGGTTCTGCCTCTCCTCTCTTAGGAAAGTGAAACAGTCAGTCAGACTGAGGTCTTGTGGGCTGTGTTTAAAGCCCGCCTGCACCTGCACTACTGATTGGTCATGTGACCCCATCCAGCCGCTACCCACTCTGCCTCAGTCTCCTCCTCTGTAAAATGGGGTCTGTGAAAGGATTTCCCTGAGACCACGGCCCGGGTGCTTAGTGCAGCGTCTGACGCTAGTCGCATATGCTAGAAGCATATGGAGAAGGAAGCTTGGGAAAGTCTTGGTCCAAATCCCAAGGTTCTAGGACGAATGGACAAAGAGCAGTTCCTCCTGGCCTTTATCTAGAGTGACGTTTCACAGGCACACTTCCCATGTGAAGGGCCTGACGATGGTGTCAGGGCTCAGCCGGTGTCTCCAGGGGTACACAGCTCAAAAGGTGACCCCAGGGGCAACGGATCAGCCGCAATCACTTCATTTACTATAATGCCTTTCTCTGCAAACTCCTACTTCATCTTCAAAACCCAGCCGAATGTCACCTCCTGGGGTAAACCTCTCCTTGGCACCTGCTGACATATCTCGGTGGCCATGGCCTTTTGTGTCTCTGTGCCCGTCTCCCTGCCCTCATCCGCAGGGCCTCGTAGGCTGGGAAGACCGAGTTTGCTCAGTCTCTGCTCCCCCTAGAGCTATGCGATGCGACACCAGGGATGGGGGAGCGGTGGGTGGGGGGTGATTCATCCCGTCTGCCCTGGGCCAGCTGCAGCTGGCCAGGGGGTGGCCACAAGGCTTCCACACACTGCGTTTCCCTGGCCTTGCCCACAGCTAACTCAGACAAAGATTAATCACGCAACACGAATGGCTTAGTTTTCTGAGGCTGACTTAAGAGAAAGTGCCTTTTTGGCTGATCATCCTTGAATTTGGATAAAAAGACCATCAAGGAGGACGGTAACCCCTTCTGGGCCAAACGATCTGACCCCACTCTTCTCCACTAACAGTGGTCTGAGTCAGGAAGTTCTGTCTTGGGTCTAGCCTGCATCCACCATGCCTCACTTAAATTTCCTTGCTCAGTGGTGATGGTGGTGGCGGTGGGGGGGGTGGGGGTGGAATGCAGACCAGTGGCTCCCCTGCTGCCACCTCAGAGAGGCAGGACATGGCTGGGTCTCTGTGTCTCTAACAATGCTGAGCCCCCATGGACACTTAACGAGAGAGCACACGTGGTTTACAACTCGGGGAAGGAAGCCGATGGAGTGGGCTCCAGGCCAGGTGCTCCGGGCAGGAGCGGAGAGGCTGAGCAGAGCATCCGGGCCCTCAGGAAGGCAGAAGAACAAATACAGGTCTGCTCGGCCTGGGAGGCGTCTTGAAGGACCCAGCTCCCAAGGAGTCTGGTGGGCGTCACGGGGCTGTGTCCTAGGCTCTGGAGCCGGGACTCAACTCTAAGCGAGCACTGGGGTCTCTGCTCCCTTTCGGCTCTGTTCCCAGGAGGTCTCCAGAAAACTGAACCTCAGACAACAGAGCCAGGAGGACCTCGCAGCCCAATGGTGCTGAGTCCCTGTGGGTCACTGGGGGGAAGTGGAGTGAACTTGAACCCTAGGCTTGCTGGCCTCCGCGTCCTGCTTCCTGGAGCTTCCAGGTTAGCATGCGTGGCAGCCCTGACCGCGGGAGGACTCCGTCTTCCCACATTTGCCAACGCCCTCCAAGGAAGCAGGACTTCTGCTTTGCAGGAGGCTGGGAGGTAGGTTCTCAGTGCCCCTCCCTGAGGGTTTCACCAGGGCGCCCTGCAGGATCCGCCCGGGACCCACCGTGCCCTGTTCTCAGCACTCAGCCCCACCCCCCGGCTTGAAGGTCAAGGTTAAGTTCTTCAGGTGGATGAGGTGGATGGCACAGATCTGCCACTGCTCCAATTATGCCGTGACTTTCAAGGTCTTCCCGGGGGAGGTCAAGGCCTCCTTGGGGAGTTACAAAGTCTCGCACCTAGAGGTGTCGGGCAGGTAGATCAGCAAAGCAGTCTGGGTAATTTCAAAACAGAACTCTGGACTGCACATGAAACACATAAAATAGTCTTCACTTTCACAACAAATAAAATCTTCCCCATCTTTCTTGAAACATACAGGCCTCTTGGTCTATCTCTATCCGCCCTTGTCATCAAGACATGGGTACAAAAAATTTAACATTCACCCTCGCCGTTGTAAGAAAATCAACAACACTAATGCTTCATATATATACATATATGATAGATGTTCTATATATATCATATATATATATATATGATAGATGTTATCATGGACATTTGAGAGGAAGACAATAAGGAGTGGTGGGGACCAGGGCAAGCTGGGGAGCAATGCCCCATCTAGAGAAGTCAGCTGCCATCCAGTGTATGCATATTATTGCCCCATAGGAACGAAGGCTGGGGTGAGTGGGTAGCCTAACAGTTAATGCTGGTTAAGGTGTCTGCATCCCACACCTTGGATTTCGGGTTGCAGAGTCCTGCTAATGCAGACCGTGGGACCCACTGCAGGTGCATGGGGAGGGAGCCTCTCTCTATGTCTGCAACCCTCTCTCCATTTCGCTCTGTCTCTTCAATAAATAAATTTAAATAATACAGGCTCAATTCGGCCAGATAATGCATACTTTTACATTTTAAAGAGACGCTGTAGAGGCTGGTAGAGGCAGCCGTGATGGCTTGAGCCCCTGGGTTCCCGCCACCCACACTGCACACCTGGACTGAGCCCCTGGGTTCCCCCACCCACATCGCACACCTGGACTGAGCCCCTGGCCACTGCAGGCACATGGGGAAGGAGCCTCTCTCTATGTCTGCATCCCTCTCTCCATTTTGCTATCTCTGTCTCTTCAATAAATAAATTTAAATAATACAGGCTCAGTTTGGCCAGATAATGCATACTTTTACATTTTAAAGAGAAGCTGTAGGGGCCGGGGTTGTGGTGCGGTGGGTTAAGCTTCTGCCTGCAATGCTTGTATCCCACATGGGCGCCAGTTCGAGTCCCGGCTGCTCTACTTCCTATCCAACTCCCTGCCAAAGCACCTCAGAAGGCAGCTGAAGATGGCTCAAGTGCCTGGGCCCCTGCCGGCCACAGAGGAGGCCTGGATGGAGCTGCAGGCTCCTGGCTTCAGCCTGGCCATTGCGCCCATGTGGGGAGTGAACCAGCAGAGGGAAGACCTCTCTCTCTCTCTGTCTCTCTCCCTTCCTCTCTCTGTAACTCTGCCTCTGAAGTAAAGAAAGAAATCTTTTTCTTAAGGGAAGCTGTAGATAAATGCATTTAAAACTTTGAAAGGCCAGCAACATACCAGAGGTATAAATGTGAATGTCGCCTTAGGACCACAAAGGGCGGCCCTGACATGTGGTCAGCAGCCTGGCCCTGGCCCGAGGTGGCTCTTTGCTTCCTTTGTTTTGAGAGGGCTCATATGATGGCAACGGCTCTTCATGTTCCATTAAGAAAGACAACATAAAGGAATCTGAAATTGTATTTGCTTCATTTCATCATTAATGGACAGTAGCTCCCGGATGTTCATAGTGTGACCTTGGTTTTTTAAACCAAGGTTTAATTGTTTTATTGATTTGAGACACAGAGAAAGAGAGCAATCTCCCATCACTGGTTCACTCCTCAAATCCCTTGCACCAGCCAGGACTAGGCTGAGCCTGGAGTCAGGAAAGCAATTCACGTCTCCCACATGGGTGGCAGGGACCCAGCCACCAGAGCCATCACCTGCCGCCTCCCAAGGCGTGCACTGGTAGGAAGCAGAAGGCCACAGCCAGAGGGTGGAATTGAACCCAGGCACTCCGTTGTATGATGTGGGCATCGTAAGTGGCACTGCCTGCCCCTGGCCTTGATTTCTGGGGCAAGTGTAATAAGAACTTACACCTGGGCTCTTCCCTCAAGAGAGCCCAGGCATCTCTGCTCGAGGGAGGCTCAGCCCACAGGGCTGTAGGTCTGACCCCCGGGGAATCCCTGTATCCTATCTATCCACTAGCAGCTAAGGAGAACAGGGGCCATCGCAGCTCGGCACTTGCCCGTCCTGCCCTGGAAGCTAACTTAGAGAGGCGTGGAGCCATTGCTTGATGAGCTGGATTGGAAGCTGCCATCCGGGGCAGCCCCAAGCCCAGGTAGGACGGCAGGGACAAGGAAGGCTGTCATCACGTGCAGGGTGACCTGGGCCATCCCCCGTCTGACCTCCGCTGGTCCTTCCACCTCAACTTCACTGGCACGCAGAGGACGTATGCGCAACTCCCAGGCTTCCGTAGGGTTGCCCTGGCCTGGTCACCAGCCGCTTGGTCCGGGGGAGAAAGGCACTGCTGATCTCCAGCCAAACCTAGCCGCGCCTGGGGAATGACGCTGGCTCAGCTGTCAACACGCATCCCAGCACTCTCGCGAGGACTCCAAACTTTGGTAACAGATGGAGTTGGCGAGGCCGCGGAAAGCAGTCACTCTCCTACTTGGCTCGTCAGACTGGTGCAACCTGTGTTGTGAGCAATTTGGTAATTTCTGTACAAATCATAAATGCACCTGACCTTTCACCTAGAAAGCACTTCCACTTCTAGGAATCGATTGATAAGTCCGCTCATGTGCCAAACGAGGCATTTGCACAATGTCACCTGTTACAGCAAAGCATTGGCAATGGCCAAGTGTCCAGCACCAGAGACTGGCTCAACAGATTAGGGTTTGGTCATGCAGTAGAATATTATGCAGCTGTCCAAAACAAGCGAGGATTCTCTTCACCTAGCAGTTGGCACAGCTCTTTAAGTTTGGTGGAGAAGTGAAAAACAAGTACAAAACACCATGCGTGGTCCCTGTTATACGTATACAAATATATGAAAGTGATGTGTGTATATTTGTCTGTATCAAATACTGCCAACTAGTACCTAAAGCTCTAACTATGGCTTGCCTCTGGGGAGGGAGAAAGAGAGACCCGACAATGTTTCCCATGCACCTTTGATGTTTTTAAAACCTGGGACCACAGGAAGGTCTTTCTGGGCAAAACCAACTAAAATTTGAAAAACGGCAAGCGCACACATAAAACCAAACTGAAGCCCAAGTCCTCATCCCAGGGTAATGATGAAGCATCCCTGGCCATTGCACCCGGCTCTTTGGCCATGGCGCTTGCGTTCCATCCTCACGCGGCCTGGGGCTTGGCCTCCCTCCCCTCGGCTTCTCCCCTGGGAGGGTTCAGGGCGGTGTGGGAGTGTGGGCGCCAGGCTCGCCTCGCACACTTACCTGCTCCTTCTCTGAATAGGGGTTGTTGAGGACCACAGGCGCGCTGCCCTTCCCCCACAGGTCACTGAAGACGCGGTCGTTCTCCACGCCAAGAGGCAGAGGCTTGTGCGACTTGGCATCGAAATCCCTGCAAGGCAAGGCGGGGTGGTGAGGCAGGAGACACACAAGGAACGGCCAGATCACTGCCTCAATCCAGCCCCGGGTCTCTTGGGATCCCCCGGGGTCCACCCACAGCTTTGGCCGCCCGGCCTGCGGCTCCCTAAAACTCTCCAGTGGCTGTTGGGGAAGCAGCCGCCATTGTCAAGTACAAAGAAGACCTTGCACAAGTTGACCCCGAGGGCTGGCGCTCACTCATCTCTGTGAGCGGGGTTTCAGAATGGCCGCCGTGGTGTGGATTTTTCACATCGCTCCCTACTTCCCTGTTTCACAGATCTGGGAACACAAGAGGCCCATCCCTGGAGGACTTTCGTGTACTGTGAGTGCCTGACAACTCCATGCCCGTGGGACTTCGTGGGGGGGGCCATGCCCGTGGGACTTCGTGGTGGGGGGGAAGCAGGAGGCTGGTGGGATCCAGTAGTTCTGTTGGCCAGGGTGGTGGCCATCATTCCAATCATGACCAGGGCTGTGAACAATACAATTCCAGCTTACGATAAACAGAAGGATTCTGCAGATAAAGGGGCCGCAGCAACAACACAGTGATACTCTGAATGGTAGTTCATGTTTATAAAGCACCTACTATGGGCCAAGCACTTTAAGCATGCTCTAATTCATTTCATCCTTGGGACGACCCCAGGAGGTAGGAATGATTGTTAATCACCATTTTATGGATGACGCATAGGAGACAGAAGCTACCTGCTCAAGGTCACCAACGTTCCCACCCACTCTTTGGAAGTAGCGACTCTCACGGTCACCATCATGGTCACCACTGTCCCCGTCATGATCATCAACACTTTTCCTCCTCATCATCACCACATCACCACCATCCTCATCAGAAGCACTCTCATCATTGTCATCACACCGTAGTCTTATCATCAATGTCACCATTGCTTATCACCGTCATTCCCAGACCCGCCGTCACCACCACCGTCCTCTCCACTGTCAGCACACTCATCGCCACCATCGTCATCCTCAAACTCCTCAGCCTATGCGGAAATGGAGGCACAGAGAGGGTACATCCCCGGCCCAAGTCACACAGCTGGTGCGATGTGGATGCAAACTCAGATTTGTTCCCGACATCTTAACCACTGAGCTCACTGGGCTCCTGGACCTTGAACTCTCAGACACTGGGGACGAGGCTATCTCAGCAAAGTTCCAAGGCTGGCCATCTTCAGTGGCGGGGATTCAGGCCATCCGCTGGCCCCGCCTGACCTCTGATTTTCTGTCCTGTTCCTTTTGTGACCTGCCCATCCTACTGTGGTCTCACTCTGTGTCCTCTAGGGTGGGGCAACGTGACCCATGCTGGCTTTGGTCCCAGGTGATGAGGCTGGCATGTGGCCAGCCGTCTGTTGTACACTGCCAGCTTGGGGGCCTCCTGTGTCCCCCAGTCTGGTGCACTGACAGCCTTTGGGTTGAACCAAAAGTCAAGGCCAGAGCTCTGAGTTCACGCCCCTGCACAGCCCCTGCCCGGCCCCTCCGTCTGCTCACCCAGGGCCAGCCAGAGCCATCCTTGTTGGTTTCACATAGTCCCCATGGCCCACACCACAGCCACTTAGCTCTCCTGCTTGGAGAGGTCTGTATTTGTCAGCGGGAACATTCTGTTTTCTCCTCTTTAAAATGTCACCAAAACACAGCCAGAGTGGCTCTTGACTACAGACATTACCCGAGTCAATGGTTTACTTACGTGGTGATAAACAGCGGGATTGTCTGTTGAGAGGGCTGCTCTGAACGTCACCCAGCTCCCTCTCAGCTCCGCAGCTCCTGACTGTAGCAGCCCACATGACTGCAAAGGCTAACTCAGCCGGGAGGGGAGCAGGCTAATGTGTTCAAAGCATCTGCAACACACTGGCTGTTTGCACCTGAGCTGTTTCACTCCATCTCAACAGGCAAGAGAAGCCCCATTTCACAGATGGAAAAACTGAGCCCAGAGATGTGATGCAAGTTTTCCAAGGCCTCACGGTAAGCACAGAGCAGAGCCAGGATTTGAAACCAGGTCTGAATGAGGGCAGCCCAGATTCTCTCTTTTCTTAAATCTGGCTGAGATGTTTGGTCTAAACCAGAGATGACAGAGCAAGGAACCCAACATCTCTTGCCAAATGAGGCGGGTTTACAAAAATTACAGGGTACATTACCCAGGCAACTCCAAAGTGAATCACACAGTCTGTCTTGTGTGAATTTGCAGGGAGAATTTGTGGGTTTATTAACATCCTTCTCTCTCTCTTTTTCCTCTCTCTCTTTCAAGCCACCACTGCTCTTATTTTAAATAACACAGCTGAAGTGTTTTGCCAATACAAACTTATTGCAGGGTCCTGTGTGATAAGTAAGGCAAGAATGTTTTAAATAGGTGGCCACAGGGAACAGCCAGGTTGGGCTCTTTGGCGTCCATTCACCCAGGAGCCAAACCAGAAGTAGATTTAGTTGGATTCCCAACCCACAGGCTGTCAGTGACAGCCAGGTCGGAGAGAAATACCCGGTTATCGCCATGAACCTGCTCACCCAGAGTGGTGGGTGTGGCATGCTGGGTAGGGGCAGGGCTATGCAGTGGGTGGAACTGGGTCCAAGTCTTAGCTTTGCTAGTTTTAAGCTGTATGACTCTGCACATCTAACCTGTCTCAGTTGGCTCTTGCTTCACATAGGGTTAATAACAGTATACACGATTGTGCAGTGGGGCAAAGCTTGGGGCTCTGAGCTGCACGGCCCCTGCTGTTACTCTTGCTACTAGCTTGTTTATGGGCTCATCAGACATGGATGAAGGAACCTGTAGTTCTCGGCAGGCCGGTGACAGTCCCTCTAAGTCATCACTGTCCACTAGAACTTTCTACGATGACGAAACTGCTTCGTGTCTGTACCGTCTGCTATTCCAGCCACCAGCCACGTGTGGCACTGGAAACGTGGCTGTTGTCACTGCGGAATTAAATGCTAAGTTCTGCTGAGTTTTAATTAAATTCAACAGCCAGAGGTGGCTTGTGGGTACATCATCGGACAGTATGGACTGAAGCCTTCATATCTCTGCAGACGGGGGAATGGGAGCCTACGTGGCTCCTTGTTGAGGAAGGAGGCGTCTTCCCTGGGGGCTGGGGCACGGGCAAGGACGTCTGCCTCAGACCACTGCTTGCACGGCCACGTTTTGTTCTTGGTGCCCAGGAGTTCGTGAATTCTCTGCTTCCCTTCCAGAGTCTCACTGCCCATCACTGGAGCCCCAGTCTGCCTCTCCCCTCTTCCCAAGGAGCACACCACATCCATGCCTGTGTTTCCACTGCTCACCTCCTTGCCCTCTCATCTGTCCTCTGCTGAGAGCCAACACCCACCCAGGCATCAAGGCCCACTTCCCGCCTCGCCTCTCCTTGGACTCCCTAAAGGAGCTCATCCATGGAAAATGCCTAGCACGCAGTCAGTACTAACTAAACACAAGCCGTGCTTATCTCCAGGTAGAAGGGAAACTGAAGCCTGCAGAGCTTGGTTAACTTGGCAGAGGCCACAGCACCGGGGAGCAATGGCTCCAGCTGAGAATCACTGTGAACAGGGTGTATCAGGGGGACCCTCCCCCCGGAGGGGCAGTGGGCTACACCTCGCGTTCATGCAGAACCTTAAATGTAAATATCCGTTGTTCCCTCCAAATAGGGTCAATGTGTGGAATGCATGCACGCAAGTTTGGTAAAGCTGTGTTCATCATTCTTCTTGAAGAAATGCACCAGGAACTCCCTGAAGGTGGTGAATGGGGCGTCACGTGACTTCCGAGACACATTGGGACCCCTTTCCCCGGGATCTGCCTGGCCCGGATTCCAGCAGTGGACAGCGAGGTCCCTTTCTCTGCTGTCCTCCCTCCCCTCCCCTCTCCCCGGCCCTTCATCCCAGCTCTTTTGCTCCTCTGATTTTTCCTCGCAGAAGGCCAGGTGGGAAGTTCTGCCTCCCACCTGGCAAGTATTCTCTGTTCTTTGTGGCAAGAACTCAGCCCAGTGCCTTTTTCTTCCACCTTCCTGGCTGGGTGAACAGGCCCAAGCCAAGAGTCAGTCTAGCATCTCTAAACCTTCTGAAAACCATCGCTGGTCTGAAGCCTGGCTTCCCCACCGCCAGCTCCCCCGACGTCTTGTGCACAAGGCACCAGGTCCTGAGCCTGACCCCACAGGTGCCTTGCACATGGGCTCATTGGTCTGGGATGACCACCGACCAACCCTCGGGCCTGGGAGGGGAGTGGGTTTGAGTGCAGGGCCTGGGAGGCGGGGGCTGCTGCCTGCTGCCTGCTCCTGCCCAGCCAGGCAGGGAGGCCGCCAAGGAGCAGCTGGCGTTGGCAGGAAGCCCTGCCCGCATCTCCGCAGACGCCAGCCATGCTCTGACTCTGCCGTCTCCTTGCCCTCCGCGGTCCGGCAGCCTTTGCTTCCCGCCCCCACCTGCCCGTGGCCGTGGCTGACACAAAGACTTGGGGGTCGGGATGGCTGGGTCTGGGGTCTCTGCAGAGCAGGTTGGAGGGTGAGAGGAAGCCCCAGATTCTAGCAAAGCCTGCTTCTGCCAGCAGGAGTTCCGCAAATGCCGCAGCTGAAAAGGGAGGTTGGACCCCCAGGCGCGGTCACAATGGGGACTCCGCGTCCCTCATATTCTGAGGCTTGGGCCGCATTCTCGAACGTGCACAGCTGCAGGGCCCAGGCTAGGAGCGAGAATGGGTGGACGGAGCTGTCTGGGCAAGAGCCCAAGCATCCCCTTCCCGCTCCCGCAGCGGGCTGCCTCGCGAGATGTAGCACCTGCGCTAACCGCTCTTCTGACACCCATCACAGTCGGCCTCGGTCCACACCGGCAGAGTGAACCAACCTCGGATGGAAAACATCAGAAAATGCTCCTAGAACCCCTGTTTCCACGGTGTGCACCCTGGATCAGATATTACACGTAGTCGAGGGGTGACTTAAACTGTACTGGAGGATGTGCAGAGGCTCTGTGCAGCGCTGTGCCATCTTATACAAGGGACCCGAGCATCCACGGGCTCCTGGAGCCAGTCCCCCACGGATACTGAGAGACAGTCCTGTCTGCTGCGAAACACAGGGAACCACTCCCAAAGTGGATTCTCTTGATTCGTCTATTTTGCCCCAGATGCACGTTTTCAGAAAACCCTGCAGGTCAAACAAACTTGCAGCACGGTGACCCTTAACCCCCAGCTTGCAACCTTTGACCTACAGGCTAGCCCTGGTTCCCCCCTTGGAGTGACACTGCAGAGAGGATGCAGTATGCACTCCAGGTGGCCTGGTAGGAGCTGGACTGGTCAGTGGCTGGGCCTGCAGTGGCCATGACCTCCACTGTCCGTTATGAGGAACCTGTGTGGGAGGGCTGGAAGGAATCAGAGGGCTCATCTGGTCCACATCCCATTTTACAGGTGGGGAAACAGAGGCCCAGGGCATTCACAAAATGAGGAGCTTGCGAGTGGCAAAGGGTGAGGGCTGGCAGCAAGGCAAAGCAGAGTCGGAGGGACAGAGTCAGGGACAGGGACAGCCTCAATCAGCCCAGGGCCAGGTCACAGTATGGGTTGGATGAGCGTGGAAGGCTGAACAATAGCCAGGTCTGTCTCTGTCACCTTTTTTTTTTTTTTTTTTTTTGACAGGCAGAGTAGACAGTGAGAGAGAGAGAGACAGGGAGAAAGGTCTTCCTTTACCATTTGTTCACCCCTCAATGGCCGCTGCGGCCAGTGCATCGTGCATCGCCAGGAGCCAGGTGCTTCTCCTGGTCTCCCATGGAGTGCAGGGCCCAAGCACTTGGGCCATCCTCCACTGCACTCCCTGGCCACAGCAGAGAGCTGGCCTGGAAGAGGGGCAACCGGGACAGAATCCTGTGCCCCGACCGGGACTAGAACCCGGTGTGCCGGCGCTGCAGGCGGAGCATTAGCCTAGTGAGCCACAAAACCGGCTGTGTCTCTGTCACCTTATATGGAGCAGGAGTCTTTGCGGAGGGAGTGAAGGGTGTTGAGACGGGGGATTATTTTGGGTTATCTGGGTGGGCCCTCAATGGAACCACAAGAGGGGAAGAGCTTTGCCACAGGAGAGGAAGGTGATGTAGCCATGGAAACAAGATGCTTCTGTGCTGGTCTCGAAGGTGCAAGGGCTGCGAGCTATGGAATGCACGGACCGCAGCCCGAGGAGATGGCAGAGGCAAGAAATGGAGTCTCCCCTGGAGCCTCCGGAAAGGAACTCAGCCTTGCTGGTGACCCATGGTGATGGGGGCCCAGGGAGCTTGGGGGTGTGGTCTCAAGCCACTGGGTGTGATGTGTTTCAAGAGCCACAGGAAGCTGATAAAAGGAGAGAGTGGGGCCAGCACTGTGGCACAGTGGGTTAAAGCCCTGGTCTGAAGCACCGGCATCCCATATGGGTGCCAGTTCTAGTCCCGGCTGCTTCTCTTCTGATCCAGCTCTCTGCTATGGCCTGGGAAAGCAGTGGAGGATGGCCCAAGTACTTGGGCCCCTGCACCCATGTGGGAAACCTGGAGGAGTCTCCTGGCTCCTGGCTTCAGATCGGCGCAGCTCTAGCCGTTGCGGCCATCTAGGGAGTGAACCAGCAGATAGAAGACCTCTCTCCCTGTCTCTACCTCTCTCTCTAACTCTGTCTTTCAAATAAATAAAATAAATCTTTAAAAAAAAAAGAGAGAGAGAGAGAGAGTGGGGGCAGGGATGGTGGTGGGGCATGGTGGCCCCACCCACATATCCCACAGTGCTGCCAACCACAACCCCCACTCATACCCTTAAGTCCCTGAGGTCTCTCAGCTCCAACCTGACCTCTGCCTCAGGGCCTTTGCTTCTGCTCCACCCTCTTCCAGGGGCACCTTTTGCTATATTTTACCTGGTTGGCAGCTCCCGGCCTCCTCTGGCCCCAGATCTAATGCTCTCCCCATCCCCAAGTCGCTCTTCTTGTTCTCTCTGTAACACGTGTCGCTATCTAATACAGTCGAGTGGATCTACTGGTTTATTCCCCGTCTCTCATCTCTGATGGCACTGTGCCAGGGCTGAGGCTTGCTATTTGTCCCCAGGGCTACAAGCGGCATTGAATGCAGCTAAGTCTCTGTGGCAGGAACGGTGGGGAGAAGCCCTCTGCTTACATCCATGCGGTGGTAGGTGGGCTCTTCCTGGGTGCAGGGACACAGATGCAAAGGGGAGGGACAATGCAGGATGACACCCAGGACAGAACAGACGGGGTCGGAGAAGCCGTTTGGGTCCGAGAGCTCAAGGTGAGAAGCCCAGTTACAGCGAGATTCAAGGTTACTGTACACAGGGCCTTTACTGACAAATGCCCCGGCAGAGAATTCAAAGGTGGGAGATGTGCAGCCTGGGAGAGAATCCACCCATCAGATGGCCCTGGGGTCAACACCACCAGTGGCCCTCCTGAGGTCGGCTGTAACTGCCCCTCTCCTCCCTGCCTCCCTCCTTTTATTCCAGGTCCAGCTCTGAACTGAATGCTGAAATGGGGGTGGGGCTTCTGTGGCCTGAGGGCATTCCCTGTGGCCCGGCAGGAAGCCGGGTCTCGGGCATCTCCATCTGTGTCCCTTGCACGGGGCCATGGGTGCTATCTTTAGTAGGTGTACCCTGGCGCCTCAGTCTCCCTTCTAGACCCTGAGCAAATATCCCATCATCCTCAGAAAACTTGATGGCTGGAAGCCAAGGGCACCATGGCCAACGGTGCGATCTGCAAAGTAGATGAGGTCAGCAGCATGGGGACCTCCAGGGCAACTCTGGACTTCGGTGCTGGTAGCTGTGTGGCCTGGGACCAGTGAGTGCCTGTCTCTGAGCCCAGGTGTGCTCACGAGGAAAACAAGGCGCTGGGAGGAGCAGGTGAATGGACTGACATCCAGACGTGGGCTTGGGGCCAGGCTCACGTGGAGAGCTGGGTAGAGGTCTCCTCTCCTGACAATTATGCACCCCAGGGCTGCCAGAAGAGGAACCCCAGCCCCTAGGTTCGAACTTGACCTGTGTGTCCTCAGCCCCACCTTCTATTCTCTTCCCTCTCAGTGTGGTCACTGAGACTTCCAGGTGGAACGAGGACTGCCCCCTGGGGCCAGTGCTGTGTGACCCTGGGGAAGTTGCTCCACCTCTCTGAGCTTCCTCATCTACGCAGTCAGGCTGAGACCACACACGTCCTACTTCCAGAGCTGAACTCACAAATCTCTAAAGAGGCAGCTATCCAGAGGGTGCTCTGTGGCTCACCAAGCGGCCTGCGATGGGGAGGGGCTGTCAGAGCACAGCGTGGCTGACCCGCAGGTCCAGATGGAGGCTGGACCGCGGACCTTGGCCTCTTTAAAACCCTCCTTCAGGGCACCAAGCTGAGCAACCTGGATATTCTCCGGCAGGCAGCATTTTAAAGTGATCGCTCCCAGCACAGAAGGAGCCAGAAGCCCCTCGAGCCCCCGCCCCCCTTGCTCAAGCCCCCTCCCATGCTGCTGCTGCCTGCAGGGGCCACCTGCCACCAAGGGTGCCGGGGAGAGACTGAGTACATACCACCTCCCCCCAGTCCCAAACAACAGGGACGCCCTATGCACGAAATGCAAGAAACGGAGCCAGAGCTCGGATCTGTTTGCAAGAGGAAGGCAGGAAAAACGAGGGCAAGAGAACAGAGAGCCGGGGGCCGGGAAGCAGTGAGAGTCATGGCCGCCGCTTGGCCTCAGGGACCTGCTGAGTGGGCTCTGGACACGGGGCTCCAGGCTGGTGGGCCTCCTAGCTGGCCCGGGCTGGCCGCTGTTCACCCAACAACCAGGGTGCCCGTGCCGACACAGCCCCAGCCACCGGCTGCATGGAGAGATGATGTGGAGGGTGAGTTTTTTCCAGGCAGCCGTGGGCTCCAAGCTGCCAGTCCTGGGGGTGGCCCCAGACGACACGCACAACATTCTGCCTTTGGCCTCCCATTCCTGACTTGGGACACCGAGTCTCACTGGGTCCTTATGTGGCAATGGGGCCACACAAGGTTGCTATGGTGACTGGGGCAGGAGGATGCCCCTGGTGTCACAGTGGGAGAGGGGTGGCATCAGAGGTGGGAGAAACCCACACAAGGACCGAGGGTCCAGGCGGCCACATGACCTTTGCCCCTCCATGGAGAAAACAAGCTCCACTTCCCGGCCCGAGATCCTCTCCCTGTCTCACGTAGAAATGTGGCTCCAAAATGTAGTTTCCCACGCACGCACTTGCCGAACCCGCAGTACCGGGCAAAGCCAGGAAAGGCTGATGGGGCCTGCTGCTGTCTCAGGAACTTGCGTCACCAAGGCGACGCTGCTGGTGGCATTTGCGTTGCCAAAACAACACACCTGTGCCCGGCTGCAGCTGACGCCGTGGTGTGCGCAGCGAGCCTACGTGAACGTGCCGACGTCCGACCCTTCGTGGGGGGCCTGTCTGGGCGCTCATGCTCCCACCCACGCACCCACCGGATTTCACCCTATGCTCTGACTCCCGGATGTCACCTTTAGGGCGTTAGACTGAACACACAATAGCAAGTGCGGGTAGCTTATAAGATGTGCTTCCAAAAGTTTGGGGAATATCAAATTAAAAGGTAAGCTTATTTTGGTGCAAAATCTTCTTAAAATCCATGCATCAATTTCCCATCATTTCTGTTTTCCATGACCTTTTTTCAAGACTGTTGTGGGCATGGATTTCAAATCTTTCTTTCTTTAAAGATTTACTTTTTTACATATTTGAAAGGCAGACTGTTAGAGAGATAAAGAGAAAGACAGAGAGGCAGAGGGCAGGGAGAAGACGAGAGAGAAAGAGAGGGAGGAGGGGGAGAGAGAGAGAAAAATCTTTCTTCTGCTGGTTCTCTTCCCAAATGGCTACAACAGCAGGGGCTGGGCCAGGCTAAAGCCCAGAGCCTGGAACTCCAGCTGGGTCTCGTACATGGGTGGCAGGGGCCCAAGGACTTGGGTCATCTGGTGCTGTCTTCTCAAGTACATTACAGGGAGCTGGATTTGAAGTGAAGCAGCCGGGACTTGAACCCGTGCTCATGTGAGAAGCCGGTGTCACAGGCAGTGGCTTAATTGACTGGATCACGACACTGATCCCTTCAAACCTTGCTGCACCCAAATAAGCTTATCTTTTAGTTAAATTTTCCACAGACATTTTAAGGTACCCTGGTATTATCCATGAATCAGCTTGCAGTTAGTAAAAGGGGCACTTAAAATATTGTAAAGATAGTTATTTTTTTTTATTTGAAAGCAGAGAGAAAGGGACAGTCAGAAAGATGTTTTCCATCCTCTGGTTCATTCCTTGAATGTGTGCAACAGCTGGAACTGGGCCAGGCTTCAGCTGGAGCGAGAGCTCCGTCCAGGTCCCCCACGTGGGTGGCAGGGGCCCAAGGACTTGAGTCACAGCCTGCTGCCTCCCGGGGAGCTGGATCAGAAGTGGAGCTGGGGTTGCACCCCAAGCACTCTGATATGGGATGTGGACATCCCAAGAGGCATATTAACTGCTGTGCCAAATGCCTGGCCCTTTAAAAATATTTCTTATGGGGCTGGTGCTGGGACACAAAGGGTTAAGCTACTGGCTGCAACGCTGGCATCCCATATAGACACTGGTTCGAGTCCTGGCTGCTCCACTTCCGATCCAGCTCTCTGCTAAGGCCTGGGAAAGCGGCAGAAGATGGGCCAAGTGCTCAGGCCCCTGCACCTGTGTGGGAGACCTGGAAGAAGTTCCAGGCTCCTGGCTTCTGTCTGGCCCTATCCTGGCTGTTGCAGCCATTTGGGGAGTGAACCAGTGGGTGGAAGATCTCTGTCTCTCCTTCTCTCTAACACTGCCTTTCAAATAAATAAATAAACCTTAAAAAATCATGTCTTAGAAAATGAGGGGAGGCACTGAATCTGATAGGGGTGCATGTGCTGTTAGGAAACATTCAGCCTTAGAACTGTTGGCTCAGTGGGCTTCCTAGTGCCCCAAACTTGCATTTCCTGCTGCTTAGGGTCAAACAGCCTCATCGTGCATGCAAGGTAGAGATGGGTGGCAGTGATGGATGAAGCATTCCTGATGTAGGTTCCTGAGCTGGAAAAACAGGTCTGTCAGGGCAGGAGCCCACAGAGCAGCTCGGCCCTCCTCCCTTGTCCTTGTAGACACAAAGGCAGGAGATGGCTTCCCTGGGATGGAGATTGAAGAATGCCCCCCCAAACACACACCCAGGGCTCCCATTAAAGTCTTCACACCCGCAGTCAAGTCCAAGTCCAAGCCTAAGCCTGATGTTCTCTATAGAGCCTGTTTGTTGGGAACAAGGTCAAAGTAGCTCCTTGGAGTGTGTGTGTGTGTATGTGTATTTGTGCATATAAATATGCATGTCTATATGTGCATGCATGCACACACATGCACGCACATATGAGCATGCACGTGCATGTATACATGTATGCATATATGTGCATTGCATGCATGTAGGTGCATGCGCGTGCTTCTGCATGTATATGTACATGGGTGTGTATGCACATATATGCATGTATGGACGCGTGTGTATATGCACACGCGTGTGTACTTATGTGTAAGCATGCATGTGTATGTATGCATGTGTATGTATATGTGCATGTGTGTGGTGCATGTGTGCATGTGTGTACATGTATATATGGATGTGCATATGTACATGTATGTGTGAACACACACATGTATGTGTATGTATGTATACGTGTATGGATACATGTGTGTATGCATGCATATGGGTGTGTATGTGCATGTATATATGGATGTGTATATGCATATGTAAACATGCACACACACATGTATGTGTATATGTGTATGTATGTGTGCGTATGGATGCATGTGTGTGTATGCATGCATATGGGTATGTATGTGCATGTATATATGTATCTGTATGCATGTACATGCATGTATATGTATACACACATATGTATGTACACACATGTACATGCATGCATATGGATATATGTGTGTGTATGTATATGTATGCCTGTGTATGTGTGTGTGAGCCCACAACAGGGGATCCTCTGGGGACTGCACATCCTCCCCTGTGGTTCAGACTCCTGGGGGCTCTGCTCTGACTGCCCGTGTCTCCCTGCTGCCCAGCTGAGAACCACAGTCAAGTGCAGGGGCGAGTGGCGGCCATCCAGGCCAGTGGCCCCTGGGCGGGGTCCCTGCTCAGTGTCCTCCTCACTGCTCTCTGGGAGAGGTGGTAAGAGGAACAGGGAGGGTCAACAGGGGCGGGAGGCAGAGGTCATGGCTGGAGCAGACGGGCACTTGCTCATGTATCCCAGCCAGCAAGGCCAATGCTGCTCATCCCAGACACACCACTGCTTCTCAGTTAGAGACTGGGACCCGGGAGGTGGTCACAGCCTGAATGTGCTGCTTGCCCTGGATGTGACACTGCAGGGACCCTGGGCTGGGGCAGCTCCTCGTGGTGGGGGGCTGAGTGCTGGCCTGGGAGGTCTCTTGCTTATTGGAGGCAGTCGTGGGCAAACCAGACCTCTAGTCCCCGGTGGCCAGGAGGACCCTGGGGAGTGACCCTGGTGGCCAGCTCTGGAAATGGACCCCCAGGGCAGCAGAGGTCCGCAAGCACCTGTCCCAGCCAGAGGGTGGGCCCTGGCCTGTTTCTGGGGCCAAGACTGCAAGTGCCTTCTCCCGGAGGTGAGACCACAGGAAGGGGACTGCAAGCCGTGTCCGGGGGAGTTGCAGAGGGAAAGGAGTGGCAGGGGCTCAGAGGGCAGGCAGGGACCCCTGTTCTCCTCGCTGGGGCCTCTGATGGGGCCGCCAGTGTCCTGCAGAGGGGGTCTAGGGCCTCGCTGGAATGGGCTCCATTTCTGAGCCGAGGCAGGAAGTCAGGAAAACCCCAGGCGGTGGCCGTGGTGGGCTGAGGCTGCCACGGCCTGGGGAGCCCCGCGCGGTGGTCCTGAGGCTGCCCCATCAGGGAGGGAACCCGGATCCCACGTCGCCCCTCACACATGTCAGGCAAACGCCTACCACTGCTCCTTCCCTCCAGGACCTCAAATGCTGTTTTCCCAATGAGAACGGTGCTGGCCGCCCTGCTCAGGCGTCCTGCCTCCTCTCCTTCATGTCCTTAGCGCGTTGCTGACCTAAGTGTGACTTTAAATATTTCTCTCGCCGTGGGCCATCTCCCCCACGATACTAAGACGCCCCCAGGTCAGGGGATGCCCCTTCCTACTCACTGAGCCACCACCAGAGCCAACCACGGTGCCTGGCACACAGTAGGTCCTCAGTGCACACTCAGTAAATGCCTGGACGCCAGGACTCAGACAGCTCCTGTAACCCAGGTCCCCAGGGGCTTCCTGGGGCTCTCTAAATGCTCCCAGGCCTGTTAGGATTCTGGGAAAAGGTGGTTGGGACACCATGGCGGCCTGGATTCCCAGGCGGCCCAGCCCCAGCCTCCCTCTGGGCACCCTCGCCCCGCCCCGCCTTGGCAGCATAGGGCCTGTAGGGTCCACACCAGGCCTCCGACGAGAGTGGAAGGCGGAGAGGGACTCCTCTCATCCCTCTCCTGACCCAGCACCCTCCAACCACCTGGCCCAGACACCGAATCCTCCCTGGGGAGGAGCTGGCACCACCCATGGAGAACTGGAAAACTCCAGTCTGGCAGACACAGAGGGGCTGGTCCCCGGCTCTTTAAGCGTAGCCTCAGCTCCTGCATATCTGAGTGAGATCGCTGAGCTCGGGAGCCCGTGCCTGTCCCACACTCTGATTGTCTTCCCTGTGCCCGACTGTCTGTCTTGGAGACAAAGCCGGTTTAGGCGGAGGGTGGCCCAGGGCCTTGGCACTGAGCGCCGGTGCCTCTCCCTTGCCAGGCAGTCCCAGGAAGGAACCCTCCTCCCTAAGCCTCAGTCTTTGCAGAGGTAAAATGTGGAACTTTCTCTCTCTCTCTCTCTCTCTCTCTCTCTCTCTCTCTCACACACACACACACACACACACATACACACACCACCTTGTAGGGCTCTTACAAGATTCTCCCTGTCTGGGGATAGAAACAGAAAGGCACCATGTCCACCTGCAAGATTCATAATGAGCTATGGGTTCCACAGCAAGAGACGCATCATTGAAGTTGTGCCCGTTCACCTGTTGTCACTGCAAGTTTGGGGGCAAGGTCAAGGGTGGCCAAATGCATGTGCATGATCTGAGCAGCTCTGGGCTGTGAGGCTGAGACTCCCGCGTGCACACACACACGCACACACACATGCACACACACACCTGGGCAGCTCACCTGTCCACCTGGACTCCCGTGTCTCTCGTCTCCGCCTTGGCAGGGCCCCCTCCGTCGACTGCCTTGCTCCCACCGGCGAGGAGGGTCAGCACGGGCTCAATCTCCTTCAGGAGCTCGTTCTTATCGCCACTGCCTTGCAGGCCCACCCAGCCACTTTTCTTGGCAGGGTCCTGGCTTGATGTTCTGGGGGCCAGGCCATTGGCGCGGGAGGGTGAGCCGGCTTCCTGCCCGTGACCTTGGGTGGGCTGAGGCCAGCTGCCAGGCCCCGCGGCCCCGTCCACTGGCCGTGGCTGCTCTTTGCTGGCCGACGGCGGCTGGTGGGATAGATCGACGGCTTTGGTGGGGGCACCCAGGGGCTGGGTTACCCGGATGGTCTTGGGGGTGCCGTCTCCGGTGAAGGTGGTCTCCAGGTGCGTGGTGAAGCCCTCGGGGCCCCTCAGGATGAGGACGACATGGGTCTCCGAGGCAACACCCCGGAGCACTTCCAGGGCGCTGTCGTAGCTCAGGTCCACCAAGGGCCTGCCGTTGACGGCGAGAATGATGTCGCCGGCCTGGATAAGGCCGCTCTGCTCTGCGGCCCCGCCTCGAATCAGGTCGGAGATGATCACGGGGGGCTTGCTGACGCGCTCCTTCACCAGGAACCCCAGGCCCCCCACCTTGCGCTTGAAGAGACGGACCGAGATGACATTGGGCTGGATTTGCTGAACGCCAAACACATGCTCCTCCATGGTGCCCGGTGGGAGACCTCAACACCTATGAAGCCGGGAAGACTTTACCAGGAGGTGCTGGGCTCCAGGCTTCGCCGAGGGAAGGGGCCGGGAGCCGGGGCCGCCGAGCTCTCTCAGTCTTCTCCGGCTCTGACGTCAACCCGGCGTCACCCAGTCACGGCTGCCCGGCTGCCGGTGGCATGATTTCATGCGTCTGCCACCGTCCTCGTTCTCCAAGGAAGCAATGGCTGACCAGGCAGACGTCGGGAGAGGTGGCGGGGGGACGTGTCCCTGATCAACGGGTCAGACAGGCTGAGGGGGAGAAGCGTCTGGCGGAGGGGTCAAGGGGGACATGTGGCAGATGTTGTCTACTCCCTGGGCATCGTGGTCCCCCGTCCGTGAGGTGCACAGCCGATCTGGGGCTCCCGGAGCTGAGGAAAGGAGAAGAGGGAGGGCGTAAAAAGAAGAAGAAAAACAAGACACTGACGTGGAGTACACGGTACCACTCTCAAAGCTAAGACGGAAACGGTAGCCAGCAGACAGGCCCCAGCTGCAAGCCACCAACCTCGAAACCAAATCCCTTTTCCCACAGGAGACGCCTTTCCCAAGTTCATCCCCGTGATCAGAACCCCCAGAGACCAAAGATCCTCCTGGGGACACCAGGGACAGTGCCAGAAACCAAGTGACAAAAATCCCGAGACCTCTCTCCTCTCCTTCCCAGGGCAGGCGTCGGCACACCCACCTGTCACTCAGCCCTCAGCTCCGCATTTTGCAAACAGTTTCTGGCACAGAGCTTAGGGCTTCCCATTCCAGACACCCTGTCCCCCAAAACCTCCCCAACAAACCCACCCTCTGGGGACCCACAGACGATGGGTGCCACATGGCCTTCATAAGCCATTTTGTATTTATCAGCTGACTCCAAGTTCAGAAAGAGAGACTTGACGCTGACAGACATTGTACATCCCAGAGATGAGTCCACATGCTGAAACCTTGCTGGAGAAAACCAGCAACAGCTGACCTTGAGCCCTCAGGACCAGCCCAGGTACATAGTAGGCACTCAATGAATATTTATGCATTCAGGAAACTCCCAAAGACAAAGCGGAGCAGACACTTGCAAAGCATTGATGCTCTTCACGTGTATTTTTCTCCTCCTCTGCTCCCCACAATACAGCCCCCCTCCCCCCACACCCTGCCAGCAGTGGAAGAGCCGGAAGCTTGGGGAAGGTTTGGTCACTTGTCCAGGGTCTCACAGACAATGACAGAGATGAGATCTGAACTTGCGCCTGAGCTTACCAAATTGTGCTCTAGTTATTCTAAGTGTCTATTCTAGTTTTTTATCTCAATTCCCAGCTTTGCTCCCCAGAAAGGCTGGAAATTTCCAACTTACATGTTGGGGTACCCAAGGCCAACAGGGGCCCAAGTGGAGATGCCGGGGCCCAGGTGTAGTGTGTGTGTGTACCATGTAGCAGGTGCACAGCGGGTGGGGTAAGTGTGTCGGATGCGTCTGGGCTGGGGCCAGGACTGCAGGCAGCAGTGGGTGTGAGGGGTTGGAGGCCTCCACAAGCCGCCCTGTCTCCTCCCCTCCCCTCCCCTCCCCTGCGGCCCCTCTCCAGCCCAGCAGCCTTCCTGCCAGCATCCTCGCCACACTTCAGCACAAGGAGGGAGCCCCATCTGCCACCACGCACGAAATGACACTCACTCTCTCGCTTCCCTCTTAGCCACTTCCCAGGGTCACCCGGGGGCTGAGATGCCCGCAAGTTGGGGGCAGAGGGCTCCCCACCCTTCCCCAGGAGGAGGTGTCACCCTGGGGGGAGCAGGGGGAGCAGTGTTTTTGCAGCTCGCATTACGTAATCCCCCCAGTCAGCCCCCCCGTGTGGGTGGGGGATAACGAATGCCCGGCCCCAGCCCAGGCTGCGTTCTCCATCTGCTGTGGCCATGCGTGTGTGTTTCCCTCTGTGTATTCAGGCATCGCCGGGGTGCTGTGTCATTTCTCTGCTGTGTGTGGCCGTGTGCTGGGCGGCTCTCAGCAGCTTGCCTCCGGGGTCCTGGCAGGCAGGGAAGTCCACACAGGACGCCACGGCCACCTCCCTGGCGAGGGCCAGTCCGCCCTTTCTTGGCTTCCTTGTTTTTTGCCTTTTTTTTTTTCTCTTTTAAGATTTATTTATTTATTTGAAAGTCAGAGTTAGAGAGAGAGAGGGAAAGAAAGAGAGAGGTCTTCCATCTGCTGGTTCACTCCCTAGATGGCCGCAATGGCTGGGGCTGGGCCGGGCTGAAGCCAGAAGCCAGAAGCTTCATCTGGGACTCCCATGTGGGTGACAGGGGCCCAAGCACTTGGGCCATCTTCCACTACTTTCCCAGGTGCATTAGCAGGGTGCTTGATTGGAAGTACAGCAGCTGGGACTTGAACTGGCGTCCATACGGGATGCAGGCAGTGGCTTCATCGGCTGCACCACAGCGCTGGCCCTTTGCTGGCTTCCTTACTTCCTCCCAACCCCATCTGTTCCAGGTACCAGGTGCAGGTAGGGCTCTGACCCCCAGGACTCCCTTAAGCCCCCAATGTGGCCCCAGCCTCTGTCCTTCAATGGAAGAAAGGACTGGAAGGTGAGCTCCCAGGGAGGCGGGCCCCCCCACCCCGCCCCAGCCCACTTCTCCCTGGTGCCAGCTCTGGTCAGACTGGAGTACAGAGGCCGGACTTGGCCTCTGGGTGTACTTGGCCAAAGAACAAAGCAAACAGAAAGAAAGCAATCCGCACCACCGCCCGCCCCTCCCAGCGTTTCGGGGCCATTCTCAGCTTGTCCTTTCTTTCCCTGTTGCCTTCAAGAATCAGGGAGGGCCCTCTTGGCTGGAGCGTGTGAATGTGGGGGGCTGGTTCCTTCTCATATATTGGCCTTAGACAGGAAACCTAATGTTTGGAAGGAATTGGAAAGAGGCTGGGTTGGGGACAGGCAGGGGAATTTGCTCTCTGACAGACAGAGACAGACACACAGCCTCCCCATACCACCCCCGCCCCGCAACAATCCCATAACACTTTTTCTCTTCCTCCAAAAATCTCATGCTCATCTCATGCTATATATTTTTTTTCCATCCTCATCAAGGTCAAGTTCAATTCTCAGGTTCATTTGGCAGAGGAATACGTGAAGCTATTGTTGGAACCTTATTGGTGCTGGTTTGCAGGTGCCCAGCTTCTGTGAGCGTCCTCAGCACCCCCAGTGCCCCAGGGACGCCGTGTAAGGTGTCTCCTGGCTTTGCAGTGCGTTTTCAGGTGGGGTCTGTTTCCTCTGACCCTCAGTTTCCTTATCTGTCAAATGGGGTCATTAGTAATAACTGCCTCTCGGGGTAGCTGGGGAGATATGGTGAAACAGAGGCTGCAGGAAACCTGGTGATGCCACAGAGCAGAGGCTCACGACGTGGTTCCCTGGGGTGGTTATGTGATATTTAATGATGTGGGCTTCCTGTTTTACCACCGTCCTGCCCAAGCTCCTCTGTGCACCCTTCTAGAACGCCCCCTCCCCCCACTTGAAGTCACACTGAGCACTCTCGGGGGGCACTGCCTTCAGGACATCGGAGCTGGGCGGACCACCCAGCCTCCGCCCTTTGCCGCTGGGTTTTAAACACATCACATAATGCGTGCACACCTGAGTACACACCATGGGAACAACACTTGGCCTCACGCCTCCCTGGAGTAGCTCGGCGGTTGCGGGTGTATTTATTTCATTTACCTTGCTGCGAGGAAATTAGTGGCTGATGGCCGGGGACGACTGCCAGGGAGGAGGAGGGAGCCCAGACAGACCAGCGTCGTCGGCTCCCGCCCCTCGGCACGTGACCCTGGGCAAACTGCTCGCCACCCCCACGTCTCACTTCTGCAAGCCAAGGAAGGGTCGTAGCAGCGGCTTGGGTGGTTGAGGATTTATGCGGCTGAGCACCGTGCGGGCCCTGTGTGGGGCGTCTTGCTGATTCCTCACAGCCAGGTTAGGAGGCAGTACCGTTTCCATCACCGCTTTCCAGGGCGATGAGGTTCACGGAAGTAAACTGAGGACTTGCAGTTAGCCTGGGTCTGAGTGAGTGGATTCCGAGCGCTCTCCACTGCTGACCACGAACCTCACGGCAACCCTATGACACTCTGCCTCCCTCCTTTCCTTGCCCAAAGCACATCTTCACCCGCAGCCTTCTCATCCTGCTGCCTATCCTGGCTTATCCACAGCTTCCACTTCTGGCACTGAAAGCTGGGCATCTTTTTTTTTTTTTTAAAGACTTATTTATTTATTTGAAAGGTAGAGTTAGAGAGAGAGAGAGAGAGAGACAGACAGACAGAGACAATGGAGGGAAGGAGATGATGGAGAAAAGGAGAGAGGGAAGAGGAAGGAAGAGAAAGAGAGAACAAACTTCCATCTGCTGGTTCGCTCTCCAAATACCCACAATCGAGAGGTCTGGGCCAGGCCAAAGCAGGAGCTAGAAACTCCATTTGGGGTTCCCACATGGGTGGTAGGGGTGGTAGGGACCCAAGTAGCTGGGCCAGCAGCTGCCTTCCCATGTGCGTTGGTAGGAAGCTAGATTGGAAGTGGAAGAGCTGGGATTTGAACTGGTGCTTCAATACGGGTTGTGGGCATTGCAATCAGCAGCTTAACCCCCTGTGCCACAATGCCCAGCCGGGAAACCTTAGAACCAAGAGGAGTCCTGGGGATCACGTAGTCTGGCTCCTCCACTCCCCATCCCACAGCCGAGTGCCAGCTCCAGCTCTTGACTCCAGCTCCCTGCTAGTGTAGACCCCGGGAGGCAGCAGATGATGGCCCAAGTGCTTCGGCCCCTGCTGCCCATGAGGGAGATCTGGGTTGAGCTCCCTGCTCCTGGTTATAGCCCAGCCTAGCTCTGGCTGTTGTGGGCACTTGGTCCTGCAAGATAAAGGCCTGAGAATCAAAGAGGTCATCCAGCCCCAGCTGTATGGTGCACAGCTGTGCCTCCTGCCACACCCGAGCACTGTGGACCTGAACTGGGGCTGGGCCGGTGTCCTGCAAGACGCCATCTACGCTGGGTTCCCAAGACAAGGATGAGAAAAAGAACAGTCCCGACAACCCTCCATATGGATCCGTGTTGATATGACGCTCTTATGGATGTAGTGGGTTAAAGAAACTGCTTATTAAAATTCATCTGCCCAATTGTTTTCCACTTGTTACAAAGTGCCCACTATAAAACCAAGCATTCCACATGTGGCTTCCATTATGTGGTCACTGGGCTGGTTGGCCCAGACTGTGACCACTGTGTCTCCCCGGACCTTTCTGTCCCGCAGGTCTCTCCAAGAATCTTCTGCTAACTTAGGTGGAAGATACTTTTTCAGATTTTGCCTTCTGAAGACACCAGGAAAATGAGGAGAATTTGCCACTAGCTTGCCCTCCTTTTGGGTGGATCATTGGAAGTGGGTGCACTGGGGAGAGAGAAAATCCACCCATAAGCACACGGAGAGAGAGGTTGCAAGAGGATGTCGGCTGAGCCAGTAGTGCGGTTTCCAAAATCCTGCCTCCCGAGCGGCAGCTGAAACCTAACTCATCTGTGTCACGAACGTGTCACTCGAAGCAGGGACAAAGCTGTACTTACAGACAGGGAGTGAGCGCCAAGGTATGCTATCAGGGGTAAATTTTACATGGGTAAATGCATAAATAACTACAGAGATTATTCTGGAAGGAATGGACATCAACAATTGCATCTTGCGAGGACTATTGGAAGTCAGAAGAAGGGAGGTGCACCTTGCACCAAATAACATTTTTCCTATTTGAACATCACATACGTTATTTTATCCCAAGCCTATTACATGTAAACAGACAATACGAAAGCAACAGGGCCCAGTCCGAGGACCTGTGGTCGTTTCAGGTCGTTACGACCTGTGGGTCATAAACCCACAGCATCTCTAGCCCTGCTTCCACTCCCCCCTCCAAGCTCATTTAAAAATCGATCCCAGGTCCTCCAAGTCTTAAAAAACAACAAAATACCTCCCGCCCCCCAGACAAACAAAAGACTGAAAGTGTGCATCCAACTGTGCTCTTTAAAAACAAGCAACTTCCTTGCATGCCCTGAACTGCTAATTTGCAGTCTTTCCCCAGAGACATCACCACCCAGGATTGGAGCTCACGTGCTTTCTCCCACGCGGGCAAGTCACAGCTGAAAACCAGCCAGCCCCCAGCAAGCCAGGGTGAGCTGGCATTCGGTGCCTTGGGGGTCCCAAGCATGGGTGCGTCCTGCCCAGCTGAGTCTCCCCAGCCAGGGAACCATCCCCCCACCACCCCCACTCCAGTGTCACCGCCCCTGTTGACCCAAGATGACTTTAATCTTCCCAGATGTAACACCCACATCTGAGAGGCAGGCATGGGCTCAGCTTAGAGTTGGCCAAGCACTGGTGGCAACCTGACAGCGCACCTTGTTGTGGAAGGTTTGAGAATCCTGCACTCTCCTAGCTTACTGCTTCCTACAACCTCTTTGGATGACCAAATTAAAAAAACACATACCTTTGGGGTGGGCACTAAATTTGAGGACATTCTCCTGCAGGTCAAGTGCAATAAATATCCTTAAAAACATGCACACACACACACACACACACACACACACACACACTGATGCCTTGTAGGGTTGTTTAGAGTAGGGAAAGACTGGGAAAATCTAAGTACCCATGAACACAGGACTTTTAAATGAATAATAGCATATCCACACAATGGAATTCTGGAAGGGAATTAAATAAAGAGGGGTGAGCCAGGGTGGGCATTTTGGTGGAGCACGTAAGACACTGCTTGGGGCAGATGCCTGCGTTCCATATCGGAGTGCCCGGGTTCAAGTCCTGGCTCTGCTCTGGAGTCCAGCTTCCTGATAACAGGCACCAAGGGAGGTAGCAGGTGATGGCTCAAATACCGGAGTCAATGACACCCACGTGGAAGGCCCAGATGGAGTTCCCCGCTCCTGGCTTTGGCCTGGCCCACCTCCCACTACCGAGGTTATTTGAGGAGTAAACCAGCCGATGAACGATCTCTGACTGCCAAATTCAATAAACTTAACTACTAAAAATAAACAAAACAAGAGGGAATGAGATCTAAAGGGGCCAATCGCCAAGACAACATTGTCAGATTTAAAAAGAATGCCGATAAAGAAATATAGGTATATATTCACCCACTTCCATGGAAAAGCTTGGAGATGCAGCAACCTGTCCCAGTAAATATCCAGTAGATGGGTACCCATGGCTACTTCTGCAAAAGCGGCCCGGGATTACATGTGAGGGTAGCTGACTTTTTATTGTACTCTTTTGTATTGCTTGGCTGCTTTAAAAATCGTGTTTTCCACTTTAAAACAGAGCAAGGTCTTTAAAGACGGACCACCGCTGCTTCTCTGCTGGGCTTTGTGACAATACACCAGTCCCTTAACCTCTCTAAGTCACAGTTTCTGCACCTGAAACACGGGGGCGAGAAGAGCATCTCTTTAGGGTGTCTGTGAAGAGGAGATGAGACAATAGCCAATATCTTCCGGGTTCTTTACGCACCATAGACTGTGGTACGTGTCCACTGAAGAGGTCCTTTTACTTCCACTGTTACCATCATCGCATAAGCACTCGTTTTTCTGGAGCATGTGGTAGCTAACGGACATAGGTTGCCTTAAGCACTTTGCGCTAAAAGACCAGTTAAAAGCTATGGGCACATAGGGTGATCCTGATTCCCAGTATGATGGGTGCTTGTCACCAGCTCCCCCTTCTCATGCCAACAGGGCAGGGTCTGGTGTCCCTGGAACCGGGGAAGACAGATGCAGGCAGAAGTGGTGAGGTCGTGGAACCTAGCAGTGAGTCAGCACCACCAAGGTGGGGGTGGGGATGTGGTTGGCAGCGAGACATCTGGGGGAAGCACAGAGCCTCCATTCTCTCTCTGTTTTGCAGAGTTTGTGTACATGAACTAATTCAGACGAATGTAGCCAATTATATCCAACACATGGACAGCTAAACCCAGGTTTCGGGGCTAAGGGTCTTAAAGTCCTTCCATTGACCTGCCAATGACACAAAAGTCCCCACGGACACACCTCACTGATGTCAGTGCTATGAAGCTGTCAAAGCTGTGAATCTGGAGCCAGAAAGACAGGAGCGTGACCCAGCTCTCCCACCTGTTAGCCCCAGGTTCCTCATCTGTAACATGGAAGGGTGATAAGGCAAATACATGGACAGTGAAATGCAGCGCATTGAAGTGGTAATCTGGGAGGGAGGTGGGTGGGGGAAAGAGGTCAGCGGCAAGTGCAGTTAGGACAAAGGTGGGATTGCAGGGTGTTCATGAGCTTGTGTACAGGAGACCCAGCAGACTGAGGAGTGGTGGGTGGGGAAGGCTTTGGAGGAAGTCAGGAGAAAAAGGCAGATGCTGGAGGTGAGAGATGGAGGAGAGGCCAGGATGGGGGATGGCACGGAGGTGGGGGAGGAAGAGGCGCTGGACAAAGCCCTCTGTGGCAGCAGAAGAAAGCCACCCTCTTGCTATAAAGTTGCAGAGATTCTCACACAAGTCTCTCGAGAGACAAGGTCAGGATTCTGGACTCCATTCTCAGAGCCACAGTATGGATTGCAGGATGTTGAGACGAGACGTGCCATGGTCAGATTTCGATTTTATGAAATCACTCCGGCTGCTGCGGGACGGGAAATGGGTGAGAAAGCAAGACTGGCCTTGGCCTTGAGAAGCCCAATCAGGAGGCTGCCCTAGGCCACAGATGTGAGGTGATGGTGGTTAGCATTAGGGTATTAAAAGGGAGGAAAGGAGTAAGTGGGTGGACTTAAGAGATTGAGTCAATGACGTGTGGTGGGTGACTGGGTGCAGGGTGAGGGAGAAAGAGGTATCTGTGGTGACCTCCTAGAACCTGGCTTGCACAGGTAGACAGGGGTACAAAGTCATTTTCTGAGAGAAGGGACACTAGATGGCAAGGAAAAAAATGGATTGAAATTAAGAGTGAATGAAACACTTAAAGAACCGCCTCCCTGAATATTACTACGTAATTTCACTGTGGTCAAGGATATTCTACGAGTCAACACTTTCCGATACCATCACTTGCATAATTCTGGGAACTCGGGGGATTTAAGAAAATAATTTAATTCATTATCCAGCTTTGCCACTGGCTGGCTATTTGATTTTAGGCAAGCAAATTAATGTTTTGACCCTCAAATTCATTTTGTGAAATTGAAATGCTAACAACAACTGGTTCCTAAGTTTTGGAGAAGATTCAGGAAGCTGGACACAGTAAAGTGCACTTTGTAAACTGTCGGCTGTAATGGTGATGTTGATTTTTTTTTTTATTTTTGACAGGCAGAGTGGACAGTGAGAGAGAGAGACAGAGAGAAAGGTCTTCCTTTGCCGCTGGTTCACCCTCCAATGGCCGCCACGGCTGGCATGCTGCGGCCAGCGCACTGCACTGATCCGATGGCAGGAGCCAGGTACTTCTCCTGGTCTCCCATGGGGTGCAGGGACCAAGCACTTGGGGCATCCTCCACTGCACTCCCTGGCCACAGCAGAGAGCTGGCCTGGAAGAGGGGCAACCGGGACAGAATCTGGCACCCCGACCGGGACTAGAACCCGCTGTGCCGGCGGCGCAAGGCGGAGGATTAGCCTAGTGAGCTGTGGCGCCGGCCTGATGTTGATTTTTAGGAGGCATCAAGAATAGTATCCTTGGGGCAGGCGCTGTGGTGTAGCAGGTAAAACCATCGCCTGCAGCACCAGCATCCCATATGGGTGCTGGTTGGAGACCTGGTTGCTCCACTTCTTTTTTTTTTTTTTTTTTTTTTTTGACAGGCAGAGTGGACAGTGAGAGAGAGAGAGACAGAGAGAAAGGTCTTCCTTTGCCGTTGGTTCACCCTCCAATGGCCGCCGCGGCCAGCGCGATGCGACCGGCGCACCGCGCTGATCCGATGGCAGGAGCCAGGAGCCAGGTGCTTTTCCTGGTCTCCCATGGGGTGCAGGGCCCAAGCACCTGGGCCATCCTCCACTGCACTCCCGGGCCACAGCAGAGGGCTGGCCTGGAAGAGGGGCAACCGGGACAGAATCCGGCGCCCCGACCGGGACTAGAACCCGGTGTGCCGGCGCCGCTAGGCGGAGGATTAGCCTAGTGAGCCGCGGTGCCGGCCATGGTTGCTCCACTTCTGATCCAGCTCTCTGCTATGGCCTGGGAAAGCAGTGGAAGATGGCCCAAATCCTTGGGCCCCTGCACCCACCTGGGCAACCTGGAAGAAGCTCCTGGCTCCTGGCTTTGGATCAGCACAGTTCCGGCTGTTGTAGCCATTTGGGGAGTGAACAAGAATATGGAAGACCTCTCTCTCTCTCTTTCTCTCTCTCTCTGCCTCTGCCTTTGTATTTCTGTAACTTTGTCTTTCAGGTAAATAAATAAATCTTTTTTTTTTTTTGACAGGCAGAGTGGACAGTGAGAGAGAGAGACAGAGAGAAAGGTCTTCCTTTGCCGTTGGTTCACCCTCCAATGGCCGCCGCGGCCGGCTCACTGCACTGATCCGAAGGCAGGAGCCAGGTGCTTCTCCTGGTCTCCCATGGGGTGCAGGGCCCAAGCACTTGGGCCATCCTCCACTGCACTCCCGGGCCACAGTAGAGAGCTGGCCTGGAAGAGGGGCAACCGGGACAGAATCCGGCGCCCCGACCTGGACTAGAACCCGGTGTGCCGGCGCCGCAAGGCGGAGGATTAGCCTAATGAGCTGCAGCGCCGGCCAATAATCTTAAAAAAAACAGTATCTTCTGAATTTTAGCTCAGGGTTGACTTGAGACTCAGCCATGGCTCTCCTTTCTTATCTAGCATCTCTGGGTGCTCCCTGGTGCAGAGAAACTGGATCAAGAGGATAGTAAAATGTATCTCATGGAAGGAAAAAGAAGCAAGAATGGGTATTTTAAGTGAACAGTGACAACATCTACTTAAAAGTTGCTGCTTAATAAATCACATCCTCCACGTAGGCCTGTATCAGTTATAAATGAATTTCAGGAAAGACAGAACACAATCAATAAAAAACACAAACCATTATGGCAGAAATAATTCCACATGTCAGACATATCAATAATAACAATAAATACAATCAAGTCAAATTTGAGTAAAAGATTAAGACTCTTAGATGAGCTAATGTGCATCTGTAGTTGCCCTACAATGGAGACAAGACAAGGACAAGAGGAAAACCAGTTCACTGAGGCAGGCCTTGCCTGGTGCACATCTTGCCTGGCACACTTGGCTGTGGGCATCAATGGTACGGTTTAACTTGAATGATAGAACTGATTGTCAGCCGGCGCCGTGGCTCACTAGGCTAATCCTCCACCTAGCAGCGCCGGCACACCGGGTTCTAGTCCCGGTCAGGGCGCCGGATTCTGTCCCGGTTGCCCCTCTTCCAGGCCAGCTCTCTGCTGTGGCCGGGAAGGCAGTGGAGGATGGCCCAAGTGCTTGGTCCCTGCACCCCATGGGAGACCAGGAGAAGCACCTGGCTCCTGCCATTGGATCAGTGCAGTGTGCCGGCCACAGCGCGCCAGCCGTGGCAGCCATTGGAGGGTGAACCAACGGCAAAATGAAGACCTTTCTCTCTGTCTCTCTCTCTCACTATCCACTCTGCCTGTCCAAAAAAAAAAAAAAAAAAAAAAAACAACGAACTGATTGTCTTAGAATACATTGGTACCTACCTAACACACAATAAATATCTGAGTAAATGATCAGGTAGTCACAGGATTGTCCTCCACTGAACGTATAATCAGGTTAGAATTATAAAATTAGTTTTGTAAATAATCAGTTTCATATGTTCAACTTAATGTTTTGAACATTTTTATACACAACCTATTGAATTATCCCATTTTTACAACACCATATAAAGGATATGACACTATCATCCCCGTTTTACAGATGTCAAAAGTGAGGCTCAATAACATTCACTGAGTCCTAGATTCTGCAGCTAGTGTCAGCAGGGGTGGGCACTCAACCCGAGTCTGCCTGAATGCAGTCTTCTCTTTCATCGCTTTCTAAGTAATGCTACATATTTTAAAGCAATTGGCCTGATCACTAACTATGTGAGAGCAATTGGTAAAATGCAGGGAATTCTAAGGATAGTCTATCCCAATGGATTTTCTCTTCTATTCATAATATGGAGTTGCTTGATGCCCTGTAGGTCTTAGGGATCCTTGAAAATTCTGGGATTTTGTGCCCAACTTTTGTGACTGTGCAAATGTGCACTTCTCCTTAGTATAATTTCCCAAGCACTTCCTGATCCAATAAATGAAAGGGTTGGAGTCAGTGGATTAATCATTCATTCAGTAGATAAGGAGGCTGAGGGTCACAGCTGGAGTGTGTGTGCTGTCTCAGGCTCTTAGAGTCAACTCAAGTTTCTCAAACTCAGGATACATGCTGATTTTCCTTGCTTCCCCATGAAATTAGGAAATTTGCTGGAGTCCTATATTTGACAGTGATGGCAATGTCAGAATGTAAGCTGCAGACTTCATAGGAAATACGGCTTCTATCTAGTTCTATTACTTCTTAAAAATCCAGTCACCTCAGCAGTCAAATATCACCTCACTTCCCTTCCTGGTGAACCACCTCCAAATACTACCTGTCTCCCCAGGGTGGAGAGCAGGACCTCTAATGACACCACGTCAGGTGGGGAGAAGGGGAGAGGCTGCGTCCAGTCACTTGTCAAGGCACATGTTTAAATGACCAGCTTGTTACTTAGGATGAAAAGCTGTGGTCAACTGCAGTAACCTTGGGAGACTGGTTCCAGGAACCTCATGGATGCAAGCACCTGTGAACGCTCAAGTCTCTTCTTCAAATGCATGGTACATGCCCATAACCTATGCATGTCCCCCTTTTACTGTAACCCATCCATAGATGCCTTGCAAATGGTGACAGCTGTTATACTGCTCAGTTTAGGGGGTAGTAAGAAAAAAGTCTTTTTCATGTTCATACGGGTATAATTTTTTTTTTCAAATATTTTCAATCCACAGTTGGTTGAATCCACAGATACAGATCCCGTGGACATGGAGGGCCAACTATTCTTATTTCATACTGTAAAGAAACCATAGGTGATAACTTAGTGTTTAAGACAAAAAAAATAGAATTAAAAAGGATTGTGGTATAAGAGACTTCTGCCACAATTTCTTCCTTGGAGTCACTACTTTGCTCCTGGAAGGTGGAGATTATGTTTCTCTGGCTTACAATCTTATAGGGCTTGGCACGTAGTAGGTACTTGAACAACACAGGTGTGCAGCTGCTGAAGGAACTAGCCTAGGTGTGAGGTGAGAGGGAGTGGTGGGGACTGCAGACATCCGGAGAGGTCCTGCCATGTCAGTTCACCTGCTGCCAAGCAGAGAGGCAGGCAGTGCCATAGCTCCTCACAAGCACAGGCACGCTTCACAAGCTTGGTTAATAAAACTTGAAGTCAGAGAAAGGAGAGTCAGAGCCGGCGCTGTGGCATGGTGGGCTAAGCCTTTGCCTGAGGCGCCAGTATCCCGTATGAGTGCTGGTTTGAGTCCTGGGTGCTCTGCTTCTGATCCAGCCCTTTGCTTCGGCCTGAGAAAGCAGTAGAGGATGGCTCAAGTGCCTGGGCCCCTGCACCCACGTGGGAGACCTGGAGGAAGCTCCTAGCTCCTGGCTTTGGATTAGCACAGATCCAGCCATTGCGGCCAATTGGGGAATGAACCAGCGAATGGAAGACCTTTCTCTCTGTCTCTACCTCTCTCTGTAACTCTGCCTCTCAAGTAAATATATATATCTATGTATATATGAATATATATATATATATATTTAAGGAGAGTCAAGGGACCCTAACAAGGGAGAGGGACCCTAACAGAGTTTGTAACAACCCCAGCATGGGTGTGGCCTGGGCCCTGCTGCGCTGTGTGTGGTCTGTGACCAGCATCATCGGAATCATTGGGGTGATGCTGGGAATGCAGAGACCAGGCCCCACTCCAGGCCTACGGAGCAGACCCCGTATCCAAGGTCCCCAGGGGCTTCGCGTGCACCCTGGCAAAACCTGCCCCAGTTTGCCTCTAAGTGTCTGGGCCATTATTTCACAGTTCCATAAAACTTCTAAGAGAATACTTTGATCTAGTGAGGGTGATAATGTCAGGTTGAACGGTCTAAAATTGCTGTCATTCAACTATTTCATGACTTACCAAAATGGCAATTTCAAATAACATTCCAATTTCAATTCCAACTATAACCTGTTCTGTACAAAAATGCTTCAAATCCAGGACGTGCGCGCCTCACAAACACTCTGGTTGGAGTCTACAGAGAACCGTCCATATGCATACAGATGTGTTCTATTTAGTTAACATAGTCTTAAAAATTGCTTTTGCGTGCAGGCAACCACCATTTTTTTTTTGACAGGCAGAGTGGACAGTGAGAGAGAGAGAGACTGAGAGAAAGGTCTTCCTTCGCCGTTGGTTCACCCTCCAATGGCCGCTGCGGCCAGTGCACTGCAGCCGGTGCACCGTGCTGATCCGATGGCAGGAGCCAGGTGCTTCTCCTGGTCTCCCATGGGGTGCAGGGCCCAAGCACTTGGGCCATCCTCCACTGCACTCCCAGGCCACAGCAGAGGGCTGGCCTGGAAGAGGGGCAACCGGGACAGAATCTGGCGCCCCGACCGGGACTAGAACCCGGTGTGCCGGTGCTGCAAGGTGGAGGATTAGCCTATTGAGCCACAGCTCCGGCCCAACCACCATTTAAAACTGGAGACTGTGTACAAGATACAAATTTCCAGGTGTCTTAGAACCGTGGAAGATGAGTGATCTGGTGCCCCCAGGCGACCCAGGAGGTTGGTGGGCTCCCCCCACGCACAAGAGCTTGCGACATCCGTCCCAGGCTGGTGCTCAGCCCTGCCTGAGCATGGTGCCACACTGGAAGCGACAGTCACTCTCAACTCCACGTCTGCTTCTTTTCCCCTTAGTAAGCTGCCCCAAACCCTTCTTGGAGTGACAGCTTTCTCTCCAAGAGGAGATCTTTCTTTTGATGTGCACTCAGTCCTTGCCACCAGGAGTTGAGGAAGATGGTCTCAGGCCTCTCACCTGTCCTTAGCGACTCCACCTTGGGGCGACACAGACTGGTTTGGTCTTATTTTCTGCCACACCTGGGCACCTGCTGCACCCCTGGAAGATACCCACCTCGGCACCTAATTCCCTTACTGAAGAGAGCTCTGCAAATTTCCCACCCTCCCCCCATAAAACCGACAGTAGAATGAGAATAACGTTGCCTAGACAGTCCCTCAGCAGACATCAGAGCGGGGAAGGAAGGCTGGTGGGGGAACATCAGGATTAAGGTCATAGTTAGGGGCTGGTGCTGTGGCACAGCAGGTTAAGCTCCCTCCTGTGGCGCCGGCATCCCATTTGGGCACCGCTTTGAGTCCTCACCACTCCACTTCTGATCCAGCTCCCTGCTAATGTGCCTGGGAAAGCAGTGGAGGATGGCCCAAGTGCCTGGGCCTCTGCACCTGTGTAGGAGACCCAGAAGAAGCTCCTGGCTCTTGGCTTCAAATCTGCCCAGCTCCGGCCATTGAGGCCATTTAGAGAGTGAACCAATGAATGGAAGACCTCTCTCTCTCTCCTTCTCTCTGTCTGTAACTTTGCCTCTCAAATAAAAAAATAAAGAAATCTCTTTAAAAGAAAGAGCATAGGTAAACACAACAATACAAGAAATCGGCAGGGATTTGGCTTAGCAGTTAAAACACTGGTTAAAATGCGAGCAATCCCACATCAGAGTACTTGGGTTTGATTCCTGGGTCCGGCTTCTGACTCCTGCTTCCTAATAATGCAGACCCTGGGAGGCAGTGGCAATGGTTCAAGTAGTTGGGCAAGACCTGGATTGAGTGCTGGGCTCTTGGCTTTGGGCTGGCCCCGTCCTGGGCATTGTGGGCAATGGAGGAGCGAGCCAACGGATGGGAGATCTCTGTGGCAAACCTGTGCATCCACCTCTCTCTTCCTCCATATCTCAAATAGGCTGAAAGAGAAAAAGACGACCCCAGGCCCCAGTTCATGTGGTTTTGCACCAGGCCTGTGGCATCTCAGTGTCTGTTTCCCTTTCGGTAAAGGGAAAACGGCAGCAGCACCTGCTTTGCAGGGCTCTTGAGAGGGCCACGTGGACCAGTGTCAGCTGGCCCAAGGCGCTCCGTCCACTTCCGCATCTTTGTGTCTCACCCAGGCACCTATGTGGTTAATATCTTTCCTTAAAATTGACTCATGATTTTACCTTAAATACTCACTAGATCCTCACCGTACGGATCATTACCCATGGAATCACTTACGAACGTGCTAGCTACACTTTTCTATCCTCTATCAAAACAAATATTTAATGAGTAAGTCTTTAGGAGTGGGTACCCCCTCACTGTAGTCCTGAGAAAACCTCGAGGAAACTCACAGCGAGCGACTTCGTGCAAAATGAATGACGAGCAATATTCCAAAATGTCAACAAGCCCAAGAGCGACCAGGGGAGACAGACAAACTGTCACAGCACGGATGGCGCTGCAGAGGAAGAAGTGTGAATTCCTGGGACAGGGAACGCGGGGGGGGGGGGGGGGAGCGATTCCGGGCGGAGGTCTGTGGCCAGTCTGTGGCCGAGCTAACACAATGTCGTGTCAGGGTCCTGCCTGCACTCACTGTACTGCGGTCACATGTGAGAGTCGCATTGGGGGACGCCAGATTGGGTGGGGTATAAACGTGCTGTAGTTGCTTATAACTCTTCTGTAAGTCTAAAATTACCACAAACTAAACGTGGGCTCCCGGGGGCAGTGTTTGGCCTAGGGGCTGAAGCACTGGTGAAGATATCTGCATCCCGTATCAGGGTGCCGGGCTTTGTCTCAGCTCTACTCCCAATCCCAGCTCCTTGCTAATCACACCTATGGAGGCAGGAGGGTCCCTGCCACTCACAGCAGAGACCTGGATTGAGTTTCTGGTCCCTGGTTTTGACTTGGCCCAGCTATTGTGGACATGTGAGGAGTGAACCAGCAGGTGGAAGATATCTCTCTCTCTCTCTCTCTCTCTCTCTCCCCACCCCCCCATCTCTTTGCCTCTTATAAATAAGTCAACTACCCACCTGCTTTCTGCCTCTACAGATCTGCCCATTCTGGATACTGCCTAGCAGTGCAATTGTACAACACGAGGCCTTGTATCTGTCTTCCTCATGGAACGCTGTGTCCCCTAGGTTTACCCGTGCTGTAGCGTGTATCTCACATGTCAGAACTTCTCACCTTTTAAAGGAGGAGTATAATAGTTCATTGCACGAACAGAACACGTTTTGTTCAGCCATTCAGCCGACAGAACACGTTTTGTTCAGCCATTCAGCCACTGATGGGCTCTTTTTCTCGCACTCTGTGGTTACCAAAGTAACGCTGCAAGGCACATGAACTTTCACAGATATGCTTCTGTCTGGACATCTGTTTCCAACCCTCAGGGTGCTTGTGGGGGTTCCTTTTGGGGCCAAGAAATGTTTTGCAAATGGACAGAGGCAATGGTTGTAAAACACCGGAAATGAACTAACTGCCACTTTGAGGGTTCATATTACGTTACGTGAATTTTACCTCCATCAAACAAAACAACACAAAACGGCACCACCAGTGAGTCTGGAAACCTGTGCATATATGGGCTTGGCTCCCGGCATGGTACCTGGCCCACGGCAAATACATCAAGAACATTGGCCACTGTGACGGTCATTGCCAGACAGCCTTGTGCAACCTCTCGTACCTCCACCAGGAAAGTTTCTCCAAGTTTAATCTACAACTCGGGGCCAGCACTGTGGCATTGTAGGTAAGCTTCTGCCTGCAGTACCCACATCCCATAAGCTGGTTTGAGCCCTGGCTGTTCCATTTCTGGTCCAGCTCCCTGCTGATGGCCTGGGAAATCAGTGGAGGATGGCCCAAGTGCTTGGGCCCCTGCACCCACGTGGGAGACCCAGAAGAAGCTCCCAGCTGGATGGGCACATTTGCAGCCATTTGGGGAGTGAACCAGCAGATGGAAGACTTCTCTCTCTCTGTCTCTCCCTCTCTCTGTCTATAACTCTGTCTCTCACATAACAAATCTTTAACATCTCAGCATTCCTGGGACCCCGCCTCCCTGCTTTGAAATCCAAGGCATCTCCTCCTAGCCCTGGCTGGCACGGCCCTGCTGGCCGTCCCCACGGGGCCATGTGGTCAGATGCCCACCAGCTACCTGTGGACAGGGCATCCAAGCCATTTTACCAGATTGTTCCACAGCGTCCCCTCCTCGGGGAAGCAGGGTGCCCTTCCCACCCAGGACTCCTCCCGCCACAAATGTGCGGGTGAGGCTGCAGCGCCCTGGCGCCGTTCCTCTGATGTTGTCATGCCCACTCCTGTTTCCTCAGCGTGCCCTGGGGTGTATTTTTGTGTCTGAAATGAAAGCAAATGCTTGATTTGTTTTGAGGATGTCACGAGGGCTCTACAGGACCCTGGAGACCCCTCTGGCACGTCCCAGATCCGGGAAGCATCTTTTAGCTTGGGGTGGGTGAACCGGGGCTGGCTTTATTATCAATCAACTCTTCCTCTTCTCTCTTCAACAGCATTCTCTGCCCTGCTCTGGACTCGGCTGGGCTCCGGGAGGAGGCTGGCCTCTGCCGACATCAACAGATTCACTGGCCCCTGGTTTCTGATTGGATCCCTGATGGACAAATCTTCATCTCCTCTGCCCCTTGGGTCTGGGGATGAGGTAAGTCAGACGCAGCTGGATGGTCTAGGGCATCCGTCTGAGATGGATTATCCTAAGCATCGGCCCCATCTTTTTTTTTTTTTTTTTTTTTTTCACAGGCAGACTGGACAGTGAGTGAGAGAGAGAGAGAGACAGAGAGAATGGCCGGCGCACCGCGCTGATCCGATGGCAGGAGCCAGGTGCTTCTCCTGGTCTCCCATGGGGTGCAGGGCCCAAGCACTTGGGCCATCCTCCACTGCACTCCCCGAGCCACAGCAGAGAGCTGGCCTGGAAGGGGGGCAACCGGGACAGAATCCGGCGCCCCGACCGGGACTAGAACCCGGTGTGCCGGTGCCACAGGCGGAGGATTAGCCTAGTGAGCCACGGTGCTGGCCAAGCATTGGCCGCATCTTTACTGATAAACCTAGGGACTCAAGATGCACTAAGCATTGGCTGGTCCCAATAACCCCCTGGAGGGGGCAGTATCTCTAAGCTTACAGAAGAATGAATGATGCCCAAGGTGACAAGGGAGACTCTCTGGCAATGGCTGGATTTGAACCTTGCATGAATGGGTTGCAGAATCCAGCCTCCGCCCACTCCCCGCCCCCCATCACTTCACCTCCAGAGGGGTCTGAAGCACTCACCAGCCAATGTCATGGCACAGCACCCTCTAGAAGTGACAGTGCTGAGCCTGGGAGGAAGCTGCTGCTCAGAAGAAGGTCAGCGCTCAAACGCGTCCCAGCGTGCCCAAGCTCCGACGCATGCCAGAGACGCTGGAAGCCATTCCAGGGAGGAATCTTGGGCTCATTTCCTAACTCCTCCAGAGGCCCCGAGCCTGCTCGGCTGCTGACAGAGGCAACTGTCGCCTGCTCACTGCTCAGTGCCCCTGATGTAATGAGCACTGCCAAACAGGGCTCGGCTGGGATGCTAAACAGCCGTAAATGACATTGTCACCAGCCTTCATAAAGCATGGTGACTCACGGCCCTAATTAAAATGCTCAGGGAAAAATGTAAAGAAAGACTGCCATGGAAAACAGTGACATTCTGCTAAGCTGCATGGTTATATCTTCCAGGAAATGAGAGCGAGAGGGGGGGCTGTGTGCGAGGCATGTGTGTACATATGTGTGCATGTGCATATGTGTGCAGGGGGACGGAGCGGAGTTGGGTACGCTGAACATTCTTCTCCTAGGAGACGTGGGAAAACTGAGCCCAGGAGAAAGTCTCACTAATGCTATTACTGCCTCTCAACTTTTTATTAGGAAAGATTTCCACACAGGAAACTTAACCCAGCCACCTCAACTCGATTCAGTCGCTGAGGGGGGCATCTTCAGAAAGGTCGTAGAAAATATGGATTTGAAAAAAACCAGGCATAGCTTTTCACATTCTTCTTGTACCAAAAAGTAAACTTGCGTCTTCATTCCATTCTTTCAAGAACTGTTTGAAGGACTCACATAGGAGCTTCTGCATACTTGTCCGTCTGCCTCTATCAAGTGTCCATCCATCCATCCATCCGTCCATCCATCCATCATCTCTGTCTTCACAATGAGCTATTTAGAAATAAGTTATGGGGGCAGGCATTGGATGCCACAGTCCAGACGCCCACGTACTAACACCACAGCACCTGCCTTGCAGTCCCAGCTCTGATTTCAACTCCGGCTCCCTGCTAATGTGCACCCTCTAAGGCAGCAGATGATGGCCCGGGTACCAGGGTCTCTGCCATCCACGTGGGAGATCCAGATGGAGTTCCATGCTTCTGGTTTTGACCTGACCCAACCCCAGCTGTTGGAGGCATTTGCGGAGTGAGTCAAATGGATGGTTCACTCTGTGTGTCTGTCTCCATTTCTCTGTGTCTCTGCCTTTCAAAGTCAATTAATTAATTAATTAATGAAAATAAGCTACAGATCTCATGATGCTTCCATCCCAAAATCTTAAGCAGGCACATCTTAGGCATAAAGAGGGCTCCCACAGAAGCCACAGTACTATTATTATACTTGAAACAATTAATTAGACTTGCAAAATCTCGCCAAATACTCACGTAAGGTTATTTTTTAAACAATGACAACCTAAGTCACAAATCTAATTGCATCGCTTGGGAGAGAAAAGGCAACCTGAACACCCCTACCCCCGCCAAAGGCAGCCTGGGGTTCTCGGGTGGGGAGATTCGGGGCTCCGTGGAAGCTGGTTCCTGACCTCAGAGCCCCAGGATGAGGAGCACAGGGCGCGGTGCGTGTCCAAGGCACACCCTTGGAATCAGACAAGACAGCCGGCCCGTTTACGCCACATTGTTTTTAGAATGAGAGCCATCCTCAAAGCTAAGGCTCCACATTTTCTCCAACGCCATCACCGGCTTTCACCTCAACATGCAGCCCCTGATGACGTCTTGCTGTTTCTGAAACTCAAACGTACCCTCAGAGCTCTGGGCGGTCTCACAGGGAGGACTCAGAAAGCAACCACCCTTCCCGAGGCAAGGCGTAAAGAAGGGTACCCCTGGGAATCCTGGGCACTGTAAAAGAAGCAACATTTATCGGGCTGGGTGGTATGGCACAGCGGGTTAAGCTACTGTGCGAAATGCCAGCATCCATTTAGAGACCAGTTCAAGTCCTGGCTGCTTCACTTTCCACTCTCTGCTGATGCACCTGGGAAAGCAGCAGAAGATGGCCCAAGTGCTTGGGCCCCTGCACCCACACGGGAGACCCAGATGGAGTTCCAAGCTCCTAGCGTCAGCCTGACCCAGTCCTGGCTGTTGCAAGAATTTAAGGAATGAACCAGTAGATGGAAGATCGACCTCTCTCCCTGCCCCTCTCTCTCTTCCTTTGCCTTCCAAATGAAAAGAAAAAGAAATATTTATCTACACGAAGGAGCTGTGTATGTTAAGAGGATCAAAACCGATACACATGTCAAGCCAACAAACCTAGGCAGTCCCCTTAATCTACCCCGAGTTCTGTGAGAAGCACAGGTGCCCCCGTCAGTGGCTCCCACGCCACTGTGCAGAAGGACAGTTGGCGGTCTTTCCAGGGAAGACGTATCCTAACCAACAAGCCCATAGAGCTTGCCAGCTCTGTTCGGTACCTGCAGTCTGCCGCGTGAACGTAATTGGTTTTCATTTTCCTTACTCAGAGCTGCTTCGAAACTCAAAGAGAAAATAGACCCTGAATATGTCAGTTGCAATCAAGGACTGCTCTGATTTATGCCCCGAAGGTTCTGGTTTTATGGTCAAAATCTCTGGAATGAAATACAGCCCTGTGGGGTCCATGTAGCAGGGATGGGACAGGTAGCGGCCCATCTTGTTAGCCTCCCCCTATTCTAGCTATTGGCAGGTGGACACCTGTTCAGACCCCGCGAGCCAGTTGAATGTCTCATCACGTCTTTCCCATGTCTATGTTGCAGCCTCTCATCTGGGGCCTGGCATGGAGCTGGGAGCTCGGGGCCGGTGCCCTAAATGAAGAAGTGGCTGACTCGACTCTCATGTATAACAACCGCAAATCCTCGCGCTCAGAAGCGGCGGCTGTTCTGTGATACTATCTGGGGCTGGCCAAGCTTTCTGAATTCACAAGAACCTTCCTTCATTGCTAACTGAAAGTGGGCCTGCGAAACACCCAGCCCTTTAATCCCCTCGGTAGCAATTTAGTAATTTTGTCAGGCTTTGAAGAAAGCAGCGAGCCCTGGCTATTCCTCAATGCTGGCAGGCACCTCTGAGAACCTGTAGATGTTCAGGTACTTTAGGTCCAAGACTCCTTAAGCGACCTGGATGACCAAACAGGAAGTCCTATTATTCTCAGGAAATCCCAATTAGGAAGAAGCGATCAAATCCCAGCAGCTAACAGAACAGGCAACTTGGAGGTGGGAGGAAGACTCTACCTGGGAGCTTCCGGCCCCTGGCTAAGGACGTCGGTGTTTGCCACTGCACTGGGCCGTACAGTTTCTTTTAAGAACTGTTCACATAGCTGGCGCCGTGGCTCACTAGGCTAATCCTCTGCCTGTAGTGCCGGCACCCCGGGTTCTAGTCCCTGTTGGGGCACCGGGTACTAGTCCTGGCTGCTCTTCTTCCAGTCCAGCTCTCTGCTGTGGCCAGGGAGGGCAGTGGAGGATGGCCCAAGTGCTTGGGCCCTGCACCCGCATGGGAGACCAGGAAGAAGCCCCTGGCTCCTGGCTTCGGATCGGCGCAGCGCTGGCTGGCTGTAGCGGCCATTAGGGGAGTGAACCAACGGAAGGAAGACCTTTCGCTCTGTCTCTCTCTCTCTCTCACTGTCTAACTCTGCCTGTCAAAAAAAAAAAAAAAAAAAAAGAATTGTCCACAGAAACCACGGAACATACTGACAGTCAGCCAGTTGGGTTTCTCAGCTGAGGCACAGAGATTCGAAGTTGAAAACGTCTCAGAGGGAAGTGAGTCCAGGGGCTATACAACACCACCCAGGGTCAGGACAGCACCGCACACAATAGCTAACAGTGCACCTGCTGTGAGCTGAAGGCAGAAAAGCAAACCAAAATGAAACAGACAGCATCTCACCTCTACATCTCTTACAGAACTTCACGCCTGGGAGAGGGTTGGCTCAGTGTCCAGTGCCTGATTAGACTTCAGGCTGCTTTCTGGGCAGTGCTCACACCACCTCTGTCTGGGCACCTGCCCCGGGGCACAAGCCAGGCCCTGGGCTTTGCCAATTAACACTCATCACAATACTTTTGACAAACATGCTGTTTGCTGCAGAACCGCCCTGTGATAACTCCTTATTGTCACTCAAGACCCTCGTCCCCAGGCCCCTGTAAACCACCTCTGTGCTGGCATTTTCTGTTGCCCCATCATTTTCACTTAATATCTTTGCATGGGTTCACTTTCCCAGCATTGCCTGGTGCTGTGCACAATCCCCCTTCCCTTGGAATGAGCATGAAAGTAACATAAACATACACAGGGCTTGCAAAAGCAGGGTGGAGCACTGAGCTGGCCGCTGCAATGAGCTCAAACCATGGGCTTCGGTGAAATCAGCAGTAATTAAACTGGACCCGTTAGCTCCCACATTTACTGATTCCCACGATTAAGCCTGATTATCCCTTGTAAGAAGAATTTGTTCTTCCAAAGGGCCAACCAGCGGGGCTAACAGCCATCATCGCTGGGGACTTCGGGTGGATGTCCTGCCAGGCTAAGGTGGCAGGAATCACACTCAGTCCCGACAATTGGTCCAGCTGATAACGACCATCAGAAGAGATGGGACCACATTTCAAGTTCAGAATCCTGAGCTTCACCACACTGAAGTGATCATCAGTGAATGCCAGACAGAGAATCAAGACACAGAGGCTCGATCCCAGCTCCGTCTGAAACACGCCCATCACATTCACCAAAACACGCACCCTTCCCGAGCCTCAGTTTCCCCATTTGCACAATGAGGGTGGTGGGCACGAAATCTCCCAGGGGAGTCATGTTACGAACAGAGCTACTTCAAGTCTCCCCTGGGTGGTGATGCAGATTCCAGATTTAGGGTGGGGTCTGGCGACCCAGTGCCTCAGTGGCTTCTGATGTTGCTGGCCACTAAGGCTGGCATTTGGGCTTCACCAGACAAGACGATGCCTAAATGCTCTCATATATTAGGATAACAATGACAGCCACAGCTACAAGCCTTGCAGCCTTCGTGTTACGAATCAGACAAACCCACCTCAGTCCTGGCAGGAAGCAAGCCCCTTTGCTGAACCTGCCCAGGTGGTCCTGAAACACAAGCTCATCTTCCATGCAGCCCAGTGTCTGACATGGAAAACCCCAATTCTGTGGGGGCACGGATGATTGCAGACGGCTCCAACCACATTCCCAGGCTCACCAAGACCCACAGAATCCAAGCAACAGGCAACACATTGAGGCTTGTCTTAAGGTTCCCCAAAAATACACCCAAGAAGGGGGCACCGCCAACCCCGCATGTATGCACAGCCCCGCCCCCCCCCAAGTATTCCTGTGTCCTGAGACATCAGCACCCCCACCCGCAGGGACGTTTCTGGACAGCCGTCCCAGTGGTACCTCGGACAGCTCCTTGCGGCTACCAGCAGAAACAAGCCAGGAGCAGCCCACCCCATCACCACTCTCTACTCTTCATCATTCCCGGAGGGACCTTGCGCATAGAAGACACAGCCTCCAGAGACTGGCTTTGGACATCTGGGGAGAACGCACAGACAGAAAGAGGAAGAGCAATGGGCAGGCTGATCTGGAAGCCACATCCACGATGTTGGCCCCAAAGAGCCGCACAGGAGACTCTCCCCGAGGGCTGGGGTTTCCTTATAGTCAGCACTGTTGATAGAAAGCCATCGTTTCACACACATTATCACACAATCAAAACGGGCCCTCATGGGAACTGCTGTTCTCATTATAGAAATAATGGAATCTCAGAGAGGGTCATGAGCCGCAGGAAGTCACACAGCTACAGAGCAAGCTAAGCTGGACCTCAAGCAGAGGTCCTCGCCAGGCCTCAACTGCTGTTTACTCTTTCTCTACATGGTCCGGGACCCTGGGGGAAAAATGCAATTTCTGGAGATGTAGCCACACCTCTGACTGTTGGGACAGCCTCTGAACTGAGCATACTGGAAATGAGGTGGTATGTGCTGATCAGGGGTGTGTGCGCCTGCAAAACACCCTGGATGAAGAGGCCGAAAACCGGGGTTAGGGTCCCCAACAGTGCTGCCCGCCAGCCAGGTGACCACGGGCAGGTAGCTAGGCTAGCCCTGCCTCAGTTTCCATATTTGCAAAAATGGGATTCAGATTGCTCTGCTGGAGACGTGTGAAGAGATTCTGGGGACAGCTTGTGGGTGCAGCCCCTTGGACCCTGGTCCCCCAGCCGGCTTCTGGGGTTCCTGCAAGGTAGAAGGGGGCTGGGATGACACTGGGCAGGGGGCAAAAAATAAAAATAAAAAAAAAGGACGCAGGCTTCTCGAATCCATCTGCTGGCAGGGAGTGGATGTGACCCCAGCAGCCATGAGAAACTCCTTCCCTGTTCTATCCTGAGATTTAGAAGGAGAAGGGCAGGAGAACGGATGCTCCCGGGAGCTGCGTCAATGTTTTCTGGTGTCTGCGAATGGTTTTCCCTCAGCCCTCTCGGGGTGCGACCTCGAGAGTCAGCTCCTTCCGCCCCTCCAGCGCTGCACTGCGTGCCCTGGGGCGCGCGCTCCCTAGCACCAAAGCCTGGCCCAGAGGCCCTTTCTCCCAGGCCCCAAGAGCGCGTTGTGAGCGGAACCGAGAGAGTACAGGGACGCACATCCGAGGGAAACAACCCGCTTGGCTTCCTGGGGGCCACTTGGGCCAAGATGGAGGCCCGTGCAATCCACCCTGGGGTGTCTCCATCCCGCAGCAGGGGTCGGATCCCATTGGCGGGAAACCCGAGCCCCGAGGAGCCTCTGAGAGGGTCCCAGAGCTGGAAAAAAAACACAGCACCATCTTCTGCATTCAGTGCCCTGCCCTGGGGTTCAGAGTCACACGAATGATTTTTTTTAAAGGTTTCCCATCATAACCCTACGAGAAAGATATGGTTCCCCCATTTTGCAGACGGGAAAACCGAGGCTTAACGAGGTGAAGGGACTTCACGCCACAGCCACGCAGCAAGCAAAAGGCAGCTCTAGCCTTGGGACCCGGGGGGAGTCACTCCAGAGGCCCCTGTGCTTTGGTTCTTGGCGCGCGCCCAGCGCCCGTCCCGAGCAGCGCCCAGGGCTGAGCCCTGTCTGGACCCTTTGGACCCAAGGGACTTCGGGAGGCCAAGGGAGTTGGGTCTCACGGGGACCCTGCTCCGGCCCGCGGCCACCTGCGGGCACCCCCTCGCCAGCCCGGGGTATGCTCCAGGAGCCGCGCAGCCCCCTTTGTGGGAGAAGCGCAACTTTCGCGGGTCCTGGGAGCCGGCGCTCTTACGCCCCAATCCGGCCCGGACTGCGGAAGTGAGAGGAGCCAGAGGCTTCGCGGTTACCGCAGGGGCGCAGCCAGGGTCCCCGTAAAGTTGGATGCCAAGCAGGAGCGACGCTCGTGAAGAGCTGAGCCCGCCCCGCCCCGGGCACCCCGCCGCGAGCGGCTGGCAGGGCCCGGCTCCGCCATTACCGCGGGGCTGGCAGCGCAATCCGGCCGGCGAGCCAGGCTCGGGGCAAAGCTCGAAGTTGAGGCGGAGCAGGTGCAAGGATCCCCCGTGGATTGCGGTCCCCCGGCCGCGGGCTGCCGGCTGGGGACAGCGAGCGCTGCCGAGGGGTCGGCCATTACCGCCGGCGCGCGGCGGAGGACGGACCCGGGTCCCTGCAAAGTTGGAGCCAGGCGGGCACAGCGACCCCCAGGGCACCGGAGCCCCTCTGCCCGGGACCGCCTGCATGGAGGACAACGAGGCTGCCCGAACGAGGTTGGGACACGGCGCAAACCTTGCGCGCGGGAGAGGCGAGCCCTGGGGGACAGGAAGAGGGCGCGGGCAGCCTGCGCCTAGAACTCACCTGCCGCCGCCGCTGAGACGGGCAGCGCTAGGGCTGCCTCCTCGCTCCTCGCTCCGCGCGCCCGCCCGCCCGCCGCCGCTTCCTCCGGGGCGCCCGCGACCGCCGCGCTCCGGGTTCCGAGTGCTCCGAGTCGGCCGCCCCGCGCGCGGCTGCAGGGCGCTGGGCGCACCCACTCACCTTCGGGTAGGAGCCGCGCGCGTCCCTGCCCTTCCCCTCCGCTTTGTGCCGCCGAGCTCACTCCCCACCCCCTCGCCTAGCCCCCACCCCTGCCTTGCGCCCTCCCCTGGCCTCCCCTCCCCTCCCCGCCCTCCGGCCCCGCCAGCCCAAGTTCGGGACGCCGGTGCGGTGCCGGCTTCCCCCGTGCGCGCCCCTGGCTCACCCCGGCCGCCGCTCGCCGCCCGGCCGCCCCTCGGCGCGAAGTGGCTCCTCGCGCAGCGGCTGGAGGCGCGGCGTAAATATGTGGGGACGGAGCCGTGAGCTCAGGGAGGGTCGTGAGGGGGAATTTATTTCTTAATGTCCCTCCTTTATCCTATCATCGCTGAAACGAATTAGTGGTGACGTCCAACCCGGCTGGTTTATGGGTGTGGGGAGGGAGACGGCGCAACCCTCGTTAAAAAGAGTGGCTCCGGGCTTCGGAGCATACATCTTTTATATAACCTAATTTCCATTTTTTTTCTATCAGGAAACACACACACACACACACACACACACACACACACACACATACAATGTGGGAGGCTGGAGGGGGTGAGTGTAGTGACCACACAGGAAGGACAGTTCTCTCTGGGTGGAGCGGGGTCCACGGGAGGCAGCATGGTTATTTGTGTCCCCGCGTTGCTGGTGGGGACCGTTTCTGAAGGGGACTGTGGCGGAAGGCACAGCCCCCCATGCTGGGCAGGGCTGGAGGCCCCCAGGCCCCAGCTGGGGTGGCAGCTGGTGTTTGGGACCAGCGCTTGGGTGCGCAGACAGGGATGGAGGCAGCCGGTTCTGCAAGTGTTGCCTGGTTCCTGGCATCTCCCAGGGCAGCGCTGAGGTCTGGCCTCTGGGGGGGGGGGCGTGGAGAGGACGCAGTCACCTGTGGCCTGGCAGACTCACAGGTGGGGAGAGGCCAGGGGCTGGGCTGGGCTGGGGGAAGGGAAGAGGCAAAGACCCAAGCTCCCCTTCCTTTCTTAGGGGCCCTACCATATGGGTAACCATATAAACCCATCTCAAAAGCTGTCTTTTCCTGGGCAGATTGCAAAGGATTTTACATTTCACTGTCGCTGCTGCTCACACACTCTTGGGAAAGCAGTGTGTGTGTGGGGTGGGGAATTAGGGAACGAGAGGGGGATTTTGTGCTCAATCGTTGCTCATTCATTCATTCTCTCTCTCTCTCTCTCTCTCTCTCTCTCTCTCTCTCTCACACACACACACACACACACACACACACACACACATGGCACCTGCCCAGCCTTGCCAAGGGGAGCAAGCCCACTGCAGCTCCAAGTAGCCTCCAGAAGACGCAAAGAGGAAAACCATCACCACCCCCTCTGTCGCTAATAAATGCTTTTCAGAGCGTCTTGCACATCCAGCGGTGAAACAGGGGGTGTGACTTCTGGGGCAGGAAGAAGGGTGTGGGGGGATGACAGGGGAGGAAGGACTAACCAAGGAGCTAAAGACAGGGCTGGGACAGGACGGGTGGGGGGAGGGGGGTCTGGATTGTCTTCCAGCTGCTGGTAAGGGCGCAGAAGTAACTCCGTCAGCCCCAGGACTCTGCCACTTCCTGCCTCTGCTGCACGCACACACGCACGCGCCGGGCCAGTTGCAGAGCCTGTCTCCTCCATGGGGACTCGGGCCAGGGGTCACTGTGAGGATGCCTGAGATGACGCTGGCTCGGCTCTGGCAGGCAGCCTGGCCGGTAGCAAGTGCTTCGGAAACAGTGGCTGAGGGTGACGATGACAGCGACACCCAGGTGGCACAGGGGCTGCCCGGAGAGCAAGGCTGCAGCTGGATCCCTACAGCCAGGTCCCCTTCCCTCCTGGACCTTGCTTCCCCTGCCTGAACCATTTCAAAGTTGAGCGCTGGGCTTCGAGGTGTCAGTCTCAGAACACTGCTCCCTCGATTACCATGGCAACTGGGAAAATCAGGAAGCCAGGGGGAGGGAAGTTGCTCTCCGCTGGGCTAGCCACTCACCTGAGTGAGGGCTGGGGCCACGAGGCTGGAACAGGGGAGGTGCACCTGCCTTCCTGGAACTGGAGGAGGAGTGGTTGAGAGGGAGGGCAGCCGCCAGGTGGGGCCAGGGCCAAGACTGGAAGGCAGAGTTGGTCCCACTCCGGCAGGCGAGAGCAGGGTGACAAGGTAGCTCTGGAGGGGGAGCCTCTGAGTCCAGGGTAGGTCCCCCACGTGTCGGGGCTGGGGGGAAGGGAAGGGGAGGAGAAGAGAGACTGCGGGGCTGGGGGGAGAGTTAGAGATAAGAAGAGAGACAAAGAGAGGAGATCCAGAAAGGGAGAGGGAGGGAGAGGGGGGACTGAGACTTGCCCTGCCTCGCTCTGGTGATTTGTGTGGGGTTCAGGGGAGCAGGTGACACCACGGGCTACAGCGGTAGAGAGACTCCAGGCCGCCCTGGACTCGTTTTGCTGGTTTGGAGCTGAGCGTTTGACAGGCTTCGTCATCAAGGTGCTAAGAGATGCCTCCTTTTCTTCTTCCTATTCTACAGTGGGGAGAACAGAGGCTCTGAGTCAAAGTGACTCCCAAGTTCACGGGACCCGGAAGGGGGCGCTCTTCCTGCCTTCCTGTGACTGCCGTGTGGCGACAGAGGGAGGGGGACAGTCACAGCCGTTGGGGAGCATCTGGGTTCGGAGGGGATTGCTACCATTTGGGAAGGCAGTGTCTCCAGGGGTCCCCAACAACTGTAATCAAAGAGCCACTTTTGCCATCAGCCAGGTGGCCCTGGGACAATGCACAATGACAGTTCCCAAAGTGCCCCTTGGGTGGGGAGCCTTTGAGATGGCCCTGGGCATTGGTGCCTACTCGATCCCACCAGAGCCTCTTGATTTTTGGGGGCAGGTGACCCTGATGCTGCCCTTCTGTCTAGAACATTGTCACATGAAATGAGCCAAGACTGTCCCAGTGTCAGCCCAGGGCCGGGGCTCCATGAAGAGTCATCGTGAGAAGTTACTCTTGGGTTGTCACCCAGGCCCTCAGCCCTCAGCCCCTGCTGTCCCCTTTCACCCTCCTCGCCATCAGCACCCACCCGCGGTGCAGCTGTGGGCCTGGGGGGAGCAGAGCCCTCTGGCTGTGCCCAGGGGAGGAGAGGGGGCGGGGCGGGGCGGCCGGCTTTGCCAGCGTGGCTGCTGTGGAGGGGTAATGCATTACCCAGGGTAATGAAAACATAATTATCTCCTTTTGGCTGCAGAGAGGGGCTAATTTAATAGGCTGCGATCGAAAGGCATCTGCTGAATTCCCTGAGCAGGGAAAACACTTGAAGGCCCCGAGCGCGGGGAGTGGACAGAGTGGCTGCTGCACCCTGGGGCTGTAGCCAGGTGGCAGCTGCCTCGGGGCGGGGAGGGGAGCGTGAGGGTGCAGGCAGTCGTGGCAGCGACAGACCCGTGCTTCTGGCTTGTCCTGAGCCTCTGGGCCTTACCTTTCTCATCTGTAAAATGGGGTTAGCCTTCCCCGCCTCACACTGAACGGGAGGGTGAGATGAAGGATATTAACAGGGGGCCCAGCCCTTTCTAAGTAAGAGTTTAACCAAACCCCACCCCTCTTCTGCCAGTTCTGCCAGCCGTCGGGGCTCAGCACAGGCACCCCACCTTGGAGAAGCACCTGCTCTGAGCTCCCCAGTGCTCACGACACACAACCCCCTTGGGGATCCCTGCGGGCTCAATGCTAGGCCATGCGGAGCCCCCACCCCCCACCCCGGGGCAGGGCAGCCTGGCTAGCAGTCACGCTCAGTCAGTGACCCTCAGAGCCTGCTCTTTCGATGTCAGGGCCGGCCTGAAAAGGTGTCGGAAGCAGCGTTTCCTGGACCGAACCCCAGACCTGCTGAATCAGACAGGCAGGGTGGGGCCTTGCTATCTATGTTTCAGGCAAGCCTGGGCACAAGCTCAGGTCGGGAGCCTCTGTTCCTGCCAGAACCCGTGAATAAGTGAGCGAGAATCTCAGTGTCGAGCTGGGTTTCAGCTCTCCTCGCCTAACGCCAGTAACCCTGCTGCTAGGCGCCCACTGGCTGCCCAGCCCCGTGCGTCGTGACCTTGAACCATCACTCACCATCCCCCACATGGCTTCCTCCCCAAGAAGCGCCTCTTGGATCTGTCCCTAATTATAGGGCAGTAGGGGTGTGTTGAGACCCAGGGGGAGCCCCCTGTGTCCCCCCCTCCTGCTGTCACTCAGAGCCCCTCCCTCCAGGCAGCAGCCCCACCCACCCAGGATTTCTGATTCTGGAAGGGAACTTCGCTGTTGCCACACTCTCTGCTGCTTGGCCGGGGCAGTCAGTCAGCTGTGCCTGTTACTAAGGATGACGCCAGGGCCTGGCTTTGCAGGTGGCACAAGAACCCTTGGAAATGGCTGCCCCTGCCCCTGACCTTGTACCCAGGGGAAGGCAAGGTCCAGGAAGGCTCAGAGATTTATCCCAGGGGCAAGAACTGGTCAGTGGCAGGTCAGCTGTGGATGCTGGTTCTGGGGCTTGGAAGAGACGAGAGAGGGGATCATGAAAGAAGTAGAGGACAGAGCTGCTGGACAGCCCACAGCCACAGGGAGGGAGCGCAGCCACAGTTCCTGGCAATATCAACACCCCAAGGACTTCGGCAGGATTCCGCAGGGAAGCAAGAGGGAGAGCCCTTTAAGGCTTAAAGAGACAGCCTGGGCAGAAGAGGGAACGCCTCCGGACCTGGCTCTGCCACTCACATGCAAACCCCTTCAGATCCTGGGGTCTCAGGGATCCTAACCTGATGATGGTTAGCTTCCTGCAGTTGTGTGCACGTTTGAGGACAAGTGTGTTTTTCTGGGGCAGAGGGTTTATGGTGTTAGGTGCATTTTTAAAGGGGCATGAGAACTTCTTAAGGTTAGGAACAAGTGAACCAGACCTTCAAAAACGGGGAAAGTCTTCTAAGAATCCAGCGGGCAAATAAATTTGTAGGTGCCTTTTGCTTGGTACCCAGCCCGTGTGATAAAGAGGCAGTTCCCACAGTGACCAACAGATGGCGCTAAGCCTTCACTGTAGCCTCCCTGAGACCAAGTAGGCGGACTTGCTGCTTCCTGTACTCAGCTTTTTGGACCTGGGACCTGGGTCCCGGCAAAAGCTGGGCTGACGTGGGTGGGATGAGAATGCTGGGCCACCCCAGGGATGATCAGCATCTTCTGGCTCCCTGCCCCGTCTTGCAGCAAGGTGCCGGTAGAGGAGGCATCATAAAGAGTGTGAGGGCTGGGGCACTGGGGTGGAGGGAGGGGAGGGGTGGGGACCAGGGGGAACACGGAGAGGAGCCCAGTTTGCTGCCTGCAGCTCCAATGCAGTCCTCTGGTTTCCCCTCCTCCCTCATTGTAGAACTCCCTCCTGTCCTACCCCGAATCAAGGCACCACCTAGCAGGAAGCGCCCAGAGCTGGAGTTCTGATGGCTGCAGTCCTAGAGAGCAGCCAACGCCAACCAAAGACAATGGCAGGGAGAAGCCCGCGGCTGGAACGTTGCCCCCTGGCTGTGTTCCCAGGGGACACATGTAGTGGGCTGGGTGTGAGACATCGGGGAGCAGTGGGGTCTGTGGCTAACTTGCACGCCTGCCCCACCAAAGGCACTTACATTCAGACGATCCCAAGGCAGCGTCCACTGGCGCGAGAGCCCTGAGCAAGGAAGGGAGGTCAGCACCAAGGGGCAGAGCTGCTTGAGTGGCCGGGGAGGTGGCTGCCCTCCCCGCCTGCTAGAAAAGATGGCACAGCTTGGCTTCCTCGTGAGAGTGAGGGCGATTCTGAGGCCAGCCCCTGCAGGTGGGGGTGGGGGAGGAGGTAGAGCAGGTGAACTTCCTGCTGGCTGTTCCAGAAAGCTGCCCAAGCCAAAGCGAGGGTACTCCACTTCTTCCCCGACTCTGTCTTCCGTCCACTGTGTGACCTTGGCCAAGACCCCTTAGTTTAGCCTCCTGCTCTGCTCCAAGACTGTCTCGGGCCCTGGGACAGTGTCTTAGGGGGCTGCCTGTCGTGCATGCCACGGGGGCATCTGGGGCAGGGTTTTGTGGGGTCCCTAAGTCGCCACCCCCATTCAGAACATCCTGTTAGCTACTTAGCTGTCTGGCTTCCTCCTTTAGCTTTCTTTGAGAGCTGCTGGACTGGAAGTTCTCCATGGTATCTCCCTCTGCCCGTTACCCATTCACTCCCCCCTCTTGCTGGTGGGCCATGCGCCCAGCACTGTGCCCGGGGCTGGGACAGCTGTGTCCCCCCAGGGCAGGATTGTCCCAGCCTGATGGGGGAAGTCACACCGGCTGAACAGCCAGGTCTGTTTGCGTGTCTCCACTGGCCAGCCCTGGGAACGGATTCTGCTGGTCTCACCTCAAATTAAAAACAAAGTATTATTTTCATCTACTTGAGAGGCAGAGAGAGAGAGCGAGAGAACGAGTGAGAGAGGATCTTCCATCTGCTGGTTCATTCCCCAAGGGCCTGCCCCAGCCAGGCCTGGAGCAGGCCAAAGCCAGGAGCCTGGGACTCCACCTGCGTCGGCTACATCGGTGGCCCCAAGACTTGATCCACCACGTGCTGCCTCACGGGAGGCGTTAGCAGGAAGCCGGGCCAGGAGCAGTGGATCCAGGACTCGAACTGGCGCTGGGATACGGGATGCGGGTGTCCCAAGTGGTGGCTTAGCCGCTGCTCAGTGCCCGCCCCTCACCAGACTCTCAAAGCCTTCATGGGAGAACCACTTTCTCTCCAGCCTGACTGACAGCCCAGAGCTCCATTCACCTCCCGTGCTGGGACAGTTGATGGATTCAAACGGACACGCGAGCACGCTGGCCTATCCTCTTCTCTAACTGTGGAAGACGACAGGGCACAAAGCGGCGGTGTGATTTCACGGCTTCAGACTCGCTCCTGGCCTTGGCTGCTTCCTAGCTGTGTGAGCTTGGGCCAGTTAACCACCCTTTCTGAGCCCCAGCTTTCCCAGCTGGGGCGGGGGGCAATGACAGCCCCTACTGCGTAGGACGGTGCTGGTTAAATGGGATCACACACGTGGCGCCCTTAGAACAGCCTGGTGCATCATGTGAGACCACCCCTGGAAGCGCCTCTCCTGTTGTTTTGTGTGGGGTTCTCCTCCCACCCATGCTTGGCGATGAGAGGCTCACAGAGGGCTGGGAGTCATGACCAGACCTATCCTGCTATTTTCCGGTATGACTCACAGATTGCTTGCTGACATCAGGTGCTACGGGTATTAGGATGGTTTTTTACCCAATGGTCCCCAGGCTAGCAGCACCAGGCTGTTGTCAGACATGCACATTTTGGGGGTCACCATCATGGTGCAGTGGGTTGGGCTGCTGCCTGCGGCACCAACAGCCTGCATAAGCATGAGTTCAAGTCCCAGCTGCTCCACCTTGGATCTAGCTCCCTGCTAATGTGCCTGCAGAAGCAGCAGCAGATGGCCCAAGTTCTTGGGCCCTGCTATCCACATGAGAGACCTGCATGGAGTTCTGGGCTCCTGGCTCTGGCCTGGTTCAGCCCTGCGTATTGTGGCCATGTGAAGAGTGAACCTTGGGGCCGGCACTGTGGTGCGGCAGGCTAAAACCCCAGTCTGCAATGCTGACATCCCATATGGGTGCTGGTTCGAGTCCTGGCTGCTCCACTTCCGATCCAGCTCTCTGCTATGGCCTGGGAAAGCAGTGGAGGATGGCTCAAGTCCTTGGGTCCCTGCACCTGTGTGGGAGACCTGGAAGAAGCTCCTGGCTCCTGGCTTCAGATCAGCTCAGCTCTGGCTATTGCAGTCATTTGGGGAGTGAACCAGCAAGTGAAAGATCTTTTTCCTCCTCCCATAACTCTGCCTTTCAAATAAATATTAAAAAAAAAAGAAAGGCATATTTTATGAATCTCCCCTAGGCCTACAGAGTCAGGAGCAGGGGTGGCACCTGGCAATCTGGACCTCAAGAAGCCACCTGTGATCCTGATGCGTTGCCAGGCGAGGAGTCACTTGTCGACATCGATGATTTTTAAACTTGCTTTAGTCAGGGAAATATTTTGTTTGAAAAATTTTTTTCTAAATAGAATTGTATGCAGAAGCCCGTATATAAAATAGCTAAATACTAGCTATGGCAGAATCATGAGAGAGAGAGAGTGAGCAAGACCCTTCTCTATGCCGGCCTCCTTGTGAGCTGCTAGAGCACTTGGGACTGCCTGGGATGCAGCTGGGAAATCCGCGCCTGGCAGATCTTTGCTCTTCTACTCCTGTGCTCACCTCCTCAGCCAGCTCACCAGCAACCCATCCGCTGACACATCCCCCCATCCATCTGTCCATCAGTGCATCCATCCATCCACCAGTCCATTCCCCACCCACCCATCCATCCATCTGTCTGTCCGTCTGTCCATCTCTTGTCTGTTGGGAGACCACTTCTGTCTTGCATGTTTGTGTGTCTGACCCACAGAAGCACTGGCTGCCTTTTTACGAGACTGTCTTTCCAAGGGAGTTTGTGTATAGGAAGGCTTTAGAAGATAGAAATGGTGTCCATGCAGAGACAGAGCAGTGTGCTTCCCATCCAGCGTAATGAAGACACCAGCAGGGCAGGTCTGTCCCTTACACAACGTGTCTGTTTCCTGGTTTGGGATTCCCTCTCTGTAATCCAATTCCTGTCCCTTGGTCCTGCTTGGGCTGCCCTGTGAGAGCTGGCACAAATGGCAAAACTCTGCCTTGCATAGTACTATTGCTGTGTGTCGGGCCCAGGAATCTCGGGTCTCCTGCTAGAATCCCCAGAACCATGACGACTGGAGCAGTAGCTTGCCAGCAGGGGAACGCCCCCAACCTTCCCCATGGCTGCTGCCCCTCAGCTTCCCCTCTCCCTCCTGTCCCCCAGCCCCGTGTGTTGGCTGCTTCACACGTGGTCCCAACCTCTGAGCACTCACAGCTGGCTTGCCAGGGTGCAGGACTTCAACTGGCTAAGCCTCAGGCAGGAAGCGGGGGACTCTGTGGCAGAGGGGACAGCAGGAGGTCCAGAGGAAGCTGTAGCTCTGAGGGGGCCAAGGGAAGAACCTGGACTCTCCGGCTTGTCCCCCGGATGTGACAGTGTCCTTCAGTCCCACCCACTGTGCCAGCACTGGTCTGCCTGCCCTGCATCTGCCCTGGTCACCTCTACACTCCTTGGGACAGGGACCCTGCTCACCTCCCCACCTGGGCCTAAGCACTCCATGCAGTGTTGGATACACACAGGTGTTTAACAAGGCCTTGCTGGCTCAGAGGAGGACTTCGGGGGAGATACTGATGAAGAGGATAACAGGAGGTGAGATGCTAACAGACACCTGTTGGGGTTGGAACATTCAGCCCTCAGCCCCTGTAAGAGCCATGAAATCATTGGGTCTGGCCCTGCCAAGGCAACTGCAGGTGGGACTTGAAATTCAATCCATCTCTAGCGGGCTGCTTTTTAAGATGATGGCTTTGGCCCATGGATGATGTTGTAAATATCCAAACAGCCCTATGTAGGAGCAAGGTTCCCTAGCCCTGAAGATAAACAGTTACACTTAGGGCTTGCATTTGCCGGGCACAGCCCTAAAGTCTCAGCCCTGTGCTAGGAGCACACAGGCTCACCCTCCCGAATCTGAAAATCCAAATGGGGGCAGGCATTTGGCACAGCAGTTAAAGCTGTTTCTTGGGGTGCACGCATTCCACATCAAAGTGCCCGACTCAAATCCTACCCAGCCCCTCTGCTTTCAATCCAGCTTCTGCTACTGTGCACCCTGGGAGGCAGCAGATGGTGGATCCAGAACCTGGGACCAGGACAGGACGATCATGGGAGAGACCCGGATTGAGCTTTGAGCTCCTCACTTCTGCCTGAGCCAGACCTGGCTATTGCAGGCATTCAGAGCAGTGAACCAGCAGATGGAGAATCTCTCTGCCTTTCAAATAAAATGATAAAACATTTAAAATCTTAAAGCAATACAGGAGTTTCAAAAATCCCAAATCTGGGGGCCGGTGCCGTAGCTCACTTGGTTCATCCTCCGCCTGCGGCACCAGCATCCCATATGAGCGCTGGGTTCTGTCCCGGTTGCTCCTCTTCCAGGCCAGCTCTCTGCTGTGGCCCAGGAGGGCAGTGGAGGATGGCCCAAGTGCTTGGGCCCTGCACCCGCATAGGAGACCAGGAGAAGCACCTGGCTCCTGCCTTCGGATCAGCGTAGCTCCGGCCATGGCAGCCCTTTTGGGGGGTGAACTCACTAACTCTGTCAAAAAAAAAAAATCTGCAATATTCCCAAATCAGAAACTCTTTTTGACTATTGACAGGATGCCACAAGTAGAAAATGTCACACTTGACCTCATGTGATGGGTCTCGGTTAAAACACAGGTGCACCAAAGATACCATGTTAAAGTGCTCCCAGGCTGTGTGTACATGAAGCCTACACGAATCCCATGTTTAGAGTCAGGTCCCATTCCCAGTGTATCTCATCATGCATATGCAAATATTCCAAGCTCAGAGCAAATCTGGAATCCAAAACACTTCTGGTCCCACGCATTTCAGGTAAGCGACACACTGCCTATCAGCCGTCCTCTGTCGACACGAGTACCTGAGGTTTCAAACACTTGCTAAAATGGCAGAGCCAGGATTTGAACCCAGGAGCATGGGAACCGGCTCCAGGGTCTGCGCACTTCATCACTGCAGGATGGCGGCTGTTGATGCTGAGGAGGGAATGACTTGAGGGGGCGGCTTGGGGTAGCAACACACAGGCAGCCTCTGCATCGCTCCATCACCATGGCGACCCTTTCCTAAGCACTTACGGTGGCCACACTCACCCTCCTGTCCTTCACAGTCACCCTGGGTGGTGGTGGTGGGGGGGGAGGAATATGGGGCACAGAGAGGCAGAGTTCCTTGCTCAAGGGCACACAGCTCTGCAGGGGCAGCTGCAGAATTTGAACCCGGGTCTGCTGCATGCCAAAGCCTACTAGTTAAGGGGAGAGGCTGGTTGCAATGAAGCCCTGGAGGGTTGGGATGACCTCGGGGCAAAGGATTCCTTTGGCTGGACTTTGGGGTGAGGTTTGTTTGACCACGACCTGGAGCCAAAAAGCCGACAGTGGGATACGGGGGATGAAAGAGGTGCCCAGGGCACCCTCCTGTCGCTCCCCCTCTTCGTGGAGGAACGACACTAAACCTTGCCTAGGCTTCATATCCGAGTCATGGCACCATTATGTCGCTCCCCCTCTTCGTGGAGGAACGACACAGGACCCTGCGCTGTTCTTTCGTCTGCTCGGCCCTCCCCGGGTTTGCTGCTGGTTCTTCCCGGGTTGGCTACCATCCCTTCCACCTCCGTGGAAGGGCAGTTCCCCCTGGCCACATTCCCCACTTCCGCAGGGGAGCGGCACACCGCCGGCCGGCTCTTCTCGGGGGCTGCACAGGTGTTCCCCTTAGATGTTCCCCGTGAATGCCGTCTCTCTCCTCCTTTATAGTCCTCCTCCGCCAATCCTAACTCAGCTGCCCACACGCCAAGTACGCTGCTCTCCAATCAGGAGCAAGTCCTACAGTTTATTGGTTGAACTGGAGGCAGCTGTGCGGAAGCTGTTTACTTCTCTCCCAGCGCCATATTGTGGGAGAGCAGATGCATAGAATAAGTCTTGATTCCAGTAACTCAGTCCAGTCCGGGCTGCTCCCCACACCCTCCTCATGCCAGCATCGCACTGCTCAGCAGGACGGAGAGAGGGGGGTGGGCCCTGAGCCAGTCAGGACTTGGCCTGCATCCAGCCTCTTCCTTTGGCTAGCTCTGGGACCTGGGGCAAGCCCCAGTGTCTACCCGTCTCTCAGAATCTTTGAAAACCACCATAACTAACAGTTACAAGACACCTGGTGTGTAGGGAGCACTCAGCCTGTGTCACTCCTTCATTCACTCATTCAGTCATTCAAAGCACTGTGGCATCTTCTCGTAGACCCCCACCCACATCAGCTGCACCCCCACTATTGTCATCGTGCTGACCCAGCTCCAGCCATCAGCGTCTTGGTGAGGAAAAGCCGAGTGACCAGCATCTCCCTTGGAGCACCCTCAACCGACGGCTCCCAGGAGTCGGGTACAGATAGCCCACCGCCCTCCCCCTGGGGTGGGGAACTCCGAGGTGCAGGTTCCACGCTGGCTCCTGGGGCTCCTGCAGGATTAAGCTCTGGTGGCCCATGGTGGACCTGCATCTGGGAACACACCCTTAACTGGCTCCTCCCTGGTGGCCCATGGTAGACACGCCCTTAACTGGCTCCTCCCCTTCCCTGTCTCTTTCCCTTGCTCCTGCCCAGTGTTTCCTGGGACCATGCTCCAGAGAAATTCGTTGGTCCAGCCCTTGTCTCAGGGTCTGCTTTTAGGGGGGGGTCCCAGTTAAAGCTACATGGAGGTGTTTATTGAACCCTTACTACGTGCCACAGGGGACTCCACCCTGTGCCTGTGTTGACTGGGTAGACACGACAGCTGGTGTCAGGCCACCAGAGGGAAAGGAAGTAAACGTGGAACCTCAAGACGTGGCCCAACTCCAGCCTCTTCCCTTGGCCAGCTGTGTGACCTGGGGCAAGTTACCTAACTCCTCTGATCCCCAGTGTCCTCCTCCCTTTCAAAATCTGCTCCTCCCGCTTCCTCTCCTGGCAGAGAACACCGTGACCTTCCTTCTACACTACATCTCACAGGTTCCAGATCCGCAATTATTATTCCCCAGCCTTTTCTTGACCATTGAAAGAATAAGCATGTTCAGGCCAGAATTCCGCCTCACTGCTCATACATTTTTTTTTGCCTCTTGCAAATGCTTGACCCTGGACCCTTATCTTTATTTGCCTGGTCAACATGCACTGAGCACCGACGGTGTGTTCCAGCCCATGGGGAGACAGCAGTGAGCAAGCAGCCGCAGCCCCAGCCCTCACGGAGCTGGTCTCTCTCAGGGAGGCTGGGCACACGCAGAGACACAGCCAACAGAAAAGCCCACAGGGACGCACGTTACATAATGTCAGATCGTCATGACAACTGCGACACACACAGCAGGGGCAAGGGGCAGAGGGGGACTGAGCTGGGGCTAATTTTAGCTCCCGTGGCAGGGAAGGCTTCTTGGAGGATGTGCATACAGTTAGTGCTCAATAAAGGAGCTTTTTAAATACAGGAAGGTGGAATCTCCAGCAGCCATCCAGCCAGGGAGTGAGGCGACAGGTGAGGACGTCACCTTCGTAGAAGGAAGGAGAACCAGGGGCTGGCGGCATGGCAGCATGGCGCCGTGAGATAAGCCATTGAGGAGTGCTGGTTTTGGTCCCAGCTGCTCCAGTTCTGATCCCAAGCCCTGCTAACACCCCAGGGCAAGCATCAGAGGACGGCTTAAGTGCCTGGGCCCCTGCCACCCACGTGGATGTGAATTCCAGGCTCCTGGCTTCCGCCTGGCCCAGCCCTGTCTGTAGTGGGCATTTGGGGAGTGAACAAGTAGATGGAAGACCTCTCTTTCTCTCTATTTTCTAATAATGGGAGGAAGGGAGAGAGGAAGGGCGGGAGGGAGGGCAGGGAGGAGAAAGCCCAGAGAGCAGGTGTATAGCCTGGTGGTTGAGACACCCACGTCCCATGTCAGAGTGCCCGGGTTCCATTTTCAGTTCTGGCTCCCGGCCCCAGCTTCCTGCTGGTACACACCCTCAGAGACAGCAGGTGGCACCTGGAGTGGCTGAGTCCCTGCCATCCGTGTGGGAGAGCTGGGTTGAGTTCCTAGCTTCCAGCTTTGACCTGGCCCAGCCTCAGCCACTGTGGGCATTTGGCAAGTGAACCAGGGGATAGGAACTCTGTTTATCAAATAAGTAAATGCATGGAAAACAATGTTTAAAACGACAGCCATGTCAACTTTCCCAACCGCATGGGTCCTTCCCTGCACTGATGCTGGTAGGGGGAAGGGGGGAAACAATGACTCTTTATGCTAGGTCTCCTTTGTATACAGTTTCCTTTGGCCAATTAACACCCCAGTGAGCAAGAAGGCATTGATATTTGATCAATACTTGTAGCAGAGCCGTCAGAATCAATGAGGGGCCATCCGAGGTCACAGGAAACCACAGGCGTTGGCCCTAACTGGTCTGGGGTGGGTGCTGTACCCAGGCGCAAGGCTGAGAAGCAGCCACTCCCAATTTGCTGTGTCATCTGCCCCCAGCCGAGTCCCTTGCAAGGGCCATGCCACTAAGCCCGACGATGACCCCAGAGGCGGCTGCTCTTTGAGCCCCACTTTGGCAGTGAAGCAACCTGCTCAAGGTCACACCATGACCGTGACGGTGGTGGACAGGGATGAGCACAGGGGAGCCACGTCTGCACAGCCTGGGACGGCAGAGCTCATGTGCAGCTCAAGTTGGAGTTGGCCCCATGCCGAGGGGCTGTGTAGCTCAGAGCTCAGCTGGATGACAGCCACACTTCTGCGTCCACGATCTAGCCCACGGCTGCCCTGGCTCCCCCAACGTGGGTGGCTCCTGTGTGAGCGACTCCCTCTGCCTCCTGCAGACAAGGCCATCCCTGGGTCCATCGTCCTGCACCAACAGAACCGAAGCTCCCTGGGCTCAATGACCAGACCTCCATCATCCCGGCAGCTGGAGGGATCTTTATATCAGCTTGAGGGGTTGCCTTAGACCCCCTTGTGTATCTGGGGCATAGATGCCAACAGCTGTGGGTGGGTTGGGACCAGCACCTGCTGGTGCTCGCATCAAGACCACCTCGTACTGCACGGACTCTGAGCTGTGTTGAACCAACTGTCACACGTAGAGCGTGCGCACAGTTCGGACTGTACCCTCCGATAACATTATTTTCCCTTCTCTGGGGTTGCTCTCCAGTCTCAGATCCCATCTCCCCCGTCCAGGACTCTCCTCAGCCCCAAGGCTTCCCCGCCCAACCCGGGGCAGGGGTCTTCCCAAGGCTCAGCTCTGGCCACGTCACCTCCAATGCCCTTGCATTCTTCATCATTCCCTGGTTCGTTTCTTCCTCTGAGCCACAAACATGACTGAGTGCCCCTGGGTGATCCTGATGAGGTTTGATGAAGCGTGCGCTTCGCCGCAGCCTTCGTTTCTGGACGGTTCTGGTAGGAGTAAACCTGCGGGCGATGTCTCTTGGTGTGAGTTTGGCATTCACAAACCTTCTTTTTGCAACTGCACCCCAGTTTTTTTAGGGGAGTTCTCCTTCCCATCCACTCAGAGGCTCGGGGCTCTGTCTCCTGCCCCAAGCTCTTTCCTGATCTCTTAGAGCGACCACTAAACCCATCCAAAGCATCCCTCACTTTGCTGGCATTTTGTCAGAGTGGGCTGATGGTGTTTGAACCCAAAGAAACGCTAATGGACGGGGCCCATTTGCACCCTGCAACCTGCTGGGGGTGGGGTGTGGGCTGCCGTCTGTCACTCCAGCTCCTGCCCCCTGCCTGCCAGCGGAGAGTCTCAGCAGGACGGTGGGCGCCGGAGGACAATGAGGTTGGGTTTAGCCCCTCTGTGGTCCAGTGGCTATGGCTACAGCCATGTCAGCGGCAGCCCTTCCCATGCCGCTCATTCCGCGGGTTCTGCTAACTGCTTCCTCCTCTCACTCCCGTAGCCCCCGGTGGTCCTGGGTCTTGCACCCTTCCTCGCTGGTTTCCCTTAACCATGGCTGCACCCTTGCGAACCAGCCCTGCACTGCTCTGTACTCCCCAACAGCTCGCCTATTTCCTTCCTGCCAGGGTTCTGACTCCCAGCAGGGGAGGTGTCTGCCATGATCGGTGCCCACTTCAGATGCAGGGGAGGTGGGAAGAGAGGAGTCTCCCATGTTCCTGGGAGGTTGGATGGGCATGGAAGATCTGGAATAGAACAAAGAAAAATTGCCTAAAGTACACCCAGGGAGCACTAAGAAACACTGTAGAAAGAGCTCCGGGGTGAGTAGACCGGGGCCACCACCTCCAGCTCTGTGACCCTGGGGAAAACCACACCCCGTCTCTAAGCCACAGCCTCTCTATAAAATGAGAAGCGAGCCTCCTGTGTTGAGTTGTGCTGGAGAGTTAGGGACTTCACATCTTTCATTTGTCGGACAACTGTGTATTGGTCCACTACTCAGGGCCTGGCCACGTGCTGAGAGCTGGGGACACAGCAGTGACGAGGTGAGATGCCGCTCTTACCCTCAGGGAGCTGACAGCCTAAGGGGGAGTTGACAAGCACAGAGGGAGCCACGCAAGCGCCTAGCAAGGACTCCCTGCGAAAAGCCCTCTTCCGAGGAGCTCCGCTGCAATCTTCATGTTCTCACCAAGGAAAGGATGGATGTTGGGCTGAGCCTCGGAGGATGAGAAAGCTCCCTGACGTGTAGACCCGGCCGGGGCGGAGGTGGTCGGTGGAGGGGGAAGGGTGCGGAGTGCGGCGGGGCTTGCGTGTCTCAGGGAGGTACTCTGCTTCCAGGCTAAGGTGTGGCGTGGTCCCACGCTGATCTGAAAAGCCGCTCTGGCTGCTGTGTGAAGAACAGACGAGAGAGGGGATAGGAACTGAGGCCAGAAGTGAAAACCTCATGGCGACTTAGCCTTGGAAGTGGCCGTGAAGGTGGCAGAGATGGCTGGCTGTCCACCCAAGGTCAGGCTCCACTTCCACAGCGGAGGGCTTTGACGGGGAAGCAGCTGCTTCCAGCTGGAGACTACATTTCCCAGTGTCCTTTGCATCCAGATGAGGTCATGGGACTGGTTCTCACCAATGAGAGAGAGGCAGAAGTGGCAGCATCCGGTCTCGGCTGAAGTGGTTAAGAGCAGGTGCATCTCCCCTGCCTTCCCTTTTCCTGCCCTTCAGGTGGAAGCCAAAGTCCTAGGGGATGACAGAGTCCTACCTCGGGAGCTCCTTGGGTCTCTGAATCATTACCTGCACCTTACATTCAACTTCAGCTGATTGTACATAAACTTCTGTTACAGGGAGCCACTGAGATGGAAGGCGTATGTGTTACAGCAGCTGGGACTGCTTAACCGACCTGCAGGAGGAGGAGAGGGGAGGGGACCAGAAGGATCTGGCCTTGGACTGGGTGTTGTGGATAAGCAAGAAAGAAATCACGGGGGGCCAGTGCCATGGCTCACTTGGTTAATCCTCTGCCTGCAGCGCTGGCATCCCATATGGGCGCCGGGTTCTAGTCCTGGCTGCTCTTCTTCCAGTCCAGCTCTCTGCTGTGGCCCGGGAGGGCAGTGGAGGATGGCCCAAGTGCCTGGGCCCCTGCACCCGCATGGAAGACTAGAAGGAAGCACGTGGCTCCTGGCTTTGGATCGGCGCAGCGCGCCAGCCATGGGAGCCATTTGGGGGGTGAACCAGTGGAAGGAAGACTTTCTCTCTGTCTCTCTCTCTCTCTCACTAACTCTGTCAAATAAAAAAAAAAAAGAACAGATCACTGGTGTGAAGGGGTTCATGTTCACTGAAAGAGGGAAGGAAGGAGAAGGTTGATTTTTTGTGGGAGTAAAGAGTTTAGAACAAGGATGTGTGCGGAATCTGAGAGCCATTTGAGTGTATATGCTAAGAAGCAAGGTGGACATAAGGATCTGAGAGAAAACTGGGCTGGAGACACAGGCCAGGAACCTGTGGTCTTAGTAGGCACTCAACAAACATTCTTTGAATTGGAATGTGACTCATCTCTTCCTTGCTTCTAACAAACCTTTGGAAGCCGGTGGGCACAAAATCATCCAAAAGTGACTTCAAAGTCCCCTTGACCTTGCAGCAAGCTCAAGGACCATCGGCTTCCTCGTGTGGCCCATTGAAGAGGCTCTCTGAGCTCCAAACAGCCCGAGGATGAAGCTGTTCAGAGGCTGAATGGAGGCGATTCTGGCGATATTTTGCACTGCCTGCCCGCTGCACCGAGTGAAACTCTCTCATCTCCGAAGCAATGAAACCCACTCGAATGTCTGCCTTTTATTCCTTCAAGCAGCTTCTCCTAATAGGCCGGGGCATGAAAACAGAGCGTAAAAGAGCCAAGGCCTCTGTCTCCCTCCCGGGGCGACAGGTCTGTGGCTCCATGGGGGGTCTTTGGAGGGGCTGTTGCAGAAGGAAGGGATTCTGGGTAAGCTGGGAGGCAGCACGGCTAGGAGGAGACCCCCTGGAGAAGCTGAGAGGTCTCCTGATCCCAGGGGAGCAATTCCAACGGCTGCAGCAGCCAAGCAGTCACTGGCTCAGAGACGTGGGTCATGTGGGGACCTTGGAGAAGGGGAGGGCACAGGCCACGTGCAAAGGGATGGACGTGGCATGGCTCCCACTGGTTGTTGCCACACAGAGCACAAGGCCCAGCATGTGAGGGCTTCTGGATTCTCAAGTCTCACATTCAGATTTGATGTGCAATGTTTTGTTTTACATGCGGGCAGCTGGGACAGGCCATTGGCACAGTGGTTAAGACGTCCGTGCCCCATGCTGGAGTGTGCCTGGGTTCAAGGCCTGCCTCTCCTCCCGATTCTGGCTCCCTGGGAGGTGGTCGGTAATGGCTCAGGTATTTAGGTCCCTGCCTTCCACAGGAGCTTTAGGCTCCAGGCCTTGGTGCAGCCCAGCCCTGCTGTTGCAGACATCTGGGGAGTGAACTACTGATTGGGAGCTTTCTCCTTCTTTCTCCCTTTCTCTACCCATCTTCTTCTCAAACAAATTTTAAAAATGCTTATGACTAATCACATTTTCAGGAACTGATTTATTTATCTGAAGTGCAGGGGAAAGCGAGGGAGAGCGAGAGAACAGGTAGGAGTGAGAGGTATCTTTGGTCTGCCGGTTCACTCCCCAAATGCCTGCAATAGCTAGGGCTGGACCAGGTTGAAACCAGGAGTCGGGAACTCCATCCAGCTCTCCCAGGTGAGGGGCAAGCACTCAGGACATCGTCTACAGGCTCCCAGGGGAGTTAGCAGGAAGCTGGATTGGAAGCACAGATTAGCTGGGACTTGGATCAGCCACTCCAGGGTGGGACGCGGGCATTCGAAGTGGTGTGCCAACACCCACGTGAGTCTCCTTTCTAAGAAGTTGTCCAAGGATGAAAACATCTAATCCTCTTGGAATCATTATGGAAGCAGCCCAAGTTCATGGACTCAATGGCATCCACGATGAACCATCGTTGTGTTTCCTTTCAATGCCCTCTTTGGCGAGGTTACCATGTTTAGTTTGGTGAGAACAAAAGGCAGCATCAGCTGTGATGAAGAGTGAGCTAGGGGTGGAGCGGGAAGCTGGCTTGGCTTTGTCTGCTGCTGACACCAGGGCTGAGCAGATGCACAGAAACCAGTGGCAAGTAAAGGAAGGCACGGAAGGAACCGGATGAACCACAGGAGGCACAAACTCCGAGCTCCGGCTGCCTGTCTTGGGGGGGAAGAGGGGGACTCTGTGGTCCCACAGGCGGCACATTCCCATTGTGCGACATCTACACTGCTGTCCATGGAGGATGCCTACAGGATGCTGCTCGGTGCTGGCCCTCACCGAGAATCACGGACACAGCATTAGCAAGGCCAGCGAAGTGGTCTCTGTTTAGCCCCTTCTTCTCTCCCTGCCGGAATGTTATCAGGCTCATAAGTGCAGCTCCAGACTTTTCTAAACATGAACCTATCAGTGACAACCTCAGTCAACTCGAGTAGCAATAATATTCCCATTTAGTGCACAGCTACTGCATGCCAGTCACTGTTCTAGACATCTGTAATGGGTTTTATTTAGCTTTGAAAGATTTTATTTGAAACGGAGATCTCTCTCTCTCTCCCCCTCCCTCTCTCTCTCTCACACACACACACACACGTGCACACACACACACAGTAGTCCAACTGTCTACCCATCCAAGAGAAATCTTCCATCCGCTGGTTCACTTCCCAAATGCCCACAACAACTGAGCCTGGACCAAGCTGCAGCCAGGAGCCCAGGACTCAGTCTGGTTTCTGGTGTAGGTGTCAGGGTCCCAAGAACTTGAGCTGCCACTTGCTGCTTCCCAGGGTGCGCATTAGCAGGAGGCTGGAGCCAGAGCAGGTGCCGGGCTCAAACCCAGACCCCACAACGTGCTACGCTTGTGTGTCAAGTGGCGCTTCCACAGCCGCACCGCACGTCTGCCCTCGGTTCGTGTTCCCAGCACCTTTCCTCTCACCATAGATTCTGCTTCCCTGGCAATAGCTGTGAGTACGTGACCAAGGTCTGGCCTCCCACAGTGCCTCAGACCCTTCCCCCAAAATGATTGGCCTGAAAGGTGAGCATGTGACTAAGCAGGGCCAATCAGAGCCTTTCCCTGGGACTGAAATACTTGTTACTGGGCGGAGGAAGCCATCTTTGTGCTGAGGCTGCAGGTGGTAATGGGCGTGCCATTTGGAAAAAGCTCATCTCCAGGAGGTCAGACTGCGAAGAGACAAAGCAGAGGGCAAAGGAAGCTAGGGCTGCACCAGGTTCCTCTATCTGACACTGACAACCACAGAATCCTAATTCCGAGTCAAATTCTTTCATCACCCCTGCAAAGCTGGCGTTCAGAACACCTGTTTTACACGTGAAATTGAGGTTCCGAGAGGTGAGGTGACTTTCCCAGGGCCAGAGGCTGCTTTGATGCCCCCAGGCTGACCCTGTCTCTACCGTGTTGCTCTGCCTGTCCTGTGGACCCAGATGTCTGGTTTGCAGTTGATATGAGGAGTCTTCAAAAAACTCCGTGGGAGAATGGAATTAGGTTTATTTTGGTGCAAGTGTTGAGGCCAGGCATGATTTTTTTCAGAGTATGCATTTCCAAAGAGCTTCTGGAAGGCCTCTCATGTCGTATTTTCTGTTGTTAATTCAAGCTCTGTAGGGCAGGACTGGCTTCTACTAAGTCATTTCTTGGTGGGAAGGAACTTGAGAGGTGGGCTGGGATTCTCTGGGAGGAGGAAGGGACTTGGAGCCACAAGGCTTCCAGGGCAGGCTCTACCTGTTACCGAGTCAGGGAAGTCTCCAACTGTGAATTTCCTCACTTGTGGAAAGCAGGAAATACTCTGGTTCATACTCAAGACACAAGGTTGTTACGACAATTAGAGGTGATAAACTTACTGTTTCAGAAGGAGAAAGCCCAACAGGAAAACCAGGTACAAACACTATCGTTTACCTCCGTGATACGTGAATTCTGTTCTAGTCGGCATCTCTATACCTCCCAACACACAGAACTCGCTATCTCCCGGGCAGTTCTGTCCAGCTTGGATCATTTTGATCACTGCATGAGTTTTAACCTTCCAAATGAAATTTCCTCCTTGGACTTGTGTTTATTGGTTCTATTCTACCCCGAGAGTCCTTCCTTCCTCCCATCTATCCATCCACACACCCATCCATCCATCCATCGACCCATCCATCAATCCCTTCAACCATACATCTATCCACCCACCCACCCATCACCCATTTACCCATCCATCCATCCATCCATCCATCTCCCTTTTCTCTTTCCTGACTCCCTTCCTTCTCCATTTCTTTCTTCTTTGCACACGTCCATCCACTGTGCTAAATACCAAAGATAGTTGGAGAACCAAGAAGACACAAACCACTTCCACATTAGATTCCCCTGCCTTGCCCCCCATCACCTGTCCAGCCCATCTCCCCCTGGCAGTCAGAGTGATTTTCTAAAGCACAGATATCTTCTCAACCCCTCCTACTTCAAGTCCCTCAATGGCCATCCATTGTTCTCGAGATAGAACGAGTTACAGGTCCCGCCAGATCTGGCCCTCATCCGATTCTGCAGTCCTGCCTCTCTCCGACCTTGTAACCTACAGTCCAGCCACATAACGTAATTCGCAGTTACTGGAATGGGCCACTCTCTTCCACCCCTGGGGGTCTTTGCACAAGCTTTTTTATGCCTAAAACATCTTCTCACCTGTCTTTAGTTGGCTAAGCCCTTCTTATCCTTCCGATGTCGGTTAAAACATCGCCTCGTGCAGGAAGCCTCTTGTACTTCCCAGACTGAGTGCAGTGGCCCTGCCCCATCTGCAGAGCCTGTGGGCTCACCGCCAAGCTGCCATAGCTCATGCTGTGCTTGGATTCCTGGTCGCCCATGTGTCTCTGTCTCTGTATTGTTCTCACAACTGATTCTGCAATACCCAACAGAATCCCAGAGCCAGAGGCTGGCGGGGAGGGGTGGGAAGAGTCAGAGGGAACAAGTTCCGGTTCCTGTTGCACGGAAGGCCATGATATTAATGATAATGCATTGTGTGTTTCTAAATAGCTTGAAGAGGCATTGTGGATGCTCCTACCACAGAGAAGTGGCAAACGCATGAGAAGTGGCTATGCTAACGACCCTGCTTTGGTCACTATACGACGCGTATATTGAAATGCCATAGTGCACCCCATAATTGGAAAAAAAAAAAAAGAGAGAAGGGATTTGAAAGAATGCCATCTCCCTTTCCACGCCTGCCTCCTGTCACCTGCCTCCTCCCTTTTTAAAGAGACGGAATGGGAGCGAGGGGCTTTCGGAGAGGCCCCCCAACCACAGTGGCTCCAGTGTCCCCCAGAGCCAGAAATGCTTCCCTGAACAAATCTTCTGAAAGTGTTGCTCAGGCTGAGACCCCGCGATGAAGAAACGAGGGGTGTCCATGCCTGTGTGTGTGTGTGTGTGTGTGTGTGCACTGTGGTTCTGTGCCGGGGTCCCAACTCAGACTTGCTAACACCAAGGCCGGGGGGCTGGGGCAGGAGCCTGCTTGTAGGCCTTGTGGCCCAGTGGTTGCCATCCTTAACTGCTGGGGTTGCATCCTGACACTGCTGTTTCCCAGCGGGTACCCTCGTATCAGCCACTCTACGTATCCGGGCCTCGTTTTTTCTGCCTGTAGCACGGACCTGGTGGGAAAGTACTAACTTCTGGGGTCAGGATGGCATTCGGTGCCAGGAGGCCAGCAGAGTGTTCAGCACAGGGCTGGGTAACGTCAGAGCTTGAGGACCCTCATTGTTATCATTCTTCGGCTTCAAGTTCAAGTTCAAATCCTGCTGCTTATCCAGATGTCTTGGCCTCTGGTGCCAGCTCTGCTGCTCACTCTCTGGGTGGTCCTGAGCAAGTCCCCTTCCCCTCTGGGCTCTGCAAAGCAGCTCCTGGGCCACCTGCCCTTCCAGGGGAGGGTTGGGACCTTGCTGGGTGGGGGACGCACCTGACTCACCTGGACTGACATGTGTGCAGAAACCCAGGACGCTGTGGGTGAAGGGCTGGGCAGCCGACCTTGCTGGCCAGCCTGGGGCTTCCTGGGGTTCTAGCATCAGAAGCTCTACGCCTCGGGAGTTCTGTCTTGGGTACGCCTCTTCCAGGAAACCGATCTGGGGAGAATGAGGTTGAGAAGGGAACAGGCAGCTGTGGCTATGGTGGCCTGACAGCAGCTGCACAGAGCCTGTGGCACTACTGGTTGGGTGTGAGGTGGGGCGTGGTCTTGGAGAAAGCAAGAGAACGTGGTAGGGGCTGGGTGGGGGGCCCTGCCGCTGCTGTTCCCACTTCTGCATGGCTCACCTCTCACAATGCTGGCTGCCCTGTGATGGGACAGCAGGACTTTTCCAGCCTGGACCCTCCACCTGCACCCTTTCCTCACCACGTGTCAAAAGCAATCTTGTGGAGCAGCAGGTAAAGCCACCACCTGTGATGCCGGCATCCCCTGTGAGTGCGGGTTTGAGTCCCGGCAGCTCCATTTCCAATCCAGCCCCCTGATAATGGCCTGGGAAAAGCAACGGAAGATGGCCCAAGTGCTCGGGCCCCTGCCACCCACATGGGAGATCGGATAAAGCTCCTGGCTTTGGTTCAGCCCAGTTCCAGCTGTTGTAGCCCTCTGGGGAGTGAACCAGCGGATGGAAGATTCTGTCTCCCCCTCTCTGTAACTCTGTCAAATAAATTTTATATATATATATATATGTGTGTGTGTGTGTGTGTGTGTATAATTTTTTTAAAGAAACCTTGTGGTAGGCATTGTGGTGTAATGGGTTAGAGCTGCCGCTTGGGACAGCTGCAGCCCCCGTGGGAGAGCTGGTTTGAGTCTGGCTGCTTTGCTTCCCATCCAGCTTCCTGCTAATGCACCAGGGAAAGCAATGCATGATGGTCCCAGCGCTTGAGTTCCTGCCACTCAGTGGGAGACCCATATCCCGCAGATGCGGAAGCTGGGCAACATCTGTGTGCACAGGGTAGCATCCACCCCAAAGAACACTCTAGACCAAAACGTCAACAGTGCCAAGGCTGAGACCCTGCGCCACACGTGGTATCTCTGGCTTCACCCTCCCAGTGGCCCCTTGACATGAGTACCACAGAGGGGGAAACTGAGGCTTAGATACCTACAGGCAAATATCCAGTGCAGCCAGGATGGGAGCCCTGGCTGGCTGGGTGCTGGACCCTGAGCCCTCAGCCACTGGTCTAGGGACAGTAGAGAGGCTGCCTTGGCCGAGAGGCAGGGGGAACACTCGGCTGTGAAGGGAGGACTCTCCTGATGAGCGGAGGGTCACCAGAGGGTCGGGCTGTGGCAGAGCAGCTGGTACAGAGCCCAGAGCCAGCCCATGGGAATTCTCCTGGCCAGCTAGAGCAGCCGGCAGAGAGGGAGCTGAGCAGAATTTAATATCTGGCCATCTGCAGCCGGCAGCCCCTCCCTGCAGATGAGAAAGCCCTTCCGCCAACCTTGTGTGTTGGGTCTGCTGCTGGCTGCGCAGGACAGAGCACCTCACACACCCTAGGCACCCATGCACCTGCCGGCACCTGGCCTCCATGCCCTGGGAGCACCAATGGATACTGAGCCCATTGGTAGCTGTGCCTGTCAGACCATCCCTGTCTGTGACTTGCACCTGCCTGTCTAAGCGCCACTCCTCAGTACACTGGGGCATTTCTTTAACCTCATGCTAAGCAGGAAGGAAGACACGCAGAACACCATGAGCTAAAGCCTCAGCCATGGGAGAAAGCATGTAGAGGGGGCGGCGCAAGGGCTACCCTTGCCTGTCAGCCCACCTTGACCTACAGAGATACCCTGACCTCTCTTGTTCATATGCCAGAAAATTCCCTGCTTCTCCTGGACCTGCTTCCAGGGAAATACAACCAGCTCCCCTCCCTGGGACCCGAGCGGCCCTTGCTAAAGAAACAGACTCCTCGTAACCAAGGGAACTGCCATTAATTAAGGTCTATATGAGGCCCCAGGCACCATGACGCAAGACCACTGGGGATCACGTAGCGGGGTTGGGAGGAGGGCGCATCACTCGTGTCCCGGTGGGGTCTTTGGGAGCCCTCTTTGGTGAGAGGCGTGGGCTGCTCCCTGCCAGTCTTGTACCTGGCTGCCTGTTCAGGGTGGAGACGCTGCCCTTCGGGAGTTACGACACGCCCCCAACTGCCAGGCAGCACGTTAACATCGCTGGCTCATTTGACCAAAGCGTTCTATTTTAAAATTAAAAAAAAAAAAGTACTTATTTGAAAGGCAAAGAGACAAGAGTTTCTACTACTTGTTCATTCCCCAAATACCCAGCATGGCTGAGGCTGGACCGGTCTGAAGCCAGGAGCCATGAACTCCACAAGGGTGTGGTGCTGTGGGTGCAGATACCCATCAGCTGCTGCCACCCAGGGTGCACACCAGCAGGATGCTGGAGTCGGGGACAGAGCTGGGACTCGCACCCTGGCACCTGACACAGTGTGCAGATGTCTCCTGTGCCGCCGTCACCACTACTCCAAATGTCTACTCCTACAGCTCTCTCCAGGAATGGGACTTTGACTCCCCTTCCCGTAGGTTCCACATCCAAGCACGGCTCGAGGGCTGGAGCCTGCAACTTCCAAGTTCATGCCCTGTTCAGAAACCGCATTTTTTCCTTGATTCACCAGCTGAATGACCGAGGGCCAGACTGGAGGTACACAAGTGGGAAGGCGGCGGTGTCTGCTTGGGACGTCCCCCACACTGAGCACAGCTACTTTTGCGAAGCACCTACTGTGCGCTGGGCGCTTAGTAGGCCCTATGCGCTTTCTCATCCCAGCAGTGGCCCTGCGGGGACCATCACCTCTGTTTCCCAGGCCAGGAGACCAGGGCTCAGGAGGCTTTTGTGGCTTGCTGAGGGTCCTGCAATCAGATGGTGGCTGAGGTGGGGCGGGGAGCGTGGCCTCTGCCCCCACGTGGGGACAGCGGGGACAGTTCCTTGCTCTGAGCTTGTGGTGGGGGGGATCCGCTGGGGCAGGCCTGTCCCTTTGCTTCCTGGGCATGGCCACTGTGCTTTGCTGCCTATGGGGGTTCAGGGCAGGTCCCTCCCGCTGGGCTCAGCCTGCTCTCACGATCTCAAACCAGGTGGGCGATGCTAGATACGGGGGATGGAGGGCCTTGGTGTCTTCGGCGAGCCCTGCTGGCCAGGCTGGGAGCTGTGCTGCCGCTGGCCCGGAGCTCGCCGTGGGCCTGGAGAGGAAACTGCATCACCCAATTATGGTTCGCTCGCAAGGCTCCTTTGACCAGCCAGGGTGCTGCCTTCCTGACCCCATTAATCACAACTTCAAACTCCAAGTTCAGGGCAACCAAGTGGCTCACGGCCGCAACCCAGAGACATGGACCTGACCTCCGTGACGGGAGACGCCAAAGCCGAGGAGTTCCAGGGGCAGCTCCTGAAGACGGGGCGAGGGGCCGACCCCCCGAGCCCTAGCTTCCTCACTATAGGGATCAGGTGGTCTCTCACTGTCCATTTTCCTGCCACACCCCATCCTCCTGCTTCCCCAAGGCACATCTTTGTTGGAGGATCACATGCTGTTCTTCCCACCCGAGGCCAATACTCCACAGGGTCACCGTGAGGACTTGAAAGAATTAGTTGAGAGGCAGAGACAGACCAGACAGGCAGAGCTCCTATCCACTGGCTCTCTCCCCAAATGCCCGCAGTGCCTGGGGCTGGGCCAGGGCAAAGCCAGGACTCCACCCAAGTGCCCTGCGTGGGTGGCAGGGGTCCAGCAACTTCCCTGGTTCACAGTCACCCCACTGCGGCCAGCAGCAGCACCCACCGCCCAGGTCCTTGCACCTTGCACAGTGCGTGAAGCCCACCTGTCTACTTTGGAAGGACCCCCATTTTATAGATGGGGACACCGAAGCTGAGAGGGTCTAAGGGTCTTGGTGTGGTTGTGGCCAATCAGGATCCTCACCAAACCTGGTCTGGCCTCTTTGCACCTGCTTCCTGACAGGTGTAGGTGGGGCCTTCTGAGCCAGGGGTGGTGCAGGCTCTGAGGATCCCCCCAAAGCCTGAGACCCCCAGAGATGAGTGGGTTTGCAGTACCTTCCATGGAGGTGGGAGGAGTGGGTTGGCACGGGGCTGTGCAGAGGCAGGGGGATGGCCGAGTTGGCCTGAGCTCAGAGTGCCCTCCGCACACCCTTAGGACGTCATCCCCGAAACCTGGCTGTGGCTCCCCATAGGCCCCGGGCAGACAGCGGCCCCACTTGCGTGACTGGAAAGGCAAAGAGTCCCCGCCGTGAGCCCCCTTCAGGGAGTCTCTTCTGAGCCACAGGCCATGGCTTCTGTGACCTCCTCCCCTGTGTCCGTCCCTGCTTCCGCATAATTTATGGTCCCGTCCACATTAATGATGCTACAGAGGCCGTGAACGGGGCTAATTGCTTCCAAATACCGAATAGCGAGGATTCCTGGCTGATCAGAGCGTATTAGTGGGGAAGCGGCCGGCCCTGCGCAGGGATGGCTCACGGGGGGCCCTGGGGACGCCATGTGGCCAGCTGGGATTCAGAGACCTCCTGCAGGCCTGACCACCCTCAGGCCCAGCCACAGGAGGGGCGTGGCTCCTGGGAGGAGCGGGCGCTTCATTCAGCTCTTCCCTTACCCCGGCCGGTCACTGCAGCATGGACGAAGGGGCCACAGGGGCACCTCCAGGCTGCAGTTGAAGCCAGCGCTTGCCAGAACTTAACACTGCAGTCTACGCTAGGGCCCGTGCCGGGAACTTCTGCGGACCTCACTCAATTAATGCCTCAGCACCGGGGGATGGGGAGGCACTCACACCGCTCCCATTTTACAGGTGAGAAAACCGAGGCACACAGAGCTGACACCACACAGCCAGTGCGCAGAGCTGCACGGGGCCCCACAGAATCTGGCTCCAGGATGCTCTTACCCAGCACAGGAAGGCTTGTGCCCGTCAGGCCAGATTCTAGCTCTGGTTCTGGAAGTTTTAGGGTTGATTTTTCTAAAACGCCCCCTTATATGTCCAAGTGTTCCATCTGCAGTTCGAGGTCAGCCCCTTTGCATGCCTTGTCCCAGGGAATCCCGGGCTCCTCTCCCCTACCGCCGGGATTCTCACCCCCGCAGGCCGGATGGACACAGGAGAGAGGAAGGGACGGAGGGAAGCAGAGCCCCCCGGATCCTGCTCCGCTGGAATCATTTTCTCTGTATGACCTCACTCCATCCTTAAGAAAAATCCTACGTGGCTGCAGGCTGTTTTCACCCAACGGCGAGGTGATGAGGACGCCGAGGCTCAGAGAGTCACTTCACTAGCCCAGTGTCACACAGCACACAGGCGTGGGAGCCAGGAGGGGCCTGACTGCAGGGTTTGTTCTCGTTGTGACATGTGGCGCTCTGTTGTCACTCTGCATCTGTTTCTACCTGGGCATTTCTTATGAGGATGCAGGGTGTTCGCCATTTGTTCAGGTAATGCAGGTATCTGGGGAGTGTGCACAGCCTGCTCTTTCTGTGTCCCTGGCAGACATTACTAGTAGATCACAGCACACGGACCTGCTGAACCTGGTTCTGCACTCAACACTGTGGCCCTGGAGCTCATCACCAGCTGCACGGAGATGGACTTCGAGATGACAGCAGGTGCCACTCCTGCTGGATCCTCAGGCCTCCAAAAGCCTTCTAATGACAAGGACCTGGGCCATCTTCTGCTGCTTTCCCAGGCGCATTAGCAGGGAGCTAGATTGGAAGTAGAGCAGCTGGGACTCGAACCAGCACTCTGATGTGGGATGCCAGCATTTCCAGTGGTGCGGCTTACCCAGGTGCCCCAGCCTCTCTTCCATGAGCCCAGCCGGCCTGGCCCTGAACTTGCTCCCTGCGCCGGCTGCAGCAGATGTCTCCCGGGCTTGCCCTCTCTCCTCACCCCTTTTCTGGTAGCAGCAAATCCTTTGTCTGTGGGGAGCACCCCCCTCAACTCATGGCCGTGGGGCTGGTTGAGGAGCAGCAAGTGCCTCCCAGCAGTCAGGGGCGCCCACATCCGCCGGGTCCACCTGCCCCTGCTGTAACTGTCTTCCAGGCCCACTCTCTCCTGATGTGTTTGTGATCCGTCCCCATGCAGGACAGCGAGGACTCTGTCCATTCTGATCACTGGTGATTCTTAGAATGGTGCAGGGAACACAGTTGGTGGTCAGTAAAGATGTGTTCAATGAATGGATGCCTTCGGCTGACGATTAGGAGAGCCTGTGTGATACTGAAGGAGGAGAACAGGGGAGGATTCCAGGGACACTGATCACCTTGATCCACCTGTGCCTGAAGCCACAGCTGCATGCAACATATCATACAGCTGCTCTCTCACTCACTCTGCCATGTGCACTTCATTCCGTCACTAGGCAAGACCCTGACAAACAACCGTCCGTCTTCTCTGCCTCAATGGCTCAGAGGAGGAACCAGGAAGCATAAAACCAAGCAAACGGACAAAGCTAGCATTAGAAGCCACCATAACTGTGAGAGCGCCTTCTCCGGCTTGAAGCTTAGATTTGGAGAGAGTTGGGAGAGTGGCTCTACCTCTCGTGGAGAGGCAGCGGGGACAGCCTGTGCAAAGGCCCTGAGCTTTGTGAGCTGGAAAATCCTGACATGTGCAGAGTCGGGGGCCGTGCGGTGTGCGATGAGGCTGGCCAGCTGGACCTTGGGTCGTCACTAGATGGGGCCAGCGCGGAGCTTGGCCCTGACGCTCCCTGGAGAGCCACGGAGCGGCCTGGGGCAGGGGTCCGACAGTGGCACTGTCTACAAAGAGTGACTGGGCTGGGAGAGAAGAGGAGGGGGAGGAGGGACACCTGTCGCGGCTCCAAGCGGTCTGGGTTACTCCAGCAAAGCCAGACAAGTGCGGAGGTGGGAGGACGCGAAGTCCACAAGGCGCCTGAATTTCCCACAGCCCCCTCATGTGTCCCAAGTCTTCAGAATCGTCCTGCGGGTCCCCTGGGGCCACCCTAGCCTGGCCCTGCAACACTGTCACTTCTAGGCTCAGCCTCCCACACGGCTCCCCTACCTGCTTTCCTCTCTGGGTTTTAAGCTCTTCATTACTTCCTAATTGTCCTGACTCCAGTTCTTTCTTGTTCTTGTCAAACAGCAATTTAAAAAATGAGTCATCATTAACTTCACGCCACTCTTCATTTATAACCGGGCGAGTTCCCCTCCCGGCTCCTCCTCTCTCTCTCTCACTTTGTTTCCACTTCCAGAAATGAGGGGAGAAAAATACTCTTCTTCTTTTTGATGCCTTTTTTTTAAATCTCTTTCGCTAGCACAGATGCCATTGGCTGTTCAACTCCCTTGCGTGATGTCTGCGCTGTCTACCAGGGCAGGCTTGGGGTCCCAGCCTCTGATGGGAGGGATCCTGTGACGTGCGTCACAGCCAAGCAGCCCGGCCGCAGACTGTCTCCCGTGGTGGACAGGCGACGGAGAGTCAAGTGGAGGCCAATTAGCAGCGGACAGGGATCCACTGCTCACCCTGTGAGCACATGGAATGGCACCTGTCGGGCAGTAATCCTAGGTGCCTTTTTGTAATAAAAAAAGTGTGAAAAGAATATTTATTTATTTGAAAGGTGGAGTTTAGAGTAGAGAGAAGAGTGAGAATTAGAGAGAGGGGGGGAGAGGGGGAGAGTGGAGGGAGGGGGGAGGGAGAGGGAGGAGGCAGGAAGAGGGAGAGGGAGAGGGAGAGGGAGAGGGAGAGGGAGAGGGAGGGAGAGGGAGGGATAGAGAATCTTCCATCTGCTGGTTCATTTCCCAAATGGCTGCAATGGCCAGACCATGACTGGTCCGAAGCCAGGACCATGAGCTTCCCCTGGGTCTCCCACGTGGGGGCAGGGGCCTAAGTACTTGGACCATCTTCTGCTGCTTCCCTAAGTGCAGTAACAGGGAGCTGGATTGGAAGTGGAGCAGCTAGGACTTGAACCGGTACCCATATGGGATGCCTGCTATGCCATAACACCAGCCTCAATAAAAGAAAATTTTTTTAAATTTATTTTAGGGGCTGGCACTGTGGCGTGGCAGGTAAACCCCCTGCCTGCAACACCAGCATCCCGGGTTGAGTCCCGGCTGCTGCACTTTGGATCCAGCTCCCTACTAACTCACCTGGGCAAGCAGCGGAGGGTGGCCAAAGTGCCTGAAATTTGAACCAGAGAGCACCATTCACAGCGGTAAAGCCTGCAGGACCAGCACCCCATATGGGCACTGGTTCAAGTCCTAGCTGCTCCACTTCCGATCCAGCTCCCTGCTGATGGCCCAAGTGCTTGGGTCCCTGCACCCACATGGGAGACCTGGATGAAGCTCCTGACTCCTGGCTTTGGCCTGGCCCAGACCCGGCTGTGGAGGCCATCGGGCGAGTGAACCAGCAGATGGAAAATCTCTCTCTCTGTGTCTAACTCTTTCAGATAAATAAATCTTTTTGAAAATTATTTTTTTGAGAAGTGGAGAGACACACAGAGAGAGCTCTCATCTGCTGGTTGAAGCCCCAAATGCCCAGAAGCTAGGAATTTAATCCAGGTCTCTCCTGCGGGTGGCAGGGAGTCAGCTACTTGAGCCGTCACTGTTGCGTTCCAGGGTGTGCGCTAGCAGGAAGCTGGAGGTGGGAGCTAATCCAGGACCTGAACCCAGGTGCTCCAGTGCGGCTGCAGGTGTCCCGACCGGCGTCTTCTTCTCTGTGCCAAATGCCTGCCTCTTCCCCAGGGCTTTTAAGGCAATAACTTCAAAGGGCGCAGAGACAGGTGCTTTGAAGAGTTCAGGTCAGTCAGTCAGTCAACAAACATCAGTGGGACATCTCCAAGACCGCCCGAGGCTGCTTCATAACAAACTGTGGGGTTCTGGGGTGGGGAATGACTTCACCTCTCTGAATTTCAGTCTCCTCATCTGTAAGGTGGCAAAGATACAAATCCCTCCCCTCCAGGGCTGTTTTGAGAACTGCAACAGCTGTTGTTGAAACCCTCACCTGCCAAGGACAACGAGAAACACACATTGCAGGAAGAAATAGCCCACCGAGAACAGCAGGTGTTGATGGATACAATCACCCAAACAGAGTGTTCCGAGTGAGTGAGAAGGAAGAAATAAATGTGGGCCGGCACTGTGGCACAGCAGGTAAAGCCGCTGCCTGCAGTGCCGGCATCCCATATGGGCGCCAGTTCGAGTCCCGGCTGCTCCACTTCTGATCCAGCTCTCTGCTATGGCCTGGGAAAGCAGATGGCCCAAGTCCTTGGGCCCCTGCACCTGCATGGGAAGACCTGGAGGAAGCTCCTGTCTCCTGGCTTTGGGTTGGCACAGCTCTGGCCATTGAGGCCAATTGGGGAGTGAACCAGTGGATGGAAGACCTGTCTCTCTGCCTCTCCTTCTCTCTCTGTGTAACTCCGACCTTCAAATAAATAAATAAATCTTAAAAAAAAGAAAAAGGATTATCAAAAAAAAAAAGAAAGAAAGAAAGAAATTGGCCAACTATCAAGAAGGGGTCCACGGCACAAAGAGATCATTCTGTGTTCTTCCGTGTTTTGAAGTTCACAGGGAGGAATGCTCCTAGGGTGGCAGGAGTGGGAACAGTGGTCACCCGGTCGGGAGGGGTCTGAGGGAGACTGAGGGTGTGTGGGAAATGTCGTATGTCTTGATCAGGCGGCAGGTAGGCAGGATGTGTGGAAAACCCACCTCACGTGTGCCTTTAAGATCGGTGTACTTGGGGCTGGTGCTGTGGCACAGTGAGCTAAGCCGCCGCCTGCAATGCTGGTGCCCCCTATTGGATCAACCATCCAGGTCTCAGCTGCTCCACTTCGGATCCAGCTCTCTGCTGTGGCCTGGGAAGGCAACAGAGGATGGCCCAAGTCCTTGGGCCCCTGCACCCACATGGGAGACTCAGATGGAGCTTCAGTCTTCAAATCGGCCCAGCTCCAGCCATTGTGGCCATTTTGGGAGAGAACCAGTGAATGAAAGCTCTCTCTCTCTCTCCTTCTCTGTCACTTCACCTTTCAAATAAATAAATAAATCTTTATAAAAAGGATTGGTGCCTTTGATTGGGTGTGATTCACACCTCAATTCAAAAAAAAGAGAACAGGTTAGGTGTTTGGTGCAGCACTTAAGACACCGCTTGGCATCCTGCATCCCATATTGGAATGCTGAGCGTGAGTCCTGGCTCCACTGCCATTCCCAGCTTCCTGCTAACGTGCACCCTAGGAGGCAGAAGACAATGGCTCAAGTACCTGGGTCCCCGCCACCTGTGTGAGAGACCTGGCTTGAGTTCCTGGCTTCTGGCTTCGGTATGGTCCAGCCCTAGCCCTGGGCATTTCAGTGAAACGATGGATGGAAGATGCTTCTTTGCCTTTCAAATAGAAGAACATTTAAAAGAGAACCCCCCCCCCCATCTGCCGCACTCGCAAAGACCCCGAGACAGCTGGGCAGGGGTGGGGGAAGCACCTTACACAGAGGAAGGCACCCCGAGACAGCTGGGCAGGGGTGGGGGAAGCACCTTACACAGAGGAAGGCACCCTGAGACAGCTGGGCAGGGGTGGGGGAAGCACCTTACAGAGGAAGACACCCCGAGACACCGGGTAGGACCTTGACAGGAAAACACATTCCCAGGCCTGGCCCCAGCCCTGCTGCCTCAGTAGCTCTGGAACTGGGCCCAGGTGTCGGGGTTTGTCAAGTCTCTCCGTGATGCTGGTGCTTGCTTCCAGGTGAGACCGCCCACCCCCCATGAGATCGCCCACTCCCCTTTGAGACCGCCCACCCCCCTATGAGACCGCCCACTCCCCTGTGAGACCGCCCACTCCCCTATGAAACTGCCCACTCCTATATGGGTCCACCCATTCCCCTATGAGACCGCCCACCCCCCTTTGAGACCACCCACTCCTAAGAGACTGCCCACTCCCCTTTGAGACCGCCCACTCCCATGAGACTGCCCACTCTCCTATGAGACTGCCCACTCCTATATGGGTCCGCCCACTCCCATATGAGACTGCCCACCCCCTTTTGAGACCGCCCACTCCCATGAGACCGCCCACTCCCCTATGAGACTGCCCACTCCCCTATGAGACCACCACTCCCCTTTGCGACCACCCATTTCCCTTTGAGACCACCCACTCCACTTTGAGGCTGCCTGCCCTAGGCGGAGCCGCTCCTGGGGGAAGCTGTGCCCTGTGAGGACCCCTGGTCTTGGCAATGCCCCTTTCTCCATTTTCACAGCTTGTCCCCCGCTGTTCTCCCCCAGCTTCCTGTGGCTGCCTCCAGCTGCGCCCACGCCAAACAAGCCTCTGGCCTCCAGGGGGCGTGCCTGGCCTTTTCCTCCCCCACCCCCACCCCAAGCCACCCCCTTCCCCTGCCAGTGGCTTCAGCCATCTACCTGCTCTCACCCCAAACTCGCCCCTGAGAGCACTCCTCCACCCTGGGCTGCAGGCAGGTGCACATGGACATCCCGGCTCCCCAGTCTAGGTCAAGTTTTGCTTCTGTCCATCCAAGCAGGGTGAGCCTTGCCCTTGGCTTTCCTCCCTGGGGTGTCAGTTTCTTTGCCTTGAGATGGAGAAAATGCTACCTGCACCATCAGGTTGTTCTCAGGATTGCATCAAGGAGACAAAACACAGATGGTAGCCGTGCCACAGTAGCTGGGCCGTTCTGAACCTCAGCTTCCTTATGCGTCGGTGCACAGGCTCAACAGGGCTCTCCGGTGCTCTGAACAGTCCCTGGTAGGATGTCTCTGTGGGCCGGTCTTGAAATCTATGATTCTACCAAAGCCCGAGCTGTCGCTTAGCTGGGGAGACTTCGGGAGAGTAAGAGAAGGGGGACGATCACCACATGTAGCTTTTGGGGGACCTGGCTGATGAGCCAACGGGACTCCAGTGGCCCCGAGGGCAGCCAGAGAGAGTGACGCCCTCGTTGCTCTTTCGCGGCAGCCGTGCCGCCCCCACAGGCTGGGAATCAGGGGCTCCTTTAGGAAGATGGGGAGAGCCAGGGAATTCCTCCCCAGGGAATCTCCCGGACACATATAACTGCGTACCGTGTCAGGTGCTCAGAAATTCCGGGATCTCCTCCAAGGCCCCCTAGTTAGAAGCCCCAGTCGGGAGCGTCTTGCGTGAGTTCAGGGGTCTGAGTCTCCTCCTGGTGTTCTCCACTGCCCCACAACATCTGGGGAGCGGGGCCCCCTCTCGGGCTGTGACATGGGCGTGGCCTGGTCTACAAGTCAGAGGGGGAATGAGATCCCGAGGAGGCTGAGCCTAAGACTGACTCCTCCTAGGAGAAGACCCCTTCCCACACAAGACACTCGTCAGTTCTGTCCATCCACCACCCTTCAACCCACCATTACTCATCCATCATCCATCCATTCCACTTTCTATTCATCTGTTTATCTATGGAGCCTTGATTCACCCTCCCTCCCTCTCTGCCTGCCTCCTATCCATCCACCCATTTGCTCTACCTGCTATCCATCAGTCTGTTTACTACTGATCCATACTGATCAACTGATCCTCCCTTCCCATATGCACACCCATCATCGATTTATCCTTCCATGTATTGGGCACCAAGCCAGCTCCAGGCACGCCAAGATGAAGAAATCATCACCCCCTCCCTCTCTCAGCACAGGGGACAGAAAATAAAGCCACCTTCACAATGCCCCTGGACTCCTGCTAGGGCCGGGGAACTGGAGCCCCGTGCCCACAGCGAGGGAGGCTGGGAAAGGGGCCAATGTTCAGAGCTGGCGATGGCTCTGGGACCTGCACATTCAGCCTGGCCAGAGGAGAAGGGGCGTGGCCACATGACTTCCAGGGTTTGCCGCTGGTGGGCAGAGCCATGCATGGGAGCCCCAGGGCCCTGCAGTGCTACCTGCTGGGGAGGGGACCGGCTGAGGCAGGGGTCGGCCCTGGACTCCCCCGATTTACAACTGCCATCCACCCGACTTCTCTTCCCTTCTGTCAAAGCCCAGAGGTTCCTGGGTTCTGGTAGGAAACCGAGCCTTAAGCCATGATTACACACCTGTGATGCTTCGTGCCACAATTTAATAAGAGGGCTCCCGGTTGCACAATAACGCATGAGGAGCGTGTTGCCACTCAAGGAGATGCCGGCTTCCTGCGGCTTTGGGGAAGAGGGGATGTGGTGACTTCTATGGCAGGGTCAACTCCGGGACACCTTTTGAAATTAACAAAGGAGGCCGGCGCCACGGCTCACTAGGCTAATCCTCTGCCTAGCGGCGCCAGCACACCGGGTTCTAGTCCCAGCTGGGGCGCCGGATTCTGTCCCGGTTGCCCCTCTTCCAGGCCAGCTCTCTGCTGTGGCCTGGAAGTGCAGTGGAGGATGGCCCAAGTGCTTGGGCCCTGCACCCCATGGGAGACCAGGAAAAGCACCTGGCTCCTGGCTCCTGCCATCGGATCAGCGCGGTGCGCTGGCCGCAGCGCGCCGGCCGCGGCGGCCATTGGAGGGTGACCCAACGGCAAAGGAAGACCTTTCTCTCTGTCTCTCTCTCTCACTGTCCACTCTGCCTGTCAAAAAATAAAAAATAAATAAATAAATAAAAAATAAATATGAAATTAGCAAAGGAAGGGAACCTGGGGGAGCCTTTCTGGGTGGAAACCGGGCAAGATTGGCAGCCACATCACCCAACATATTTCCCACAGTTTCTGCAAAATAGACCGTCAGTTAAATTGAGAGAAAAGGCCCGCACAGACCAGGGAGGGTCACACCCTGGGCCCCAACCTGTTGTCCCCGATGAGCCCCAAACCCCAAAGTGCAATGACAACTACCACAATTTTCCCCTCCTCACTTCCGCGGGGCCTGGCAGGATCAACAGGATGCGCAGAACGTTAGATGCATGGAGGATGTGTGCAGGCGGCACAGAAAAGGGAGCAGAGGAGGGAGAGAAACTGATAATAACAAGTCTGACTGGCACGCGGTTCCCGCCTCCAGCTGGCAAATCTGAGAAAGTCTTAGACAAACTTAACAGAAATCAGTATCAGAAAATGTCGGCCATAGGAAAAACTTCCTGCAAGTATTTAAGGAAAAAAAACGAAGCTGACAAAACCCCCAAACACCAACACAGGCCATCTTTATAAAGGAATACAGCTTGCTGTGGATTTCTTATGTTCAACGAACTGTCGAAGAAGTAAATGGGCAAGAGAGTTGAACAAGCATTTCTCAAACGATGATAGCCCAACTACCAGCCAGCACATGAAAAGATGCCCCGGGCCCGTGGCCATTAGAGAAACGCAGAGACAACCACGGTGAGGTCTCTCCACGTCCCCAGCATGGCTCCGACAAAACCCTGACAATTCCAAGTGAACACGTGACACTCTCACACATGGGTGACAGGCAGGTCAGGTGATCCAAACACCTTGGCCTTCTGTGAGCAGTTCTTAGAACGTTCACCTCTTAGAGGATCCAGCAGTTCTACCCCCACCTACGTCTCCAGGGAAGCAAGTCGAATGTGCACAAACACCTGGATCTGGAAAGCACCCACATGTATCTCCAGGATATGGACCCATCCACGGTGGGCTGTTTGCTCGATGGGACACCAGTCAGATGGAAAAAGCTTAAAAGGCAGTAAAGAAATACATGCCATACGATTGCACTCATGAAGTTCAAGGACAGATACTAACTGAACACTGCTGTGATGGTGGCGGTTGTTATATATTAATGTTAGCCGTCACAAAACACATCGGACACTGGAGTAAGGGAAAGGGTTTATTGGGGAACACCCTACAGACCGGAGTGAAGGGGCGGTGAAGGAAAAAGAGAGTATAAGAGAGAAACAGAGAGGAGAGGAGCTAGCAAGGAGAGAAGATAGAGCAGAGCAGAGGAGAGAGGAGAGCAGACCAAGAGAGAAGAACCAAGAGCCAAGAGAGCACGTGTGCAGGAACACGCCCTTTTAAAACTTCGCCTGAGGGCGGGCAGGGAAGCCGGAGCAGCGAATCCCATTAGGATGGGGGTGGAGCCTGGCTCAGGTAGCTGGGCCATGCAGCCACCTGGCTAAAACTGCACCAGTTTCCTAACAGCGGTGGCTGCCTCTGGTGGGTGAGGAGTGACAGGAAAGGGGCACGGGGGAGCGCTCTGGGGTGATGCAACTATTCTACATCTTCATCTGGTGATGCAGATAATCACCTTGTAACAACTTTTGTGAGCTGTGCACTAAACATGTCTGCATTTTGTTGTATGTTTGTGACGGTTTAGTATTTTTGTACAAGGATACATGCACACACACACATGGTCTACAGACAATACCCCATCCTGGGTACCAGGCTGTGGTCTGAGAATTCTCTACCCTTCTAATGGTCTGAGGCACCTGTTCTGTATGGGCCAGAAGTGCATTCTCAAAGGCTTACACAGTTTACCACTTAATTCCAAACCACAAAACTCAAATATAAGCTCAAATGACAGAGAATACATAGGGTACGATGTTTCATAACTGATACTGAACAAACAAGCCAGGAAAACAAAAAGATAAGTCTATGTATTTCTTTGGTAGTGGCTGTCGATAATGTAGATACAAAAACAAGTATCTAAAGGGAGATCTGTTAAATAGTGCTATTCTTTTTTTTTTTTTTTTTTTTTTTTGACAGGCAGAGTGGACAGTGAGAGAGACAGACAGAGAGAAAGGTCTTCCTTTGCTGTTGGTTCACCCTCCAATGGCCACCGCGGCTGGCGCACCGCGCTGATCCGATGGCAGGAGCCAGGTACTTCTCCTGGTCTCCCATGGGGTGCAGGGCCCAAGCACTTGGGCCATCCTCCACTGCACTCCCAGGCCACAGCAGAGAGCTGGTCTAGAATAGGGGCAACCGGGACAGAATCCGGCGCCCCGACCGGGACTAGAACCTGGTGTGCCGGCGCCGCTAGGCGGAGGATTAGCCTAGTGAGCCGCGGCACTGGCCACGCTATTCTGTAACAATATTTCCAACTTAAGCACCCAGAATACAGGGCAAGGAACTGGCAAAGGAGAGTAGAATCTTAACATTTAGGGGACAAGATGACTGTGCAAGGATGACTAAGCTGCAGCTGGCCACAGCAGCATCCCCTGTCAGAGTGCCGGTTCCAGTCTCGGCTGCTCCGCTTATGATGTGGCTCCCCGCTAATGCGCCTGGGAAAGCAGCAGAAGATGGCCCAAGTGCTCAGGTCCCTGCACCCATGTGGGAGGCCCAGACGGAGCTGTGTCTCCTGGCTCTGGCTCAGACCTGGCTGCTGTTGCCATTTGGAGAGTGAACCAGCAAATCAATCAATCAATCAATCAATCTGTGTGTGTGTGTGTGTGTATGTATGTGCACGTGTGTCTCCCTATCTCTATTTCACATAAATAAGTAAACAAACAAAGGAAGGAAGGTTATGGAGTCATTTCTCAGAGAGAAAGTCATCTAGCTTTTCCACGAGCGAGGGTGGTGTGACCAAGTATTCGCCGGTCTGTAAAGCCAGGACCTCTTTCTCCTCTGGCCTTTTCTACTTACAGGGGTGGGGGACCCCGAATGAGCCCCTTCACCTCTCTGAGCCTCAGATCCTTTGTCTCTCTTCTTCATCAACCTAAGAGGGCATCCATCCATCCATCCATCCATCCTTTGACCAATGACTGTCGGCCACCCGCTAAGTTAGGCCCCAGCGCACTTGGGAATGAGCACAGCACAGCTGTGCAGCCAGGAAGGTGACGGAGCTGTGCAGAAAGCTAGGACAGCATGGAGAGGCAGATGGGGGACGCTTTGGCGAGGAGACATTTCACCAGAGACCTGATGGAGGTGAGGGGATGAGACACATGGCACATGGGGAAAGAGGTTTCCAGGCAGCTGGTGCAAAGGCCCTGAGGCATGAGAATGTGCAGTGTTCTGGAGAAATAGTGTTGTGGCTGGAGGAGAGCCTTAACTTTGTTTCTTCCCCTGTGACATAGAGATCAACCTGGTGGGCACCTTGTATAGCTGAAGTGAGGGTTTGTATAACATGCTGAGCCTTGGGCTTGACATATGCTCAGGTGTTCAGACGGTCACTGCTGCCACTGCTGTCACCGCCGCCACCATCATCATCCTGGCCTGGCTTTGAATCCCAGTGACACCACTGAGTTTTGGAGTACTTGGGAATTGCACTGCCTCCTTCTTGGAGCGATGGTTGGATGTTGGTATTGCCCCAGATTCCTATGTTGAGACCCAGCCACCAATGCAATGGTACCGGGGTGGGGAGGGGGGTCTGTGAGAGGCGGCGAGGTCCTGGGGTCTCTGTCCTCACGCCTGGGCCTTTATAGAAAGGTTCCATGGAGCAGCCTCGACACAGCTGTGTGGGGACAGCATGAGATGGCGTCACCTTTGCAGTGGGGCGCGAGCCTCACCAGACTCTGGATCTGCTGTGGCCTTGACCTTGGCCTTGATCTCAGATGTCCCAGCCTCCGGAACTGTGAGCCATGAACCCCTGTTCTCTGTGAACCTCCTGGGATGAGGTGACAGGGACAGACCGGGACAGTCAGGGTCCTTAGAATTCCGGGAGATAATGCGTACGGGTCGGGGAGAGTGCCTGGCCCCCAAAGGGATGTCCCACATGTGAAATCAGTCCCCAGAGGCCACGCTGACCCCAGAGAGGAAGGGCAGAGTCCTTTTGACCTGGGGGAGGGTGAAGAGGAGACTGGCTTGGGCCCCGCCCCCTCCCCCATGGGAAGAATTCCTGGGAGTCCCCTGTCTGCTTTACATGTTCTGCTTGAGAGCCCTCCTGCCAGGCCCCCCAGGGATCAGCCAGCGAGCACCCCACTAGCTTGGGGAGACTGAGGCCAGCAGTGTTACAGCAACAGCACAGCCAGCCCAGCCCTTGGGTCCTTGGGTTGTGTGGGGCAGATGGAAGCCAGCAGGCAGGGTCACGGTCACGCAGGCTGACCGTCCTGTCCTCAGTAGAGCTGGGGGCAGGGCACAGCATAGCCATGGAGACCACGAACTTCAGAGCTGGACCAATCTGGTTTGAGTCTTGACTGCCTCCTCCTGGCCGCGTGGCTTGGACAAACCCCTGTGCCCCACTGGGCCTTAGTTTCCTCCTCTATTAAATGGGGATGATGTCACAGTGCCTGCCAGGGTGGACTGGTGGGGGAGGGTTCTGCCCGTGTCTCCCATAGACCAGACCTGATGTGAGGCATGGGGGTGCCCTGGAGGGCAGGGCAGGCCAGGAAACGGGGATCCTGCCACAGTCAACGGTCCATAGCTAGCACCATGCAGCTCTGCTCACTGACCGGCCCACTCCTCCTCCTCCACCTGCCCCAGACACCCTGATGGCCAAGGCCTGGGACGGCCACGCTCTTCCTGTAAACTGCTCCGGCCTCAGTTTCCCCGGGGCCAGCGGGGTGTTTGCCGGCTGATTGCGGGGGTGTTTTGCAGGTACTGAGTCCACTGGAGATCCCTCCCCAGACCTGGCGGTTCCACGGGGAAGGACCCAGCTCTTTCCTGCTTTCTGAGAGCCTGGGGCACCTGAGCCATCTCCCAGCACCTAGCACGCAGGCTGCACTTGCTGAGTGGTGGGAGCCTCGCCAAGACAGGCTGAACCGAGAGCAGGTCAGGCTGAGGAGCAGCAAAGCTGGCTTTCAGAACAAATGACGCATTCGTGCAAGGGGCTCGGGGCCAAAGCTTCGTGTTTGAACTTGAATGAAAGGATCCTGGGAGTTCCTAGTAAAACCACATGGGCTCGTCCCTGGGAAACAGACAGGAAGCCCGATGGAGGAGCCAGTGGGGCCTTGACAGGCCCCGCCCCACTCCCTACTCCCCACTCTCGCTCAGCTTCTGCTCCCTTGAAGAGCAGAGCTCGTGGCTGATGCCTGGACACTTGTACCGGGGCCCGGGCCCAGCCCGTCCCCTCCGGCGCACAGCACAGCTCCTGGGACCACAGCTGCGGTTTCCCGGACCCAGACCCCTCTGCCTCCCCAGGCTTAGCTCCAGGGGAGCAGGAACATGGTCAGAGGGGGCGTGCAGCCGGAGTGTGCAGAACGAGTGAAGGAACCAAGTGCATTCATTCCACCCCTTCCGAGGGGTTCCGCCTCTGGACGTCGCAGCGGCTGCCCGCGTTGTCATCCAGGCCGAGGTAAGGGCCTCATGTTTTCACGACACCATGGGAGGCCCACATGCAGGAGCCTGAACTCTGGGCAAGCCTGGGACCTGCGCTGGGAGCTGAGGCTGTTCCGTCCACACCAGGCTGAAGCCCCCAGTACCGGGGGGCGAGGGGGCCAAGGTGATGATGTGGGGAAGTGAAGTGAGGGCAGCTCATGGAGCCGGGAGGCAGCCAGCTGGGGGAAAGCCGGCTGTCCACAGTGAGTGACAAGGAGGCCAGGAGAGGCGCCAGGGAGAGATGCTGGGAAGATGGCAGTGGGTACCCCATCAACGTCAGCTGTGTGTTTAGAGCTTAGCACGCCCCACAGGTCCCCCAAGGCTGGGAGGGTCTTCGCAGGAGCCTGTGTGTGCAACACGCAATGGTTTGTTCATTTCAACCCTCTGCACACAGTAGGCACTGTCTGCATACATCTTGTTCGACATGGCTACCAACCAGTGAGGATCTCCTGGCATGTGGCATTTAAAGCACTCCCCTGAGGGCCTGGCATACAGCAGGTGCTCAATAATTGCATGTTGCAGGAGTGACGGAGGGAATGGATGAATGAAGGAATGTTGGTGCCCCCTCAAGTAAAACACAGCCTGTGCTCCCAAAGTCACACTTTCTCTTCTGCTTGGACCGTGGCTCTGAGCTTCACTCGCAATACCTCTTCCAGGAAGTCTACCTGGATCTCCACTTCTACCAGATCAGGTTAATTATCCCCCTTCTCTAAAAGACCATGTACTTGAGCAGGTTTTTAGAAATTACCCAGCGAGCTGAATGGAAACGCCTTTCAGCTTGGTCTTTGTCCACTGCCCGAGGGGATCCTAGGACCTGGGCACCTTGGTCTAAACACTTCTGTACTTCCTGTACCTGGGACCAGGTGCAGAAGCAGTGTGCTTCCCACGAAACTTTGGGAACTTCTGATCATGCACACGGGCTGCCTCCTCTCTGGGGGCCAGACTGGCAGCTCTCCGTGACTCAGTGTCCCCAGGGGCTCCCACCTCCCACATTCTCAGGACCCATGGCTTGCTTTCGTCCACGGGCTCCAGAGGGTGAGAGCTGTCCCTTCTGCAATGAGATCACAAAAGCTTGCGACTTCCTCCCTGATGGCCGACTGGTGCCTTCTTACAAATTCCCCTGCCCTCCCCCCCTTCATAGAATTTATTTATTTGAGAGGCATAGAAATAGACAAAGAGCTACCAGCCACTGGCCCACTCCCCGAATGACCACCACAACTGGAACTGGGCTAGGCTGAAGTCAGGAGCCCAGAACTCAACCCCGAACTCCCACGGGAACGGCAGGGGCCCGAGCACTCCAGCCATCACCAGCTGCCTCCCAGGGAGTGCACAGGAGAAAGTTAGAATTGAAAGGGAGCCAGGACTTGAACCCAGGGCCTCTGATACGGCACTTTTTAGCCACGGGGCCAGAGCCCGCCCCCAGCCTGCACACTCTGGGGAAGCACACAGCCTTGCCATCCAAGTGCACCATGGAAGAACTCATTTCTGCCAACAGACACCCGAGCTGGAACGGAGCTCCACCTGGCCAGGCCTTTGGGTGGCCGCCGGCCCACGCAGCAGACCAGACTCCTGAGCCCCCCAGCGCTGGGAGCCCCAGCCCCACCATTTGGGGCAATGCAGCTACACAGCAATCACTCGCCCATCCCAGACTGAGAGAGGTGTGGCCCGTAAGGCAGGTAGCACCGAGCCCGCAGCCCCGTCCCTCCCCGTCCGACGTCTTGATGATTGGGGGTGGGAAGGAGAACGGCGTGGGCTCCCTCCTCCCTCCCCAAACCCCATGTATCCCCACGTTCCTGATGACAATGCTCCTGTCTCTTCTGGCTTCTTTACAGTCCAGGGTAGAACCACCTCCTCCAGGAAGTCCCCCCACCCCCGGCTTCCCCAGGCTGGTGAGATGCTTTCAGAATGTCTGGCCTCACCCAACCGCATCTCACAGGTCGACTACCAGCAGTCCCAGGTGTCTCTGTGACCTCCCAGGCCTCGCCTCTGCCCCAAACCCAGACACCTGACATCCCCTCCTGGCAGGGTCCTTCACGCTGCCACCAAGACAAAGCAGTAAGGATCCAATCACACCACCTGCAACTTGTGCCTGGCCCCAGGCTAGACTGCTGCAGCATACTGTGACTTGTGCCTGGCCCCAGGCTAGACCACACATCACCTCCAACTAATGCCTGGCCCCAGGCTGGACTGCTGCAGCATACTGTGACTTGTGCCTGGCCCCAGGCTAGACCACATGCCACCTGAGACTTGTGCCTGGCCCCAGACTAGACCACACATCACCTCCAACTAATGCCTGGCCCCAGGCTAGACCACATGCCACCTGGGACTTGTGCCTGCCCCCAGGCTAGACCACACACCACCTCCAACTAATGCCTGGCCCCAGGCTAGACCACACACCACCTCTGACTAATGCCTGGCCCCAGGCTAGACTGCTGTAGCAGTGATTTGATATTTAAAATGGATCCTGTCCTTGTCTGATCAGGGCTCAGCGTCTTTGAGGCTCGCTGCTGGGGGCAGGTGGGTGGCAGGCTCTGGAGGGCTACGGGAGCTTTATAGAGGCACACGGGGAAACGGTGCTGACCTGAGACACCTGCGCTTGCCCCATGCTGCTGCCAGCCCTGTGGACACCTCCGCAAGCCGTCTCTGCCCTTTCACACCTGCGCTGCCCCCACGACTCCCCCCCGGGGCATGTTCCTTAAGCAAAGGCAGACTGGGCCTGGGATCATGACAGTGGGTCCCGGAGGCCCCCCAGGACCCCCAGAATGACCGGCCTCGGCCTCATACCTGCCCGAGCTGCCGAGACTCCTCCTCCACCACCTCCTCTTTCTCCTTCGGGGCCGGCAATTCTGGCAGGCTCCTCGGTCCTGGCATGTCCAGCGCCTTGGCCCCTTCAGCCTGCTGGCGGCCTGGTGCTGGGTGGGTCTGACCCCTGGCCTTGCAAGCCCTCCCCCTGCCTGGGCTCCAGGCTGTGAGAATCAGCGCAGGTGTGTCCTGGGGCCCTGTGGCCGGGCCCAGCTGTCTCCTGGATCCTGAGCTGCCCAAGTTTCCGGGTTCTGGCTGAGGGTGGGGGAGGAAACACAGTTGAGCCTTGTCACGCACCACGGGCTCGTCTGCCCACTGCGGTTTCTGGTCCTGGATGGGAGTCTCCAGGAAGGTTCTAGAAATCTGTGTTTGTACCGCGTGTACCGGTGAGTCTCATGCTTGGGCAACATGGCGGAGCAGAGCGCCAAGGCTGGCCCAGGCTGCTGGCCGGACAGATGGAAGGACAAGGCGGCAATGGTCTGTTCCCATCCGAGGCTGGGCCCAACTTGCAACTGTCCGCTTGTCTGTCTGTCTCCCTGTCTCCTGCTCTGTCCTCTGCCCCAGTGTCAGCCCCGGGGACTCTGTCCGTCCTCTCCGGCATATTCCAGGCCCGCTTCCTGGGCCTGTTCCACCGAGGGGAGGGAGTCTCATTAATATTTGTGGGAGAAAACAGCGGACTTGATGGATGTGTCAGAGGACGCACAGGTGGAGATGCAGGTAGAAAGGAAACTGGCTGGCTGGACGGACTGACGGACCGAGGGTCAGAGGGACGGATGGAGAGGCCGCTGGGGAGGCACCAGGGTCAGCCTTCTAGGCGGGATCCTGCCCGGGCCCCGGCCTTCGCTGCCCGTCCCGAGGCGTGAGAGCCTCGAAGCTGTTTGCGCCCTCTTGGTCTCCCCGGCCCCATAGCCACCTTCCTCCCCAGAGCTGGGCTGCCCAGCAGTGGGGCCCAAGGGTGGGGCGAGGTGGGGGCCCCACCTGGACACCACTGCTTAGAGGCTGGACTAAGTCTACAAAAAAGTAAAACTGACTGAAGTCAGCCTGCTTTGTAGTCTCATAAAGATTTTTTTTTTTAAACATTGTGAGCTGTTTTATTAGAGTAAACTGAACTGTTCTCCATAGTGGGAACTACGTAAGGTTTTTTTGTGCCGCTTACTTTTTTGTGGAGTGGCATTTTTAAAAATTTAATGTAAAAAATTGCATATATTTATGGGGTGCACTCAAAATGTGTGTATCAAATGATCAAATGATCAAATCAGGGCGATTCTTTAAACATTAATTGTAACAGTTTTCTTAGGATACAGAGCTGTTCTGACCAGCTGTTGAAAAATTCATTCCTGAGAAAGTATTTTGTTTGGCTAAGTTCTAAAGCATTGCTGTATTAAATTTTACTAATAAGCTTCAAATGAACTCTTTGATAATTTACTCTATTTAAAAAATTTCGTTATTTGAGAGAGGGAGTGTGTGTGTGCATGTGTGTGTGTGTGTGTGCGTGCACACGCACGCACTCCTATCCACTGGTTCACTTCCCAAAGGCCTACAATGGCTGGGACCAAAGCTGGGGGCCAAGAATTCAATCCACGTCTCTAGGGACCCAATTACTCGCGCCATCACCACTGCTTCCAAGGTCCACGTAAACTCAGGAAGCGGGAATGGGGAGCTGGGAATCAGAGCCTGGTGCTCTGATGTGGAGGGCGCACCGTGGAACCACTAGGCTAACTGCTGCCTCGCGGCTCACTCTGCATTGGACATAGCATTAGGCTGGCTCAGAAGATGAAACAAACACTCCCCACCCCAGGGGTCCGCTGGCCTCTGGCCCTGGCAGGCTGGGTCCCACTAGATTGTTTCGAAGGTTGGAAAGTTTGTTAACTGTTTGCAATTGTTTCAAGTTTGTCAATCGTTTGCAATTGTTTCCAGTCTCTGCAGGCTATGTCTTCTCCCTAGGATGAGGTCAGCAGATTCAACATAAACTGAATGCGGTCGCCACAGCTTAAACTGCTCCTGCCATTCTTGGCATTAAAAACAAAGTTGCATTTAAAAGGGGCAAGATGAGCCAGGGGGTTAGTATTTTTTGTATTTTGCTAAACATACATTTTTAGTGATCTATTTTACTTCATTTTACATCTTTTCTGCTGAAAGAAACCAAAGCCTCAGCCATGAAAATAATCCTCACAGCAACAGGATTATCACGGAAAGTCACAAAATGTCAAGCAGAGGAAGAAAGTGGGGAAAAAAACCGATCCATTCCAGGGCTGGGCGTCCAGCCCCCTGATAAGGCACCCATGCTCCGTGCTGCAGGACCTGGGTTTGAGTCCCGACTCTAGCGCCTGACTCCAGCTTTCTGCTAATGCACACTCTAGGGGACAGCAGTGCTGGCTCAGTAGCTGGGCACGGGCCACCCAGGCGGGAGACCTGGCTCACGTTCGCTCTTCCCCAGAGGTAATCTATGCCGTGAGCTCCCCACCTGGCGCTCCAACCCTGCTTTTCACCGACGGAGAAGAATACAGCAGGGCACCTCACAAACTCCATGGAAAAATGAAGGGGAGGTAAGCTGAATTTTGGTGCAAGCCTTTTGAAATCGGTGCCGAGTTTCCTGTGAGCATTTTAAAGAGCCTCGTATGTACAATTTCAAAAATGTTTTGCATCAAAATAAACTTTCTTCCCATGTTCCATGAGCTCTCCGAAGCCCCCTCAGTGTGTGAATAAAGCATCTATCTGCAGCATTGCCTGGGGGCCTGGTGCTGGGACAGCTGCTCCCATGCACGGCGCCAGCAGTACCTCCCCATCTGCCCCTGTGACTTCTGTCACCCTACAGGACGTGACTGAGCTCTGGTCACGTGCATGCTGGGGTATCTACTTCTTCCTTTTCCACTGTTGCATCTGAGAGAGCTAGCCCGCGCACGCGAGCATGGCACTGGTACCCTCCCCTGCACATGGCCATTTCGACTATTCCCTAAATAAAAAGCCCTCCACCTCCGCAGCCAGCGAGCCCTGGGCTGGAGTCTGCGCAGGATAGGTCACAGGCGGCTTTAACAGCTCCCGACTGCCCAGGGTTATTTTCACCCCTGCCCTTTCCAAGCTCAGCCGATGGCCAGGCCAGGCCTGGATGTCTTTCTCAACTCTGGGGGTGCCTTCTGCGTGGATCCCGTGACCCCATGGCTGTCACAAACCCTGTACCATCAGCCCCGTGATCTGCGCTATTTAGGCCACTGTACCCTATCTCAACACACGCGCACACACTCTGTCCCCGGTCTCTCCACGCCAGCTGGAGATTTCCAGGCCTGATCGTGTTACTCTGCTCTGTGCTGCCTGGGCTGGCAGCTGGGGACCCCAGGGCTGTTCCCACTGCCTGAGTACACTCAGATGCTTTCCTCTTCCCCAAATACTCCGCTGGCCACTGCCCTGGTCCGGGAAGCACACAGGGGCTCACAGTTTGAGCATGATTGGTCTCGTGGACACATGCTTGAAACCCCCAAACCCTAAGACATTTAAACTCCACAGTCCTAAGTTAATGGTGCTCAGAAGGTGGAGGTCTACACCAGCAGTGGTGTTTAGGAGGTGGGGCTCTTGGCGTCCCCTGGGAGGGCTGCTGTAAAAGCGCCCTGGCCCCTCTCCCTCCTTGCTGGCTCGCTTTCTCTGCGTGTGCTCTGCTGCCGCCGTCCACTGCCTGATCTTAGACCTGCGTCTCTCCAGCTCTGAGCTAAATCAGCCTTTTCCCTTTAGAAGTCACCGTCTCAGGTGGTTCGCAGTAGAGACAGAAGGCAGAGTAATACAATGTGTGTTGTGGGTGCGATTGCGTCTCCTCTCCATACTGGCGTCTCCTCAGCTGGCGGTGATTTTCTGTGGGGAAGGGACAGTGACTTAGGCACACAGGGTGCCCAGGGAGCCTGGAGGCGCTGGGTCATTAGAGAACTGACAACTGGTACCTAAAATGAGATGAGCACCATTCTCTGAGTGCGTTTTCTAATCGAATCCTCACACGGCCCCACACTGTGAACACTGGCGATTCCTGGGACACAGGAAGATGTTCTAACCCTCTGGTTGGAAACCCCGGCTCAGATAGCTCATGCCTTTTGTCCAACAGCAAGCTCCTGTGTGGCTGGAATTTGAACATGCGTGGGCCTGACCTCTGAGGGTGGTCCTCTGCAGCCTCCGCCATCTGACCAGGTGGACGTGGGAGTTTGGAGGGGAGACAGGTGCTGTTTTCAGCCCCTGTTCCTTAAGCCATGTTAGAAATTCTGGGGTCCACCTGCCAGGACTGCTGTAAACACCTTCTAAAGGAGCTCGTGTAGCCTCGTCCAGGTTCCAGTGTGACCTTTCTCAAGTATAACTCTCAGTGGGCCTGCCATCTCCCCCCTGCTCAAACCCCACCCATGGCTCCCGATTGCCAGACTTAAAAAAGCTGCCATGCCCTCTCGGACCCAGGCCTGCCTTGGTCTGCAAAGCTCCCCACACTCGCCCCCTCCAGCCTCCTTGTTCCAGCCACACTCAGCTGCCCTCCATCCTCCCCCTCCCCCAGTGCCTTTGCGCGTGCTGTTCTCTGCATCTGCAGCACGGATCCACCCCTCTCTCCCGCCCTTTGCTGATGCAACCTTCGGATCTCAGCTTGGAGACCTTTCCAACCAAGAGGCTCCTCCCAGGTCTCCCACAGACCCAGGTGGTGCCCCGCCCACCCCTCAAACACAGCCGTGCCCACGTCACATTGTGAATCCCACAAAGACAGGGGCTGCCTGAAAGATGAACTGAGAAATTCATCAGCACGGGGCTTGACGTGTAGTAGGTGTTCAACGAACACTTGATGAGTGACTAAGTAAAACACCTGAACCCCAGGGCATGGAGCCAGGAGTGTGCAGACTAGGGGAGTGAGACTGTGCAGCTCTGTTGGATCCCCTCTGTCTCCCCCTGGACGCCCATAAGTGCCGTTGCAAGCAGCTCTTAGACCTGACCTCTGAGGGTGGTTTTCTGATGGAATCCTCACACAGTGGCCCAAGCAGACCCCTCCTCCCTCCTCTGGCTTTGCTACTACAGGAAACGCCTCCAGCATTTTGCTCTCTCTCCCTGGCCCCTGAACGCTGCTTGCGCGCTCCTTGGCGGGAAGGTCCCATGGTCTTTTTTTTTTTTTTTTTTAAACAAGCTTCAGTGCTGGTCTGGGTTCAGCACTGCTGGCTCCTGTCCCAGCTGTGGGGGCCAGCAGTTCTTGATGGAGATTATGTTGGGGAAAGCAAAGCTCAGAGAACTTGAGCATTTTTCCCCAGGTCACAGAGCAGCTTCCCCACGGCCAGGATGTGAACTCTCTCCGACTCTGAGGGACATGGCCTTTGGCAGGGGGTTCTTGCCAAGCCGCAGGTTCTCATCACTGAACCTGGAGCAGGGCCTGTGACTCTGCATTGTGCACCACCTCTCAGGTCCTGGCACTGTGAGTCTATGGGTCATAACTTGGGAGCAAGACAGGAGGTGAGTGCAGTTCAGATGTAGCAACAGGGCTCCCCCTCTCCAAATGCAGCCCATCCCCCATGTTTCCAAACATGCCAGTCATTCTGGTTTCAAAACCCCTAGTGGTCTTGTTTTAGTCTGTGTGGGCGCAGGCGTGCGGCTCAGTGGTTAGAAGGCTGCTTGGGACACCCATGTCCTACATCATAGTGCCTGGAATGGAATCCTGCTATGCTCCCAACTCCAGGTTCCTGCTAACACAGACGCTGGCAGGGAGAGGTGGGCACAGTGGTGATGGCTCAAGTAGTTGGGTGCTTGCCATCCACGCGGGAGACCCGGGTTGAGTTCCTGGCTCCTGGCTTTGGCCTGGCACTACTCTGGCTATTGTGGGTATCTGGGAAGTAAAACAGTGGATGGGAGATTGATTCTCTCGCTCTACTCTCTAAGATACAAACATAAAAGTCTTCATACTGAAAAGCAGCTATTTAAAATCAACACCACTTTGGGAGGACCGGCCAAGTGTGAGGCCCAGCCAGGCAGGCCAACGTCACTGCCTCAGAGTGAGTTTCCTAGGATTGCTGTCAGCTGCCGTGAACGTGGAGACCTAAAACAGGCATCTGTTCTCAGAGTCTGGAGACCAGCAGCCCCCCATCAAGGTGTGGGCAGGGCCACGCCCCCTGGGAAGGCGGGGCAGAGAATCCACTCCATGCCTCCATGGAGTGGCAGCATCCTGGCTCCCCACTGGTTCATCAACACCCTTGCCCCCCACCCCCGTCTCCATGTCCCCTTCCTCCCCATGTCCCACCTCTCCTTTGCCATCCTCTTGAGAACTGGAATGCCACCAGTCATGGGATTTATTTAGAGCTTGCCCTAAATCCAGGGTGGGCCCATCCCCCATCCCTAACTCAATCGTGTCTTGAAAGAGCCTACGCCAGGGTCTGAATGCCCAAAGTCACAGGTGAATGGTGTTCAGAGGTGGGGTTCTGGGCAGGTCGTTAGGGTCAGATGAGGTCTTGGGGGAGGGCGCTGGTGGGTTTGGAGAAAGAGGGGGCTGCACTAATGTACCAGCCATGCGTCACCACGTAGCAAGGGGACCCTCAGCAGACACCGCTCCATGCTCTGGGACTTGCCGGCTGCGCGGCCCTGAGCCCTGTCAGCTCCCACTCTTATCAACAACCCAGGCCCAGGCAGCTGTTGCAGCCACAGAAATGGACTGACACTGTTTCCAAATGAGATCACCGCCAGGGTTAGCAGGCATTAGGATATAGGTTCAGCTCTTTGGGGGGTCCCCGTTCAACCCACCACAACATCCCTCAGCAGGAGGTGAGACTAGGAGAGAGAACTGAAAAAAAAAAAATCCTGCCTGGGGCCAGTGCTATGGCACAGTGGGTTAAGCCACCACCTATAACATGGGTATCCCATATTGGAGCCCTGCTGGTTCAGACCCAGTTTTCTGCCAACACCTGGGAAGGCAGCAGAAGATGGTCCAAGCACCAGGGAAGTGGGAGACCTGGAGGAAGCTCCTGGCTTCAGCCTTGCTCAGCCGTGGCTGTTGCAGCCATCTGGGGAGTGATCAAGTGGATGGAAGGTTCTGTCACTCTGCCTTCCAAGTAAACACATAAATGTATCTTTTTAAAAATCTGTCTCAATGAGCAATGCTGGGAAACCGCTCACCCATATGCAGATGAATGAACCTTGAGCCTCTTTCTTACTCAAGGCAAAGATCACTCAAAATGGATCAAAGATCGAAATGGAAGGCCTGAAACGAGGCAGCCGCTAGCAGGAAGCACAGAGGAAGGGCTTTAAGCCATCCGTGCAGACAACGAGTTTTTGGGAGGAGACCCCCAAAAGCACAAGCAACCAAAGCAAAACAAGACACAAGGGATTAAATCAAACGAAGAAGCTTCTGCTTGGCAAAGGAAACGGTCAACGGGGTGAAGAGACGCCTGACGTCGTGGGAGAAAAACTCACCGGACAAAGGATTCCTATCCGCAGTACATGGGGAACCTAGACCCCCAGCAGGCAGGGCTCGTGCTGTGGCATAGCAGGTTAAGCCACTGCTTGCAACACCGGCATCCCGTACGGGCGCTGGATTGGGACCCGGCTGCTTTACTTCCAACCCAGCTCCCTGCTAAGGCTTCTGGGAAAGTGCCTGGGCCCCTGCCCCTCATGTGGGAGATCCAGGCTCCTGGCTTTGGCTTGGCCCAGCCCTGGATGTTGAGGCCATTTGCAGAGTGAACCAATGGATGGAAGACCGACCTCCCCCTCCCTCCCTCCCTCCCTCCCTCCCTCCCTCCTCTCTCTCTCTCTTCCACCTCTCTCTAACTCTGCCTTTCATTTAATAAATCTTTTTTAACAACTCACAAAAACTCAGCAATAACAAAGAATCCAGCTATGAAATGGGCAAAAGATCTGAACAGATATTTCTTAAGAGAAGAAACACAAATGGCCAAGTGCTTGGGCCCTTGCCTCTCATGCGGGCATTTGGGGGGGGGGGGGCGGGGGGTGTCGATCTTTCTGTTTCTCTGCCTTTCAAATCAATGACAATGAACACATATATGTTTTACAGAGGTAAGTTTGTTTTGGTACAAAAGATCTTGAAATCCACACCTACAAAAATGCATGGAAATAGGAAAAGAAATCGTGGACTATGGAAAAAACTCCGCCTGGAGCCCCAGCACTTCTGGACCCGAGAATGGGTGGGTTGGGTGCACGTCCAGGCAGGAGCACCTGCAGTCAGGGAAGGGTACACGGCTGGCCCTCTGCCTCTCTGCCGGCTGCACCCCTGAGATCCCCGTGGGTGGAAATGACAGGGGAGAGGAAGCACCCGCTAGCAAAGGGTGGGGCTCGCTGAGCGACCCAGGCAGGCTCCACCCTGCCCTGCCCCGCCCCCACGCATGGTAGCCCCGCCCCCAGAGGAGCCCTGAGCTGGTCACCCTCTTAGGCAGGTCTCACCACCTTGTGCATGGCAGGACATTGCCACTGTGTGGGCAGCCTGCTCCTTCTCTACTCCTTAAAGCCGTGGAGGAGAAAACCCACCAGCACTTCCTTTCCGAAGACAAAGCTGCCGGGCAAACAGTGACCCGTAACACACGGCCCCCTGGTTCCTCCTAGGTACTGGACAGCCTCAGAACTCCAGGGATGAGGCTGACCGCCCACCTGGTGGACACTCGCTGGACACCCGCTGGTTGCCGCTCGTGGCCCTTTCGCCATAACCTCTGCGGGCTGGAGGGGAGGACCCCAAGCAGCAGCCGCCTCCCCGCTCAGTTCCAAGGCTGGAAGCAGAGTAGCCCTCAGTTGGGGTCACCATGGCCACATCTGCCTCCATTTAGCTTCTGACCGGCCCCAGGATCTCTGCTCCAACAAGGACAGCCTCCTACTCTGTTTGTCTTTGGGTACGAGGGACAGCACACCCCAGGTAGAATGCACTCACGGTACAGACGCCTGGAATGAAACCCTGGCGCTGGCCCTCCCTGAGTGTGACTTCACTCTCTGAACTCCAGGGTCTTCATCTGCAGACCGGGGACTCTAGGGGGATGATGACCTGCTATGTTCACAGATGAAGTGAGCTAAACCCGAAGACATGGTGCTGAAACATTAAGCCACACACAGAAAGACCAGTCCTGCAAGGCCTCACTCACAGGTGGAATCCTAAAGCCAGGTTGACTGCCCAGAGAGAGGACAAAGCAGGGGCTACCATGGGATGCGATGAGGGAGAGTGTCGCTCCCCCTCTTTGTGGAGGAACGACACTAAACCCTGCCTAGGCTTCATATCCGAGTCACAGCACCATTATGTCGCTCCCCATCTTCGTGGAGGAACGACACAGGACCCTGCGCTGTTCTTTTGTCTGCTCGGCCCTCCCCGGGTTTACTGCTGGTTCTTCCCGGGTTGGCTATTGACCCTTCCACCTCCGTGGAAGGGCGGTTCCCCCCTGGCCACTTTCCCCACTTCCGCAGGGGAGTGGCACACCGTCGGCCAGCTCTCTCGGGAGCTGCACAGGTGTTCCTTCAGATAGATGTTCCCCTTAGATGTTCCTGGTGCATGTTGTCTCTCTCCTCCTTTATAGTCCTCTTCCACCAATCCCAACTCTGCTACCCACACGCCGAGTACGCTGCTCTCCTCCAATCAGGAGCAGGTCCTACAGTTTATTGGTTGAACTGGAGGCAGCTGTGTAGAAGCTGTTTCTCCCTTCTCAGCGCCATATTGCAGGGGAGCAGATGCATAGAATAAGTCTTAATTCCAGTAACTTAGTCTAGTCCGGGTTGCTCCCCACAGATCCCCCTTTCTTTTTATTTTTTGGCGTTGATACGCGCCTGTCTTCGGTGCCCCGCGGCACACACTCTGCTCTGCTTGCTAGAGTTGCCCACAGGTGCTTACAAGCCTATCAATCAGGCAAACCGAATCCGGGTCCTCTCTTCGCCATGTTGTGAGGAGGTTTTTAGGCGCTGATGCATGCCTGTGTTCGGTGCCCTGCAGCGCATGCTCTGCTCTGCTAGAACTGCCTGCAGGTGCCTACAAGCCCTACCAATCAGGCAAACCGAATCCAAGCCTTCTCATTGCCATATTGTGGGGAGACTTATTGGTGTTGATAACGTGCCTGTCTTCGGTGACCTGCAGCGCATAAGCTGCTAGCCGCCCACAGGTGCTCACCACCTCCCTAATCAGGCAGACCGAATCCAAGCTCTCTCATTGCCATGCTGTGGGGAGGCCTTATTTTTCTCTATTTCTCTATCTCCGGGCATTCCCATCTCTCCCATTTTACTTCTATCTGCCAGCATTCCTATTTCTCTCATTTTACTTCTAAATTTCTGTTTCTCTTATCCCTGCGGCTTCCCGGCGCCCGGCCCGAGGCTGCTTCTCGGTGGCTTCCCGGCTCTGAGCCACTTCAGCCCGCGCTTCTCTCATCTGCGCGGCTTCCCGGCGCCCGCCCTGCGGCGGGCTCCCGGCTCTGCGTGGCTCGGCTTTGTGCGCACACTCCGCGGTCTCCACGCCCTTCACGCCCGCACCACGGCCTCGCGCCAGCCCCGCGTTCCCTATCTATTCACGCCCTGTGCTCTCTCTGCACGCGGCGGCTTCCGCGAATCACACAGCGTAGCTCACGTTTCCGCCACCGGTATTGAGTCCAAGTTCCCCGGACTAACCTGGCGAATTCCAACCTGGCGGCCCACGTCTCTGCCTCTGGTTCCAGATTTTCGCCTTTTGCTCCCCAGGCTGACTTGAAGAATTCCAAGCTGGCTTACGTCTCCGCCTCGGCCTGCATTCGCGGCTTCATCCTCCCTAACATTTTTCTCTACCCGGTATGTTTCCCTAAGTTTTCTTCCAAAAATATTCCTCCCTCATTTCTCCTGGCCTCTCCCCACAGTCCGTATCCAAGTCTAAGTTTCTTATAGGTTTCACTTTCACTTTCAAACTGCAGTCCGTATCTGAGTCTAAGTCTCTTCTTGCTTTCACTTTAAATCCTAACTTCTTTCCCACAGTCTGTATCCGAGTCTATGCCTAGGCTTTCGATAGCTTCTTCCGGCACCTTTTCTGTCCGGCTTATCCCTAGGCTCTTTGCTAGTCTCTCTCTCCGGTATTTTCCACTTCTTCCCGTTTCTTCCCTCCTAAGTTTCCTATCCGAGTCACGGCACCATTATGTCGCTCCCCCTCTTCGTGGAGGAACGACACTAAACCCTGCCTAGGCTTCATATCCGAGTCACGGCACCATTATGTCGCTCCCCCTCTTCGTGGAGGAACGACACAGGACCCTGCGCTGTTCTCTTGTCTGCTCGGCCCTCCCCGGGTTTGCTGCTGGTTCTTCTCAGGCTGGCTACCGACCCTTCCACCTCCGTGGAAGGGCGGTTCCCCCTGCCACATTCCCCACTTCCATGGGGGAGCGGCACACCGCCGGCCGGCTCTCTCGGGGGCTGCTCAGGTGTTCCCCTTAGATGTTCCTGGTGCATGTTGTCTCTCTCCTCCTTTATAGTCCTCTTCCACCAATCCCAACTCTGCTACCCACACGCCGAGTACGCTGCTCTCCTCCAATCAGGAGCAGGTCCTGCTGTTTATTGGTTGAACTGGAGGCAGCTGTGTAGAAGCTGTTTCTCCCTTCTCAGCGCCATATTGTGGGAGAGCAGATGCATAGAATAAATCTTAATTCCCGTAACTTAGTCTAGTCCGAGTTGCTCCCCACAGGAGAGGATATAAAGAGATGTAGGTTGGGGTCGACGCTGTGGCGTAACGGGCTAAGCCTCTGCCTGCAGTGCTGGCATCCCATATGGGCACTGGTTCGAGTCCCAGCTGCTCCACTTCCGATCCAGCTCTCTGCTATGGCCTGGGAAAGCAGTGGAAGATGCCCCAAGTCAGATCCCTCAGCAAACTGGCACTGAGGTATCCAAGGCTGTGGGACACCTCTCCAGTGACAGAATGTGCCACCCAATGCTGCTGTCACCCTTGGGTACAGGCCTTGCGGATGGAACGCTATGCTTCCTCCACCCTCTCCCTTGGCACCTGCCCCTCACCCGACTGCCACGTGCTATGGCAGGGGCCGTGGGATGGTTAGAAGCCTGGCTCCGGGAGGCAGCTGGGCCTCCAGCTCTGCCTCTTATCAGCTACGTGGCTGTCAAGGACTCACGTGCTACAGTTCATCTGTCCTCCATCAGGACACCCTAGCTGCTTCCTCCGTCTATGCCCCATTCTATTGGCCAGAACCCCGCCGATGGCAGCCACAATTCCCACTGTCATCGTGGTGTCGCCAGCTGAGTGCACGCTTGGTGACACCTTGCCCCTGACACAAGTTCCTGGAAGGGAGCCATTTTTCATTTCCTTATCCCCAGCTCTGGCCCTACTTGCTGGAGCGTAAAATATCCCAAGGAAGTGCTTGTTGCTCAACAATAGAGTTTTTTTGTTTTGTTTTGTTTTTTTGTTTTTTTTTTTTTTTGACAGGCAGAGTGGACAGTGAGAGAGAGAGACAGAGAGAAAGGTCTTCCTTTTGCTGTTGGTTCACCCTCCAATGGCCGCCACGGCCAGCATGCTGTGGCTGGTGCACTGCGTTGATCCGAAGCCAGGAGCCAGGTGCTTCTCCTGGTCTCCCATGCAGGTGCAGGGCCCAAGCACTTGGGCCATCCTCCACTGCACTCCCGGGCCACAGCAGAGAGCTGGCCTGGAAGAGGAGCAACCGGGACAGAATCCGGCGGCCCGACTGGGACTAGAACCCGGTGTGCCGGCGCCACAAGGCAGAGGATTAGCCTAGTGAGCCGCAGCGCCGGCCAACAACAGAGTTTTAAAAGTCCTGCCTACACCATTAATAATAGCATCTAAAATGCAGAGCTCAAGTTCCGAGATGTTTCCGAGACATTCTTGGGGGGTATTAGTTTTGTGGGGGTTCCTGGAGAGCTAGGGGGAAGCCATGCGTGAGAGTCCTCGGGGCATCCCACAACACAGGTGGATGACTCCACCAAAGATGGAGTTTAGGGGGAAGAAAACGTGAAGCCATCTCTGGTTGCATTTATTCTGTTTACCTGTATCAGGTGCCACAGGTCAACATACCTTTCATTCTTCTAACCCCTAGCCTTCTCACCCATCTGTGCATCCATTCTATCATCCATCCACCCAAGTATCCCTTCTCCCCTCCCTCCCTTCATCCGTATAATCATCCATCCACTCATCTACATAACTATCCATCTGTCTCATCCGGCCATCACATCTCTCTACCCATACGTGCATCATGAACACCTGTGGCTTCCACACACAGAGCTAGGGGCTGTTGTATCTAATACTAAAGACAGGAATTCACATCCTAGAGGTGGGGGGTAAACAAATAAATAAGTCATCTCCATTCAGTGTGCAAGGGGCTATGGCAGGACACAAGACCCAGGAGGGTGGGGGAAGGCTTCCTGGCAGAGGCAACGGAGCTCAGGCCGGAGGGGCCAGTGAGGGGTGCTGTGTAGGGAGAGGAGCCCGCCAGGTGGCCAAGCAAGGTAAAAACACTAAGTTCTGGGGAATGACAAGGGGACCTCTCGGCTGAATCGTGGGAAGCGATGCTGGAAGGGAAAAAGAGAGCCGCTCAGAGTCCAGTGCCTGGTCACAAGGGGCTTGGGTTGAACTTGACATTGGACTTTGCACCAAGGTCAGGGGGCTTGGACTGATATTGAAGAGGCCTGAATGAACAGAGTGGGTTCAGAAGGACCTCTCGCGTGGGAAGTGGGTTCTCCTTTTGAAGCAGGAATAGCAGCTGGGAGGTAAGTGACCGAGCCCCAGGGATGATGGGCTTTTGGCCAAAAGCCTTCCTCCTCCCCAAGTTTGGCCTTGCGATTGCCTTTCCCAGAGCAATTTTACGCTTGGCTGAAAACCTGGCGACACTGGCGGGAGGGACGTTAGTGATTCAGACAGTCATTAACATTCTCCTGAAGAAGTTCCCTTGAAGCTTGATTGGGAACCTCAGACGCCAAGACCGGGCCAGGATTCCTCTAGAGTCCGAATATGGACAGCACCGGTCCCACCATGGCGTGTGGCCAGTGCATGGGGCGGGGCTTACCTTGCATCCCACTCCGCCCGCTACCCAGACGTGCGGCCAGGGGATGGGATGCATAATATAGCCAAGGGGGCAGAGAACAGAATACAGGCTTACTGAACACCTAGTACCAGGCACCACCCTGCTGGGATAGGAGAGAAACCAAACCAGAGCCTGCAGCAAGTAGACAGGACCTACGTGGGGAAACTTCGAAGAGTTCATGGAAAATGGAATGAAAAGATCGATTCAGAGGCTGGTGTCACGGCACAGTGGGTTAAGCTGCCCTTATCTGAATGTCAATTCTAGTCCTGGCCTCTCTGCTTCCAATACAGCTTCCTGCTAAAGAGCCTGGGGAGCGGTGAATGCTATCTGAAGTACTCAGGCACCTGCCATGCATGTGGGAGACCTGGATGGAGTTCCTGGCTCCTGGATTCAGCCGAGCCAAGCCCTGGCTGTTGTGGCTGTTTGGAGAGTGAACCCACAGATGGGAGATATCTCTTTCTCTCTCCTCTCTCCTCTCTCTCTCTCCTTTTCAAATAAATACATAAATCTTAAAAATTAAAAGTTTATTTTGATACAAAAAATAACTTAGAAATCATTTCATGCCAAAAGTCTTCCAAAAGTTCATGGAAATGATGTTAAGAACAAACTACGCATGGGTCTCAAGATGGTTTTTGTATCAAAATAAACGTATCTTTTTTTTTTTTTTTTTTTTTTTTTTTGGACAGGCAGAGTTAGACAGTGAGAGTGAGAGTGAGAGAGAGAGAGGTCTTTTTTTTTTTTTTGACAGGCAGAGTGGACAGTGAGAGAGAGACACACACAGGAAGTTCTTCCTTTCTGTTGGTTCACCCCTCAATGGCCGCCGTGGCCGGTGCACTGCAGCTGGCACACCAGGCTGATCTGAAGCCAGGAGCCAGGTGCTTATCCTGGTCTCCCATGCGGGTGCAGGGTCCAAGGAGTTGGGCCATCCTCCACTGCACTCCTGGGCCGCAGCAGAGAGCTGGCCTGGAAGAGGGGCAACCGGGAAAGAATCTGGTGCCCCAACCGGGACTAGAACCCAGAGTGCTGGCGCTGCAGGCGGAGAATTAGCCTATTGAGCAGCAGCCGAGAAAGGTCTTCCTTCCATTGGTTCACCTCCCAAATGGCTGCTACGGCAGGCGTGCTGTGCCAATCCGAAGCCAGGAGCCAGGTGCTTCTTCTTGGTCTCCCATGGGGTGCAGGGCCCAAGCACTTGGACCATCCTCCACTGCACTCCTGGGCCACAGGAGAGAGCTGGACTGGAAGAGGAGCAACCGGAACAGAATCCGGTGCCCCAACCGGGACTAGAACCTGGGGTACCGGCGCCACAGGCAGAGGATTAGCCTAGTGAGCTCTGGCACTGGGCTAAACGTATCTTTTATTTGCATCTTCCGTGAGCTTTCAGAAGTTCCCTCACTCATCAACAGAATCAGCTGTGAGCGCTGATGGGGCAGAGAAAGGCGGGGAGGAAAAGCCGCGGGAGCACCCGCCCACTCTGAAACTGTGTAGTCAAAATACGTGGCCCATCTTAGGTGGAGTGAGAAACAGATGTCCTGGGCCAGCATTGAGCTAGCGACTGGGATGCCTGCACGCCACACCGGAAGACCCGAGTTCGATGCCCGGCTCCAGCTCCTGACTCCAGCTTCCTACTAACGAAGACCCGGGAGGTCTGGGTGACGGCTCAAGTCACTGGGCTCCTGCCACCTATGTGCACGACTTCATTCGAGTTCCTGGCTCCCAGCTTTTGTCCAGGCCAGTCTCAGCTAACGCAGACCTTGGGGAGTGAACCAGAGGATGGACGCTCGCTCTCTCTCTGCTTCCCCCCACCCCCAATAAAAAAGAGACAGAGAAAGGAAAGAAACAGGATAGAAAGATAATTCTAAAAGTTGCCTAGGTAACCAGTGTGAGACCAAAAATAGTGCTAGACCTCTATGGAGAGACTAGGGCAGAAATGACAACAGGAACAGTTGAAGGTCTTTGATCACTAAGTTGCAGCGTGGGCAGGGGCCTCCGAGTCTGGAGACAACCAGAGAGGAAACAGCTACAGCACCAGAAGCAGGAAGACGCCGGGGAAAGAAGCGCTGGCCCACGAAGGCTCTGTCTCTTCTCTATGCGCATGTTCGCAGATAAAAAATACTGCGCTTACAGAGAGAGATAAGCTACAGGTTAAACGGAGTCAGAGGAAAAGCCGAACACCGGGGGCAGGCAGTTAACACGGCTTGATGTGGGGCAAGCAGTGTACCGATGGAGTTAGAGGGATTGTGAACTTGGAAGGCACACATCATATAGATCTTTATCTTACACCAACCTCTACGTGAAATCCAGCGTTTGGTTTCTCCATGAACAGAGACTGCCTGTGACTTTCTGCACGGTACAAGCCATTTTCATATCACCTTGTCGTTGTCGCAAATATTCTGATATGTTTATGCTCATCACTACATAAAATTACAGCACTTGCTAGACTCTCAGCGAGTGCCTGTTAATGTGCTAATAAAGAAGCACGCTTATTACCCTGTCACATTTATTTCTTTAAAATACAATGTTGGCAATGATGTTTCCAGATAATTGGTTCATTTGCAATCCTGGGTGCTATTTTTCCTGCCTTTCGAAGAAGCGTTATTCTGAGAAGGGATCCGCAGACTCCAGCAGGCTGCCGAGAGGCTGAGGGCTGGCATTAGAGACAGGAGACCAGTTACGTGATGGAGGCAGCAGCTGGGGTCGCTTCCCGAGTACCCACCAGACACCACCTAAGCCCCTTGCAAACATCACTGCCTTCAGCCGTGGCAACCCCCAGAGGGCACGGGCGCTATTTCCCAGGGGAAGCTTCCTTAACCCTGTGGCCTCCCAGGGCCAGTTCTCTGGGCACCACTGTGGAAGTTTAACACGTCGCTCGGGTCCTCCTTCCCAGCTTAGCTTACCGAGCCCTCTTGGGACCAAGCCTCCGTGCTACCACAATGTCCTAATTTGGGCTCCCCAATTCTAATCCATGTTCCCCACTGATGCAAGACATGCCCGAACTTGATTCTCTCCAATTGGGGTCCCCTGGAGCTCCATAAAACACTCTGATCCTGCTCTAATTGTGGGTTTTAATCCGTTGGATATTACCGTCACCCTTTATCCTGGATCAACTGATAGCCATCTCCTCACTAGGCATTGCCACCCGATTCGGGTGCCTGCTTTGCCTTTGCGTTTTTGATGGCAACCGTGCTAAGCTGTCTCACTTTAATTACTGCGCAGTAACGAGAAAAGACTGTGGACATAATTCAGAAATGATCCTCTCTGTGCCTGATGAAGGCACAGGGGAGGAAAGCCATGTTATCCAAACAGAGGATTCGCATTAGCATCAGAAGGGGAACGTGGTGGAAAAATCCAGCCACCGTGGTCAAGGTGGTGGTGGGGGCAGGCCGGGGGTGGGGGGTCTAGAGAACTTTCTGGAATGAAATTTTAAAACTAGGCTGATTAAGCTCTTACAGAAAGAATTCTGAGGGTAGCAGGCTGCACATTTGCATTGTGAGCGGTGGCCCTGTCTCGGCAAACACCCCTCTACCTATGGGATACGTGGTTGGAGTTTGAATTGTTGCTCCCATAACTGTGATCGCCTTTCGTAGGTGGATTCCTTTTGGTGTCAGAGGAGTGAAGACCTCATACCCAGCACAGATGTAAATGACGTCATAACAAAACTGACTTAGGGCAAGGCTGGAGGGGGAAGGGAGAGGGGCCCGTGGGAACAGGGGCTCTGAAGAAGTGCGCACGTGGGGAGACACTGACCCATAGCCAACCCCCCCCCCCCTTCAGGCACAGTCACTGCTCAAAAACTGATGCCAGTTCCGAGTCCACGCTCTAAATGCCCCGCCTGGCACCCACACTGGCCGGCCGCATCTCCTCTGCACACAGCAGACACCTTTCCCCAAGTCCGTGCCAGCCCCCAGTGATACTCTCCCAGACGGGACAGGAGGGGGTGCACCCAGCGCCCAAGCCCACAGCTCCCACACACCTGTGCCTCCTGAATGCTAAAGCCACCCGCCACTGCCCACGCTTACTCTTCCTGTGGCTTCCGTTATCCGTGGTCAGCCACGGATTGAAGCTATTATGTGGACAATTCCAGAAATGCACATTTTGTAAGTTTTGAATCCCTTTTGTAGCAGGATACTGTTAGAATTGCTCGTCCCCTTCTGTGCCTGGTTGGTAATTGAGCTCTATCGCAGGTGCACACGCACAGGAGAACCCAGGCTGCTTCGGGCTCTGCGTATCCGAGGTTTCCAGCTTCTGCTGTGTCCAGGCACACAACCCTGACGGAGGGGGTGGAGCTGCAGTAACCGCGATGAATACCAGCATGGTTGTGATTTTGCAGGCTGAAGGGAGAGGTGGCCAACTCTGTGTTTGACACTCTGCTCATGAGAATGGAAGGAAGATCGAGGCTTAATGCCCTAGAAGTTTTGGGACCTCCGTGAGGTTCTGGGAAAGAACCTTCTAGATGGGAGAGCACTCAGACATGGGCCTAAGTCCCAGCTCCGCGGGACCCTCACCAAGCTTCCCGGAGCAGGTGGCAAGGCCCGCGAGCCCAGGGGTGTGGAAGTGGAGGTGAGGGGCTGCCGCTGCTGCTGCTAGAGTGATGATGACAAAACAGAGTTGCAGACGCGGTGAAAGCTGGTGAAGGAGGGAGACAGGAGGGCGGAGAGGGAGAGGAACTCTACCGCCTCCCCAGGAGGGGCCGTCAGTGACCATGGGCTCCAGCCACCGCCCCTCCCCCCCTCGGCCCAAGCTGGGCTCAGCTTGCACAGGCTCCCTGGGGTGGTCACGGTGGGAGCCGAGGCCTCAGAGGGAGGCTGGAAGAGCCGCATTGCAGACTTGGTGGTGAAGAGGATGGGATCTGGGTAGGGGCCTGGTGTGCTCCACTCAGGGCAGGGGATGCCCCCAGGGGGCTGCGCTCGGCTCAGATCACACTGGGCACATGGGGGGGGGGGCATAGCTCGACACTGACTCCCAGTGCTGCCCCGAGACCCACGCTCCATGCTCCTGGAGGGTCCCTCTCCACAGCGACCCTCGCCTCTGCCACCGAGGAGAAGGAACGAGTGCTCCCTGAAGACCCTCAGGAGGGGAGTAACCTGGTGGGTCGGTGGGGGACGTGTCCAAGTCAACGTCCAAGGCGAGTACGTGATGGGGGGAGGGCGTGGGTGCACACGCGAATGGGTGATGGAGAAGGGAACAGGGGGTGGAGGATGGATACTATGAGGACACAAGCTTGTCCTTGTAAGCCGGCCTTACAAGGATCTGTGTGCAGGTTCTGTCCTCAAGGTTTTCCACACTCCCAGGGCTGATGACACTAACTCAGGGTGCCCACGTTGTATGGTGAGGCTTATGTCTAACATATGGTTTTCTCTAAGAGTCTGGGATTTTGGTGCATTTGGGCCAAGGCGTCCATGTGACGAGCCTCATGATGAGAGCCTTGGGTGCTGAGGGTCTGGTGAGCTCATGTGGTAGTAAATCTTCAACGTGTTGCCGTCCTAGGAACTGAGTGTCCCCGTGACTCCACTGAGAGACAGTTCCCGGGATCTGGCTCCTGGTTTCCTCTGCATTTTTCCTTCACGTGCCCTTTTCATTGGCTGATTTTGGTTTTATCCTTTCACTGTCACACAGCCATGAATGCAACAAGAGGTTGAATCCTATGAGCTCTCCTGGGGAATCGTCAGACCTGGGGGTGGTCTTGGGGATCCCAATCACAGATTGATGGCTGGACTGGTAAACAGTTAAATGGGTGGATGGATGAGTGAGTGAGTGAGTGAGGACTGATAAATGGATGGGTGGGTGGATAGAGAGATCACTCCCAGGATAGATGGAAGCATGCATACATGGACACGTGGATGAATGGGTCAATATGTGTGTGTGCTGTATGTTGTGTTGGAGGGAGTGGGAGTGGGAGGAAGTGGCCTAAATGGTTCAGATGGTCCAAAGGCCACAGATTCTAGGGCCGCAAGAGTTACACTCAAAAGGGAAAAGGACCAAGTCATTGTCAGGAGTGAGTCAGTGCCTGGCACATTTTGCTGGGCAGGGTCAGCATTTCCTACAACCACTGCTTGTCCTAAATTCATGTGGGCGTGCGGGGGCTGGTGTAAGTCTTGCACCGCCCATGGTGAAGAGGAAGGGGGGCTGAGGCACGAACTCGGAGCACAGGCGTGGGGTGGGCAGAAGAAGGTCCCCTCGGGCGCTTCTGGCCAACGGCTCTGCCAGCTTTCCTGAGACCACATCTGTTTTCTCTGCTTTGGGGTTTGACTCAGGGAAAAGATCTGGTCTTTATCTGAGCCCTTTTGTTTTTGTTTGTAAGCATTACAAGTCCCCATTGTTCGGGAGAAATCATGGTGAGCATTACAAACCCATTTTTCCCCTGGCCGTATTTTTTGGAATAACGAACTCCACTGTGACTTACATGTCTTTATACACATTTTCCTCTTTGCTGAGATGTTGCTCCCCCTCTTCGTGGAGGAACGACACAGGACCCTGTGCTGTTCTTTGGTCTGCTCGGCCCTCCCCGGGTTTGCTGCTGGTTTTTCCCGGGTTGGCTACCGACCCTTCCACCTCCGTGGAAGGGCGGTTCCCCCTGCCACTTTCCCCACTTCCGCGGGGGAGCGGCACACCGCCGGCCGGCTCTCTCGGGGGCTGCACAGGTGTTCCCCTTAGATGTTCCTGGTGCATGTTATCTCTCTCCTCCTTTATAGTCCTCTTCCACCAATCCCAACTCTGCTACCCACACGCCGAGTACGCTGCTCTCCTCCAATCAGGAGTAGGTCCTACAGTTTATTGGTTGAACTGGAGGCAGCTGTGTAGAAGCTGTTTCCTCCTCTCCCAGCGCCATATTGTGGGAGAGCAGATGCATAGAATAAGTCTTAATTCCAGTAACAGTCTAGTCCGAGTTGCTCCCCACACTGAGAGGTGATTTTTAAAAATGCACTTGGCTAAGGGGGTGCAGGGTGTCAAAGTCACAATGTCAGTTATTCCTAACAAAACAGAAGGGAAGCGGAACCCGGGGCAGCGCCAGGAGTCAAGAACACGGACGGGAATAGAATTGGAGGAGGGAAGAAATAATACGGTGAGTGTATGTGGGTGCTGACCAGGCGTCCTGCTCCATGCACAAGCACTGTTAGAGAGACAGAAGAACAGGCAGCCAGAGCCAGCTCCCCCTCGCCCCAGGCCCACCCCTGCCACTGGAGCTGGGCAGGGAAGGCTCTGAGCCCCTCTGGGTCCCATCCAACCTCTGTTCACCCACACTGCCCCTGCATCGTCTGGTGCTTCCTGCGTGTCAAGAGCCGGGCTGCATGATTCGCATACAGATCCCAGCAGCCACCACACCCCCCGAGCCCAGGAGCAGAAGCTCAAGGCCGACAGACGGCAACGGTGGTGCTAGGAATCGAACCCAGGCCCCTGTGTCTTCCCTGCCATGCTCCTGACTTGTCCTGCTGTGTCTGGCGCCCCCTTCTGGGCTCCCCATGCCCCCTGAGCTCCGCCATCAGAGCCATTGGCCCTGCTCTGTGTGCCTTCATCTGTTCCGCTTGCCTGTCTTGGGCTGGACAGGAACCAGTCAGGGACAGAGGCGGATGGCGCTGGTGCTTTGGACGCGTCCCCTCTGCAGGCCAGGGCCTCTGTGTGATGTCTTTTCTGCGGACTTGCCCTGGGCTGGGCAGCTGGCCCGCCAGGGACATTAGGACACCCCCAGCACAAACCCTTGCCAACCAGGGACAGCATGAACCGATGACCCACAGACCAACAAGGGCACACGAAAGGCCTAGCCCTGGGACGCCAGCAGGGACCCACTCCGGGGCAGAGCCCTCGCAGGGCCGGGAGACGCTTGCCCTGGCTGACTCCAGCCCGCCCAAGCCCCTTCTGCTGCCCTCTCTTGCCTGCCTTTCCCAAAAGCTCCCCATCCCCCCAGGTGCCAGCTGTCAGCCTCTGTGGTAGAAACCCTGACCTGGGGCAGGCAGGGACAGCCTGTCCACGGCGGGCGACCTCGGTGCGGGGCCGGGGAGCAGCCGGAGCCCCGTGCACACTTTCTGAACCAGGAGCCCTTATCCCGTCCTCTGCGCAGTCTCCGCTTTGATGCCACGGGTCCCGCAGTGCAGAGAACCCGTCCCCAGCCAAGGCGAGGAAGTTTATCTCCTGTAGCCGCTGCGTTCCTCCTGCAGCCGAGGCCATGCCTGGTGCACAGTAGGAACTCCGTGGGTATTTGTGGAATGAATGAATGCCTGTGCCCTCCTTCCCTAAAGTCGGCCTCTCTCAGCTGCTCTCCAGGTCTCCTCCCCACCTTCAAGTTGGCCTCGGTCATCACCTGCCAGCTACCTCACCTGCCACAACGCCCTGGCTGGCTTCCACCGCATGCCCAGGCTCTCGGGCAGCCGTTTGAACACTCCACCAGGGGCTCATCGGGGGCCCCCCGGGGGCAAAGGCTCAGAGGCACCTGAGCCGGAGTGGGTGAGAACCCCTAGCCCAGCCTCCCCAGGAACAGCTCAGCTCTGATCCCCTCCCGAAAGGTGCTGATGGGGCGAGAGCTCCACGTTCGCGCGTGGCCAATCATGGCGGGACTTCAGTGTGATGAGAGTGTTCCGAGCACGTGTGGGCGACAGAGGAGCACGTGAGGCCGGGAAGCGCGTTCCGTCCTCCCCAGGAGAGGCCCTAGCTCGCCTGCATTCCCCATTTCCCGCATCATGGGGCGCAATCCCCGCTCATGCTGCCCACGCAATCTTGCACCTAGGAAACTGCCTGTGTCCCATCCAGGCCAGAGAAAGGCCTCGGGCAGGTGAGGTAGCTTCTCCCTGCCTCAGTTACTGCAGCTGCAAAATGGGAACATGAGAGAGCCACCCTTGAAGACCTGGGCGAGAGTTCTGTGAGCTGAACCGTCCCCTGGGCAGGGCACCAGGCCTGGCTCACGGTGATTAACAGATGGCCCTTTCCAGTCCGTGCTAACTACCCGAGCAGGTGCCTGGGGCAGGCTTCGTAATCAATCACCCACATGCTCATCCTCTCCTTTGGAAAAAGGTTAGCGTGAAGCTTGCCTTGTCCTGGTGTGGGGACCGCCACGGGATCCAGGGGGTGTTAGGTCATGACCCTGAGCTCTAGAAAAAGCCACTGCATCCAGGTGGCCACTGGGGACATCCTGAGCGGCATTGCCAAGCGGGGTCCTCCTGCCTGGCTGTAACGGGAGCCCCGAGGCCCCTCTGCTTCCTAAGCATTTAGCTTTCCCCCGGACCCACGCTCAGTGTGCGAGAGGCAGGCTCCGGAAGGGACTGTGGCTGGTCCAGTCTCAGGGCTGCGGCGTTTCTGTAACAGCTGGCGCAGAGGAGGACGGGAACGAGCGCACCTGAGGTCTATCCGTAATCTCGGCTCCTACCATCGATGTTTCCAGAGGAATATTGTTTTTGAGTGAAGGAAGAAAGGGGCGAGTGAGCTCGAGGTTCAGTATCAAATCCCCAGTGCTGAGCCGGGGCCCGCCACAGCAAAGGCCCTGATGCATCTGCACGGAGAGGAAGTGTTCCCGGGAGCACCTGAGCTTTGGCTGTGGTTGGGCGCCCCTCCCCCTCCCCCCAGGCTCACAGATGTGGAGTCCGGGCACTGAGCCCTCGAATTCAGGATCCTGCCAGGTGGGAAACGGCAAGTTCAGCTGCCCACGCGCACACCTGGGAGACTCGTGGTCTCTCCAGGGGGCCTGCAGGTGCTGCCCCTGGAAAACACGCCCCAGACCGACCGAGCTGGGAAGAGCAACGACGTCCCTGTCTGCACAGGGTTGGCATGGAACGCATGGCGCACACAGAGTGGGACGCGAGGCTGAGTCCCGCAGCGCCCGCGCGCTCTCCTGTGACCGACGCACACGCACGAGCACCTCCGTGTGAGACGCACCAGGCGGCACGGCCACGCGCCTGCAGCGTCTGTCACCACGGGCGCCTTTTCCTGAGTCAAGTGACATCTCCCAGCCAGTGCAGGCCCTGGGGACAAGTCACGTGTCACCTCCCTGCCTGGAGGCACCGGCGTGCTGTCCCTCTCGGCATGCCCCCCAGCCTATCCCAAGGGCAGGTGGCCGCCCCCTCCTGTGTCCTGGCTGGGATGAGTTCCCCACCGGGACCCAGGAGGCACTCAGCCCAGAGAAGAGCTGGGGCTTTGCAGATGGGATCAGTTTTCCGGGGAAGCATCTGCAGATCACGGGCCAGGGTCTTCCTTGGCCCCCAGCCGTACCCTAGGACACATGGCCTCCCCCCTGAGCTCCAGCGTGTCCAATACGGCTTCCTGCGGGGGTCTTAAGATGGCCAGGCACGGGCAGGCCCATGGCACAGGCGCTGTGGCTGGCAGGTTGGGGCCCGTGGCCTTGGACGCCCACAGAGGCCAGCCCAGGGAACAGCTTCACTGGGGCCCCACAGCCTCCGTCTGTGCCAACCGGTCTCTTGCTCACGCATTGTCTGGGGGTGGCCCCCGTGGCTGGGTGACCCCGGAGGAAGGGCATGGCCCGGCACGTGCTTGCTGCGAATGCCCTTCAGACGAGGCCAGGGGTCAGAGATGCTGGGAGGCCGCGAGACGCCCCCTCCCCATAGGGCCCCCCAGCCTGGGTACTCACCGTCTCTGGCGCGGCGGCGGCCACCCCTCTCAGCCCGCACTCCCCGTCTGGAGAGGCCAGCGGCACTAATCAGCAGCCCGGCGTGGTGCAGCTGAGTGACTGGGGCTTAATTGACACCAGGTGGCCCCTCCCCAGGGGCAGGCTGGGAGGCGGCTCCACTGGGCTGGGAGGCCAAGCCCCGGGGGCGGGGGGCCCCCGCACCCCGGCCCGGCTGGCTCCGGCCTCACCGGGAGAGCCAAGGGCGGTCAGGCGGCCGCCGGCCACCCCTCCCCTCCTGTGCGGCCTCCGTGGCCGGCCCGGCCCTGCTTCCCCAGGTTTTGACCTTTCATGTCAGAGGCACCAGCAGCTTGGCAGCGTCTGCCCAGGAAGAGGGTGGCTCAGGTTTCCATCCCCCCCCCCCCCCGAAGCCGGCTGGGGCAGCCCAGAGCAAGTGCACTGGCTTGAAGCTGTCCCAGGCTGTGCCCGCCGTGGCCTGAGCAGGGCCACCCACTGTGTCTGCAAAGGAGCCCCTGCGGTGGCTTTTACTGAACACTTACTATGCACCAGGGCTGCCTGGTGCCCAGTCTCCCCTGTGCAATCCCGCCTGCCCGGGAGGCAAGGAGTTCTTAACGCTGCTGTAACAGATGAAGAAACCAGGGCTCAGAGAAGCTGAACTTCTTCCCCAAGGCCACACAGCAGGGCATACGGGACACACACCCAGCCAAGACAGCCGATTTCACCACCACCACTTACGAAATAGACAAAACCATCCCATTTCTTAGATAAGGAAACTGAGGCTCAGAGAGAGGAAGGTTCTTAAGGTCACACTGCCATGTATGAACTTTAGATTTGCCACAAGGTGTATTGGGCCCAGTTCCGAGGGAAAAGGGAGCCCCCCGCTAAGTACACGTCATCTTGCTCGAGCCCCACATATCCCTGCCCATTATATTAGGGTTTCAGGTCTGAGCCACAGCCTGGGGTGTAGGAGGAAGAGAGTCGGAACACCTGTGCAGAACTTGCTGTGTGGCCTTGTGCAGGTCTCTTGACCTCTCTGGGCTCTGTGCAGCTGCCGTTAGGAGCCAAGGAGACACCGGCGTGGAAGAGGCTGCTCCTGGCATTCACGCGGCAGGAGTGGGAAGCAGCAAAGTGGGCCCTGCCCGGTCTTCTCCAGGCGCCCCTCCCAGAGACCCTGGAGCCAGGGCTCACACCCCAGGCCTGTGTCTCTCCCAATTGCATGAGCTTCCGAAGTGGCATCCCTCTCTGAAATGTGCTGATGAGCACCTGCTCTGCAGGTGGCGGGGCGGGGTCAAGGACACAATGCCCAGCCTCTGCCTCTTGGTGCACCTGCTGACTGCCGGCTACCAAGCTGGGCATATGATGGTGGGCAAAGCAGTTAGCTGTGCCCTGGTGGTGGCCACAGTGAAACAAAAATGCGCCAAATAAACATGCAATGCTTCGTGTTCCACGCTCGACACATACAAGCAGCTACCATTGTTGTTTGTGCAATAAAAGGACTCCCTGAGCACCTACTGTGTGTGCAGGCCCTGGAGATGTGGCAGAGAGCCGGGCAGACAGCCCGCTGGCCGCCTGGGGCTCATGGTATAAGCGTTAACCGCGGTCATAATTATTCCACCACCGCTCGCAGGCAGGCCGGTCTCTCCTTCCCACAGTGTTTGCCTTGGTTTCCTGCCTGCCGCCAGCTGCCCCGTGCGGAGCTCCAAGATGGAGCACGGGATTCCGGAACATTCTTAGGCCTAATCCTCAGTGAGGCTCCTGGGCAATTTTTGGTCTGACTTGTGGGCGCCCGGGCTGGCGTGTCACCCCCTGGCGCAGCTCCGGGCCCCACGTGGGCTGGGGGAAGCGGAGCCCGTGACTCAGCCGATCTGGCCTGTCAAGCCGAGACAGAAGGGAGCAGGCAGCTGGCCGGGCTGTCGGCCATGGGGTCTTCGGCAGCCAGGCCTGGGGCAGGTGCCTGGGGCACGGGCCGAGGCCTGGGGCTGACACAGGCCCTGAGCTCAGGTGACTGCGCCGTGGTCCTGGTGTTGGGTGTCGCTGGGACACAGAATCTTTTACTAAGAATCGCAGAGTGGGCTTGCCGTGAGGGAGTGAGCTCCCCGTCATTCCAAGAACCCCAGCAGGAAGGGAGAGTTTGGAAAAGCTGGTGGATTTCTCCTGCTCCCCCAGCCCAATTTTCCTTATGGCTTCCTCCTGGGAGCTACCCCTGAGGCCAGCGCCCACCGCAGGCTAATGTTTGCTCTGAGCGCCGTGCCCGGCACCTGTGCCATGCCCCGGCAGCGCCTGGCGCTTGTTCACCTCCCCCACAAGACCGAGCTCAGCCTCCCGCGCTTGGTCCACCTGCCTGGCCCCGGTGCCCGGGGCAGAGCAGCCAACAAATCTTCCCTGCGTCCTGGTCTCCTCCGATGTGACACGCCCAAACGTCCCCAGAGGTGGCCAGATGCCCCGGCGGGGGGGTGGGGCAGGGCGTGGTGCCTGGTTATGTCACAGCCTGATGCTAAACACCACTGTGGGCCAGGCGCTTTGTCCCCAGGAATGTAGTCTCTATGCCAACTCCAGGAGGCAGGGATAGTTGTCCTCCTATTAAAGAGGGGAAGATGGAGAAGATAGGGCCCTTTGGTAAGGCCCCGGGTCGGTGCGCCTGGCCCTCCCTAGTACAGCCTCTCAGGCACCCGCTGGGCCAGCTGCAGAGAGCAAGCCCAGAGCAGCAGGCGTCCTGCCCGGCCTCTGTGCCGTTCTCTCCTGATTCCAGCCCGTGGCCTCCAGCAGAGCCCAGAGCGTGGCGCACAGCGGGCCCTCCAGAGCATGGCCGATGGGTAGAAATACACCCACAGCCACGTTAACAAGGTAATAGGGAACAGGCAAGTGAAGTCTAGTAACAGGTAGCACCTGCACCCAAGATTCTCATCACCAATGTAACCAATACAGAAAAAAAAGGCATGAGACATTTTGCAGTTTGTTTTCATGCTCTTTGAAATCCAATGTGTATTTTACACCTACCTCTCAATTCAGACTGGCCACATATCAAGGACCTGGTGGCCACACGTGGCCTATGACCCCGTGGCTACCCATGGCCCGTGCCCTGTGGCTCCCACATGAAACATCGCAGATCTGGAGGGTTGCATAGCCTTAGGGGATGAAGATGGGGGCCTGGACGCTCTGGGCTCACTGGTACGGTGGCCCTGAGCCCACAGCTCGGGGGGCTGCCACGCTGTCATCTACTGTGGGCTGGCTCACGTGGCTGATTGCAAGCCTCCTCCCCTGAGCCACACGTGTCCCTGCTTATTGTGTTCTGCTTCCAGGTGTGGGCCACAGCTTGGTGTTTAGGAAGCGGAGCACGTGGGCATAATGTCAGAAGGCCTGCGCTGAACTGGCTGTGCAGCCTTGGGCAAGTTGTTCTACCTCTCTGGGCTGTGCGCAGCCATCGTAAATAGCAAATGAGACACCACGTGGAAAAGGCTTTGTGCCTAGAACTCCACACTGGGCAGGCCTGGGGGTGCCAGATGGGCTCCCCACACTGGGAGGGCTCCTCCCTGTTTGCTCCGTTTTCTGACCTGGTAGCTGATCTTGGCTTGGCCATGCAGCTCTCATGGGCCTGAGCCTCGGTTTCCTCATCTGTGAACTGGGGGTGATGGCCCCTTCACCGGCTGCTGTGCTGCTCAGCGGAAAGTTAGTGCCATTTCCCGTGCCACCAGGGACACGTGGCCGCCAAGGAGGGAGTCTCCTGCCAAGCAGGGAGTCTCCGGCCATGTGTGTCTGGTCAGCACAGCACACGTGGTCAGTGTGAAGGAGGCATAGAGTTTCGAATTGCATGCAAGGTTAATTGACTTAAGTTAACTTGCAGGAACCGCCTGCGGGCAGGATACAGTACAGAGTTTAAAGCCCCCGGCTCTGTGCACCTGCTGCACACCTGGCGCCCAGCGGCCCCGGCTGCCGCAGCCACAAACACTGTTTGTGGAGCTCACCCTTGAGTGTTCTGCAGAGTGACCGCTGGTGACTGTGGGGAGCCTGCCCCGGCTGGGAGAGACCCACGTGGCGAGATCCGAGGAAGCAGCGCCCCCTGCAGGCCCGGGAAAAGTGCCCGCTGCTTCTGGCCAGGCTGGAAAAATCTCATTGTTCACGGCTTTGGGCAGAGCTGTGAGGAATCACAACAATTAATTAATTCATGACAACATGTTGTATAATTAATGCTAAGTGTTTATTTCACACGCATTCTCCGGTTTGCACACTTCTTGGGACAAAGGTCTGTAATTATGTTACATTTACCTTTCAAATTAAAAATTGCCCAGAGGTTTGTGCAAATGGGAGAATGGATGTGAAATATACATCAGGAAACATTTTCTTACGTAAATAATTTTATGTCACTCATAATTAATAATGCCATACTGGCATTCGAATTATTGGCTCATAGCATCCTGATGAGCATACACTGATTATTACATTCATGTAAGACTTGCCATCAAAGCTTCGTGGCTGACGAATGGCGATGAGGCAGGGCTCGGTGCATTTGCCACCAAGGATTTGGGGTCAGAGTGGCCAGCCAGCAGCTCAGAGGACTCCCAGTGTCACCAAGCAGGACGAGAATGCGGCCCTCGCAGGCCCACGCTGTGGACCCCGTTAGGAGGCTCACCCCTCCTCTCTCGCTGTGGTCACCCCAGGCTCACTACATTCCCACTTGGGCCCTTTGTCTCTTTTACAGCTTCCTTGTAATCTTATATCAGTCTTTTTTTTTTTTTTTTTTTTGACAGGCAGAGTGGACAGTGAGAGGGAAAGAGACAGAGAGAAAGGTCTTCCTTTTCCTTTGGTTCACCCTCCAATGGCTGCCATGGCTGGTGCACCACGCTGATCTGAAGCCAGGAGCCAGGTACTTATCCTGGTCTCCCATGCAGGTGCAGGGCCCAAGCACTTGGGCCATCCTCCACTGCACTCCCGGGCCATAGCAGAGAGCTGGCCTGGAAGAGGGGCAACCGGGACAGAATCTGGCGCCCTGACCGGGACTAGAACCCGGTGTGCCAGCGCCGCAAGCGGAGAATTAGCCTAGTGAGCTGTGGCGCCGGCCCTTGTATCAGTCTTAACGTTAGTTCCATAAGGTCCTGGGTTCTCCTCACCTGATAACAAAAGGCCCAGGTCACCAACGAGTTCATGAACTTTCGGGGCAGGTGTTTGGCACAAAAGTTGACACTGGAGTGCCTGGGCTTCAGTCCTGGCTCCAGTCCTGATTCCGCCTGTCTGCCGATGCACACACCCTGGGGGCCGTGGTGATGGCTCCGATAGTTGGGCCCCTGTCACCGACATGGGAGACCTGGGTGGAGCCCCTCACTCCCGGCTTTGGCCTGGCTCAGCGCTGGCTGTTGGAGGCATCTGGGGCATGAACCAGCAGCTGGAAGATCTGTCTCTCAGCATCTCACATAAATAAATGTCTTTACAACCTGTCTTATAAAACTATAGGTTCAAGGACACTTTCATGACCCAAATTGGTTCATACTATTTTTCATTTTTGTATTTAAAAAACAAATCAAGCCTCAGTTGTGCTTTGCTTTGCTCGAACCTTTCTAATTCACTTAGGGGTCACAGTCCCCTCCTCCTGGCTCTGGATTGCTGTGCTGCCCCTTGGAGAGAAGAAATGACATTAGAACCTGACCTGGTACACATCGAGATCTGGGCTCCAGACTGAGCTGTTTGGGTTTGTGTGGTTTGCAGATGACGGGAGCATTCTGACTGAGCTCCTGGGGAAGAGACGCGGAGCTGGCAGGCAGGCAGGCGAGCAAAACACCTTTATTACAGCAATGAGCACCTGGAGGAGTCAGGGAACCCGAGGAACACTCAGGCGTTGGGAAGCGCAGAGTCTGCTCTGGGCACGTCGTCAGCAGAAAGGCTGGGGTCTTCTTTGAGCCATCAACTTGAACCTGAAGGCTACACAATCCTTCCCTGCAAACCCCAGTTCACAATTCTAAATTCCCAGGGAAGAAATCTGATTGGCCCAGGCTAGGCCGGGTGTCTCCCCCTGAGCCAATCAGCTTCAGTGGGTGGGCAGAATTATGCAGTTGCAGAATAGAAATGGCAGACGTGGAAGCTACACCTGCCTGGAGGTGACAGGGAGGGCAGCCAGGCTGCTAGGTGGGCAAATGAGGGACGCCTAACTGGGAGAAGCCCGCCCCCCCAGCCCTCCAGTGCAGCCGATGCCCTCACCCCTCCCATCCTGAACAGAGCAGTCTCCCCCTTCCCTAGAGAACATGACAAGTGCATTGCTTCTGCCATGATAAGCTAATGAATAGGCCGATACGTTCTAATACAGCGTGATTCATGGTCACTGAGATTTGAATTCTGTATCATTCTCATATGTCACAGAACGTTCTGCTTCCCGTCAAGCTACTGGAAATCGAGGCATCCTTCGTGTCTCGTGTGCTCTAGACCAATGGGCAGCAGGCTAGATGGGGTTTGGGGGCTGCCAAGCGCCCATGCCTGCTGCATCAAGTCACATTAAGGCTTCTGAACAATCTAGAACTGTCTTCCAAGATAGAGAAATTGGCAATGGAGCAAAATAGCATTTCAAACCCATTGCAAGTGAAAGCTAAATCAGTCACAGTCAAATCTGATTTAATACATGACAGAGCAGAAATCGAGCAGAGTGTTGAAGGGTCATCTGGTTGACCATGCTCTCCGGTGACTCAGTGTCCAGCGTAGCTCAGTGGTGTTTCCCAGCTGCCCCCCTCTCAGGCTGGGGTCAGCGATTTCTGGTTTCTGGAACAACTTCTAGATGATGTTCACTTTTATTTTTTAGCTTATTAAAACAATTTGATGGCCAGCGCCGCAGCTCAAAAGGCTAATCCTCTGCCTGCGGCGCTGGCACCCCGGGTTCTAGTCCCGGTAGGGCCGCCGGATTCTGTCCTGGTTGCTCCTCTTCCAGGCCAGCTCTCTGCTCTGGCCCAGGAGTGCAGTGGAGGATGGCCCAAGTACTTGGGCCCTGTACCCGTATGGGAGACCAGGAGAAGCACCTGGCTCCTGGCTTTGGATCAGTGCGGTGTGCTGGTCGCAGTGAGCCGGCTGCAGTGGCCATTGCGGGGTGAACCAACAGAAAAGGAAGACCTTTCTCTCTGTCTCTCTCTCTCACTGTCCACTCTGCCTGTCAAAAAAAAATTTGAGGCAGAGGGATAGAGACAGACACACAGACATGCCAGACAGAGCCTGCCGCTGCTGGTTCACTCCCGCAGTGCCTATGGTGGCCAGGAATGGCCCTCACCAGTGCCAGGAGCCAGCAACACAACCCTGGTCTCCCTCCTGGGTACCAGGGACCTGGTTACCTGGGCCATCACTACTCCCTGCCAGGGTCCCAGTGTCGGAGCAGAGCCAGGCCCCAAACCTGGGCACTCCAGTGTGCGATGGACGTCATACACCTGTCCCTAGCTGTCGGCCTGTACATAGCATCTGATTTTTTCTTTTTCTTTTTTTTAAATTTATTTATTTTGCAAGTCAGAGTTATACACACACACACACACACACACACACACACAGTCTTTTATCTGCTGGTTCATGCCCCCAGATGGCTGCAATGGCCAAGGCTGGGCCAGAATGAAGCCAGGAGCCAGAAGCCAAGAGCCAGGAGCTTCCTCTGGGTCTCCCACGTGGGTGCAGGAGCCCAAGGACTTGGGCCATTTTCTGCTGCCTTCCCAGACCATTAGCAGAGAGCTGGACCAGAAGTGGAGCAGCCGTCACTCGAACCTGTGTCCGTGTGGGATGCTGGAGTAACAGATGGTGGCTTAACCGCCTATGCCACAATGCTGGCCCCTGATTTTTCTTTTTAAAAATTTTCCAAAGACCCCGGATGCAGCTGAACTAGAAAGTGGTCGACCTGCTGCTCCGCTGCCTGCCTCCACGCCTGGCGCTCACTCAGGCTGATTTGGAACCAGATGTTATTAAAAAGAAACAAAAACCAAGTAAATAAAAATGCTCTGCAGTTTGGGTGGAGGCAACCAAAGCTCCCTTTATTTCTGAATGAAAAGTCAGGGGGAGGGAGGCCGGCTCTCCAGGGAACTTAGCCCCAAGCTTCAGGTTCAAGGTCCCTGTCAGCCTGGCAGGCAGTGGGGGACGTGGTGGGTGCAGAGGCAGACACTGGGTTTGCAGCTCCCGGGAAGGAATGACAGCTGGACCACGACTCCACAGCTTCCTTTCCCGAACGAAACCCATCCCTCGAGTCTGTGGGCGGGGAGACCTGCCACAGCCCCCCAAGACACCGAGACGGCGGAGTTAGCACCAGTGACTGTGGCAAATAGCCAGGCTTCCTTCCGAGCTGGGCAGGCCCTGAGCTAAACGGCTCTCCGCCTTCACCCCTGCGAAGCCCCGACCCCGTGCAGGGATGGTGGACGTGACCAGGAGCCCGGTCGGTGCAGTTAGCAAGGCAGAGAATTGGGGCTCTGAGTCTTGCCCCCGCAGTGAGTGAGTAAAGTGGGGTCCCCAGGGGAGCCAGGTAAGGGAGTGGGGGGCCGCAGGTCAGGGGAGGGGAGGAAGCCCAGTGAGGGCCAAGTTCAGGCCAAGCCTGGGCCTGTGTGGATCCTGCGGTGAGCCCGAGCCCGGAAGTGTAAGCTGGGGAGCAGGGGGAGCCCGGCTAGAGGCCAGGAACAGCCCCAGGCACCCAAGCAAAGCCCTCCCCAGGAATCACAGGAGCGGGGGAGGGGCAGCTACCCAGGGCCCAAGGTGAAGGGGGTGATGGGGGGGAGGCTCCAGACACTTGTCTGGGGCCTGGTGCTGCCCCACCTCAAGGCGGCAAAGAGAAAGGAGAAAGAAGGAAAACATTAAGCCATTTAAATGGCTATCATTCCAAGGACAGCCATCCCCACTGAGGGGTAGGGGGTGAGAGCGTAGCCTTTCTTTTATAAAGCCATGGGAACACTCTTCTTGTTCTTGTTTTGCTTCATTTATCCCTGTCTTTACTCAGCAACATCAAAAGTGGAGACAATTGTTTCCCTAAAGTTTCATTTCTTCTTCCTGCTGTGGAATGGGCCAGGAAATATAGACCATTAGGCTACACCACCAGTAAAAGAACCAAGGATTTACTTGGAATTCTCCCCACGGCTGAGAAGAGTTTCTCAAAGCATCCCTGGGGACACGAATCTTCCAGGATCCAGTGGACAAAGGGTCGCACAGCCAAATCAGTTGAGACCCCCACATCCTCTGGCCCCCCCGAGTTGCAATATATGTGCGCATGTTCAAGGCTCTGACAAGTCCTGCAGCAAAGAAACAGACGCTCCTGGGCTCCACACGGTGGCCTCTTGCTTTTTCTGTCCAAGTTCACCCACCTCCCACGAGCTCAGGAAAACTGCAGGCCCTGGCTGAAACCTGCATTCCTGGGGCCGGAGAACGTTTTTCCTTGTTTGGCTTGTCAGCAGCCAGGCGGCAATTCACGCATGCGCAAACTCCCAAGAGTGCTCCGTGAGCTACGAACAGTGCAGAGGAGACAACGACCTGATTGGCCATCGCTGTCGTCATCAGGGCCCTTGGAGGGCAGGGACTCGCACGTACGCCATCGGGCCACTGCGCACCTGCAGCCCTGGAGCCGGGAGCCCACGCCTGCGTGCGTGCACACAGGTAGAAATGAACTTCCGGAAGGCAAGGTGGCTGGGTGAGCCTCGGACCACCTTTGGAGCCTGCCGACCTCTGAGAACAGGTGCCCAGCTGTGGCCAACACCATCCTTCCCTGGGGCTCAAGCCCTAACCTGCCTCAGCCTGACCTGGTCCCGTCTGCGCCTCCCAGAATCTCTGGGAAGATGCACAAAAGGTCCAAGGGGCAGTTGGACCCAGCTAGGGCGCTGCTCTCAGGAGGGAGGCACAGCCCCTCTGCCCCGCGTGGCTGGCACTTCCCACCGACCCCTGGCTCGCCACTGCCTGTCTAACCGAGGCCCCAAACCTTAGCCTAGTGGCTCTCCACCAAGTCCCCCATCCAAGTCCCGACCCTGTTTCCCAGACACGCCCCAGACTCAGTGCCTGCTTTTCTGCTAAATGCATCCAGTCTGGTCACTGCGCATCCGCCATGCTTTTCCAGAATCGGTACTGCACGAGTGCTGCTTGACAGATGTGCAAGTGGCGGTCCCGAGAGATGCAGTAACTTACCCAGGGCCACACGGCGGCGTGCACATTCGGGCTTCCCAGCTGAGGCAGGGGTAGACTCTCCGAGCTGGGTGAGACCGTGCAAGTGGTAGGGACCCGGGTTCAAATCCTGGCGAGCCCCTTTCTAGCTGTGAGCTTGAGCCTGTGTCACAGCTGAGTGCCGGCGGCTGCAGCTGCTTCTCACCTTTGAGCAAGGTCAGTGAATAAGGCGAGCGGTGGCGGAATGACTGTTTCCTGTGTGAACTGGGCGCCCTTTGATCTGGGGTGCACACCCTGACTGTGAGGGAGGAGTCAGCACAGAGCATCTCAGGGGGCAAGGCTCCCCGAGTGCACACACCCATGATCCTGTGGTCTCTTAGGAACCCACCAGGATCCAATCCCCCAGGCGCCACTAACGACCCAGTGTGCTCACCTCCCAAAGGCCACACCCCCAGCGCCATCACTGGATAGAGTCCCCACCTCTTAGCACCACTGACACCAGACTCTGCAATACAGGAGCCTGTGGGAGACATGCAGCATCCAGACCCATCTGACATCCGGACCCCAGCAGGGACACGGAGTTTGTGCCTCATCAGGCCAAGGTTAAGTGCGAGGACAGGTGTAATGTGCTTAGCACTGGTCCTGGGGAGGTGGGAGATGTGGGCTCTGGAAGGTTCCAATCAGGACAAAGGTGAGGAGGTGGCTAGGGGCCAGGCCAGAGCGTTTGAGAGGCCTTGGCCCTGCCGCCCAGGCAGCTGGCGGCCTCATCCGAGCCCGTGTTCCTGGCTCCCGGGCACTTCCTGCGCACCCTGGGCATGAGGTTAATGAGCTGTGCAGTTCCGATGACTGCACGGCTTCCCTAACTCAGCTCAACACCTGCTGTGCCTGATGGATGGTGGCCCCACGGCCACAGAGGACCATAAGCCAGAACCGGGACAACCAATTAGGCCCAGGCCCTGGGGAATACTCCGCTCCCTTCCTCCTCCTGTGCTTGACACAGGAGAGAGAGGGAGAGAGAGATGGAAGGTTCTGGTCCTGTAGCACACTCTCCACGTCACCACCATCCCCCCGCTGAATGCCAGCTTCGGGCTTGAAGGAGCTCACGCATACTGGCTGCTGGTGCCCGGAGCTGTTCTACCTGCTTTTGTGTCCTGACCCCAGCTCTCCGCAGGGAGTGCAATTCTGATGCCAGTTTTACAGAAAAGGAACCAAGGCTTTTCGATTTCGGGCCGTTGCTCAATAGCTCACACAGCTGTTCTAAGCAACAGAGTCTGTGCCTGAAATTCAGTTGCTTGGGCCTAGGAATCCGCAGGCCTGCCTTGGCATTGGCCTTGGCATTGGTGTCTCCAAAGAATTCAACTTCGTTTCCTGGAACCTCAGTTTTCCCTTCTGTAAAATGGGACAACTCAACTAGGCACCCATCTGATTGTGTTGAGAAGAATCGAGCTTGTGAGGCCGGGACAGCTGGTTTTGGGCACTAAGACCCTGCACACAGTCCTGCTAGTGATAAATAAATATTAACACTTGCAACCAACTCTGCACAGCACCTGCTGTGCTCCAAGTACCAGGGCGTCAATTCACTGAAGCCTCAAGAAACTGGGAGGTAGGTACTGCAGGGGAAAGAACTATACCCATTTTACAGATGCGGAGAGGGAGGCTCTGAGAAGCTAAGCAACCTGTCCAAGGCCAGCTTGCATGGGTTTTGGCCACGTGATGTGGCTCCTCCAGTGTATGCTGGAGAAGGACCATCCAGGACAGGTGAGACCAGCTCTTCCATGTCCTCACTGCCCCTTAGCTTGTCTCCTTGTCTTCTATTCCTTCTGCTGGTGAACAGACCCCGCCTCCCTGGCTGGTTCTCCAGGTCTGGTGAAAAGTGGGGGAGGGGGAGATGTATTTGCTTATTAAAGATTCACTGGTGCCAATGCTATGGTGTGGTGGGTAAAGCCGCTGGCTGCAGTGCCATCATCCCATATGGGTGCTGGTTCGAGTCCCGGCTGCTCCACTTCTGATCCAGCTCTGTGCTATGGCCTGGGAAAGCAGTAGAGGATGGCCCAAGTCCTTGGGCCCCTGCCCCTGTGTGGGAGACCCAGCAGAAGCTCCCGGCTCCTGGCTTTGGATCAACCCAGCTCTGGCTGTCACGGCCATCTGGGGAGTGAACCAGCGGATCGAAGACCTCTCTCTCTCTGCCTCTGCCTCTCTGTAACTCTGACTTTCAAATAACTCTGAAAGGCAGAGTTAGAGAGAGAGAGACAGAGAGACAGAGATCTTCCTGCTGTTGATTCACTCACCAAGTGGCTGTAACAGCCAGGGCTGGGCTAGGCTGAAGCCAGGAGCCAGGAGCTTCTTCTGGGGCTCCCACACTGGGGCAGGGGCCCAATTACCTGGGCCATCTGCTGCTGCTTTCCCAGGTGCATTAACAGGGAGCTGGGTCAGAGGTAGAGCAGCCGGGACTTGAACCTGTGCCCACATGGGATGCCAGCGCCACAGGTACCTGCCATAGCATAGCACGGGCCCCTAAAGTAGGTTTTAAAACTCAAGGGACTCAGGAGCCCACCACGCTGTGTGTGTACTGAGGACAGCATGAGCTCTGCGGTCTTGCCTTAGGGTGGGCCAGTCACAAGTTCCTTCGGCTCCAGCCTCCCACTCTGCAAGGTGGAACTGGGTGGTGGTGGTGGGGATTCACGGGGGCACAGAGCACCTGCTGCGTCCGGGGCGCCGTGGGCGTGCGTGTGTACCTGTGCGTTGTTTCAGCCACACCATTTCATCCCTGCAGAGCAATCGCTTCTGTGGCTGGCCTTGGCCAGGCTGTGATAACCAAGGTTACCGCTCAGCACTTCCTACTGCTCACCTACTTCCTCTCCCACTGGGTGGAGTTTCCAACCCCATCCCTTTAAAAGGCGGGGCTTTGGCCAATAGACTGTTAGTGACTTGCCTCCTATGTGTTTGGCTCCTCCTTCAGTCATGGCCCTGAAACCAAAGGTTATGAACTTGACCTGAAGCCTAAACAGGAACTTTTTTTTTTTTTTTTTTTGACAGGCAGAGTGGACAGTGTGAGAGAGGGACAGAGAGAAAGGTCTTCTTTTTGCCGTTGGTTCACCCCCCAATGGCCGCTGCGGCCGGTGTGCTGTGGCTGGCGCACCGCGCTGATCCGAAGCCAGGAGCCCGGTGCTTCTCCTGGTCTCCCATGGGGTGCAGGGCCCAAGCACTTGGGCCATCCTCCACTGCACTCCCGGGCCATAGCAGGGAGCTGGCCTGGAAGAGGGGCAACTGGGACAGAATCCGGTGCCCCGACCGGGACTAGAACCCGGTGTGCCGGCGCCGCAGGCGGAGGATTAGCCTAGTGAGCCTCAGTGCCGGCCAACAGGAACCTCTTAGTGATGCCCAACCAAGACTTACAGACCCAGCAACAGGAGGATAAAGGTTGGTTGTTGTCAGCCATGAACTGTGGGGAAAGTTCCCTACCCTCCGTTACCATGGCAACAGCTGACTGATGCCCTGGCCAAATTCACCCTTCGAGACAACAACAGAATTCAGACCTGTTTTGGCGGCAGTGTGATGCAGTAGTTCTCAAATTCTTTATTGGCATAAATAGTTCAGACATTGGATTCTCACTAAACATTGCACTAAACACAAGAAACAGTTTAGGCTTGCGGCTCAGAGACCCACACACCGTCCAACAGCCCAAGTTAGAAATACTTTTTTGAGAAGTGTAGAAAACTTTATAAATGTCTCTGTACAAATATACACAGTGGACCCTCCACCCACCTGAATTTTCTCTCCCGGATGGCGTGTGGCCAAAGTTCCTTCCCCACAGCGCGACATTGGCAATGAGGGGGGGGGGGGGCGGAGAGAGAGAGAGAGACAGAGAGAAAAACGGGAAGGAAGAGGGTGGGAAAGCAGGGGCCCACTGGGGAAACATGAAACCAGCCTCATACAACAACTCATTCTGCAGCAGTCGGCACAAGCAGACACAGGGGGACGAAAGGAACCATGGGTCCAGGGGTGTCTGTACAAGAATTAGTCTTTATATATAATATATATATGTATAGTATTTATAGGTATATATACTTTGTGTACAGAAAAAGGTTAACAGCATCATTTACATCGAGAGAAAGCTTTTTTACAAAGGAGGGCTTTGCTGAGGGTCAGGAATGTGGGCAGTTGGCCGAGGGGACCCCAGTGCAGGATGGGAGCTCCAGGGGAGAGGGGATATGGACCACCCCAGTGTGGGAGGTTCTCGGCCTGGCCCAGCCCCGGGCAGGGGCACTCACCTGGTGTGGTCAGCCTTATCTGTCCCCGGGAGCCCCTCGGCCAGAAGGAAGAGTGTCCTGGTCTGGCTGGAGACTCCCCGGCTCCGCAGGACTGAGCTTCTGCCGTGAGGATGCTGACCCCTGCAACCCCTCCCCTCCGCCCCGCTTCCATCCCGGAAGTGGATTCCTGGGAGCTGTTGAGAAGCCATGCGGATTGTGCACCTGCTGTGTGCCAGGTGTCCCGTGACACCGCTGCCTTTTGATATCCATTCCTGGCAGCACCCTCGAGGGCTGGTGATGTCCTAAGTACTAGCAGGCTGGACAGAGCCCAGGGCATCCAAGGAATCCTCCGGGGGACTGCTGACCCCATGCAACTGCTGGGGACGTCATTTTCCACCGCGGACGGCGGCTTGGGGATTGCAAGTCGAGGCCGGCGGAGGCAGCTTCCCAGGTCCCCATGCCCATCCTGGAAGTCCCAGGTCAGCGAAGACACCCTGTGTTCTAGAAGGCCAGCCCTGACACATCTTTATAGAGGCCCTGCCAGGGGGCTGCAGGCTTCCTCTCCCCCACTTCAGGCTGTGCTGCGTATCGGGCTTGTGGCCCACCGAGACCCCCAGATCTCCTCCAGGTGCTTCTGTAACAAGCCAGTGCCTTCCCCATCACGCCCGAGTGTTCAGTTAGGGCAGGCTCTTTCTGCAGAGACGCCTGCACACTCTCAAGTGTCCCTGACCCTCGGCTTTCCGGTTGCCTCTGCATGGAGGGACACAGCCTCCCCAGGATGGAGATCACGGGGAGCCTGCAGACGCAGGGTTTCTGCTGCGCCAAGACAGCCTTGCAGGCTTCAGGGACCAGCCAGCCACCCAGGTCACTTGGGGAGGGAGAAGGCGAGGGAGGGGCAGGCAGAGAGTGCAGGGAGGACCATGCCCTGGAGAGAGGGCTGATGGACAGCCTGTGCCCAGCAGGTGCCCAGGAGCTGCAGAACCTGAGGCCGGGGCACTGAGCAGCAGAAACACCTCCATGGTGCAGAGGCAGCAGCGACAGAGGCAGGCCCCTGGGGCAAGACAGTGATCGAGAGTGAGAGCGAGAGCGCGCACGAGAGAGAGAGCGAAGCAGAGAGGGTCCGAGGCAGGGGAGGGATCTGCCCGACTCCAGCTGGCACAAAAACCCTCCTGGGACATCTGTTTTTCCAGCATGCCAGGACATGACGGGGAGAGCAATTGGGGTCCCCGTGTCAGAGCCAGGGGCCTCCTGTTTGGGGGGTCTTCCAGGGTCCAGTGCTGGGCTTGGCAGAAAGTGGAGCAGGACGGGCAAGGGCCAGGGGGTAGGTGGGCGGCGGCTCCATTTCCACACCAGATCATCATCTTGTCTCCGAGTCTGTGCATCAGCTATTCCTCCTGCCCCGCATGCTGTTCCCTACCTTCTACTCCCGTTCTACTCAGAGTTCAAGACAACGATCAGGAGTCTCCTCCTCCGAGAAGCCTTCCTTGGGGGCCTTGGTGCCCAGCAGGCAGACACACAGGAGGCTCGGGGTAAACAAATATTTGTTGACTATGTGAAGCGAAGTCCTGAGGAACGAAGGGGCAAGGGTGGCTGGGGATGGCTTGGCTGTGGTGCGGCCAGCGTGGCCAGGGACACAAGCTTTGGAAAGCTGGGGCAGATCTCCTGAGCCTGCTTCAGCCTCACCTGGGAGCCTTCATGAGGGCTGAGGAGCGGGAGGCAGGGTGGCATGAGGGGACCGTGTGTGTGTGTGTGTGTGTGTGTGTGTGAACTATGTGCAGTGTGCCCTAGGAGGATGCTCGGGAGAGCAGGTGTGCCAGGGGTGGGGGTTGGGGGGAGAGCTGGTACGCCAGGGTGGGGAGAGCAGGTGTTGCAGGGTGTGGGGGGCAGGGTGGGGAGAGCAGGTGTTGCAGGGTGTGGGAGACAGGGTGGGAGAGCAGGTGTTGCAGGGTGTGGAGGGGCAGGGTGGGAGAGCAGGTATGCTAGGGTGGGGGGGCATAGTGGGGAGAGCAGGTGGGCCAGGGTCGGGGGGGGACAGGGTGGGGAGAGCAGGTGGGCCAGGGTCAGGGGGGACAGGGTGGGGAGAGCAGGTAGGCCAGGGTCAGGGGTTCTCTGTGTGACAGGACAGGTACCTCCGAGGACCCTGGTGTCTCTACTGCAACTGTGTAATGGTGACTTGAACTCATACAAGTTCATATGCACTTTTTTTTTTTTTTTTAATCATTACAGTATTAGTATTTGCGAGCCAGGTAGAGAAACAAATGGAGGGAGATAGCTAGAATCTGGGGCCACCGACGCATCGCATTCCTGGTCCAAGATGCACTCCAGCTCCCAAGGACGCGCCCTCAGCCCGAGGTTCACCCATCAGCGGTCAGGGCCCCCGCTGATTCAGCCTCCTTCTTGGAAGATGCTTGGCTGCTGAGTGTCCCAAATTCCAGAAGCATCTTCCCAAGCCCTAGCCTTGTGCTGTGTCAGATAGTCCCCCCACCCCCTGTCCTGAGACTGCTGGGCGGGGGGCGGTCCCCAGGCTTTGACCCCAGGGGTAACAGAGCAGCTGCCCCATCTCCCTGAGGCTGTGTTCCTGCTTCACCGCCACCAGAAACAGCACGGTCACCCGGCTTGAACCGCTCTCCCGTCTTCAAGCAGGGACTGGCCAGAAGGTGCGAAGGGCACTCAGTTTCCTGGGGCAGCCCCAGACAGCAGCGCGAGGATCGCCTGACAGTTTCTGCGCTGTATGTACCTGCGGGGCCGCCGCCTGCACTCTCTGTCGCCCTCCCTCTCCCTCCCTCTGACTTCCTTTTGCTCCCGCAGGATCCTGAGGATCCTGGGGTGCAGGTGACAGGGGTGCAGCTGCGACAAGAGACAGTGAACTCCACCTGGAGACAGTTTCAGGTGTCACCAGGGCACCAGGCACCGGGCCACCACTTAACTCCTGCCAGGTCACCCACCAGAGACCACCACAGAGAGCATTGGGGAGGGAGGGGTAGGGAGTGGTGGGGGGGCGGCCCGGGCTGAGCGAGCCCCCTCCTCACATGCGCACTCTGGGGTGGTCTCCTTTTGTTGTAGGCAAGCGTACAGGATACAGTTGACTAGGTTTGTGAGCTGGAAGACCACGCCTTCACCACGCCCCCTGTGTGACCTCATACGCCTACCTGGCGGCACCTGTGTGCCCACCTGCCAACCAGGCTGATTAACTACTCCCCTTTGGAAGTGGATTAAAGGCCTGGGACACGGCGGGCGCAGCCCTTTTGGTCTTTTTGCCCTCTTTGGCCATCGTGGACCCTTGCTGCCCCGTGCCTTCGGGGCGCATGGCCTTCGGGTCACCTGCCCCGTGCTTCCTGGCCTGCACGCTCCTCCACGTGTCTGGCTCCTATGCTCGGTCTGAATCCAGATTTTCCTCTCTTTCTTAGATAGGGCCCTCACTCTCCTATGTATCCCTCTCACTGAATAAAAAGCTTAAACCTTATCATGCTGCCTTGTTCACTTGTGTCACTATTCAGAATTCTTCTCCGAATTCGTGGCAAGAACACACAGTCTTATTAATATTGCGAATTTATTAATAAGCACCCAGTAACATCAATGGCACCGCAGATGGGACTTCTAAGGGACACGTTTTCCCTATTACTCTCTGCATGCTCTCCCCATCGTCCGCCTCTGAACTTCGGAGCAGGGAGCACATGGCGCTCGGCACAGCAGGTGCTCGGGGCGTCTCGCCCTGTCACAGAGGGGCCTCGGACCACCTCCGGCCCGCATTTCTCCCCAAGCCCTGCACCGGCCTCTCTGAAATTCTCACTCTGGCGCTGGAGAGCGGGTTGCTTCTAAAGGGGCAGAACTAGCCAAGCAGGTGGTGGAAAAAAAAACAAAAACTAAGATTTGTTTTTAATCTCTAGACTTTCTGGTCTCCTAAGCCACGACGCAAATAGCACGCTGGCATCCCCGCCCGCTGCCCGCTCAGTGGTGGCAGGGAGCCTCTCCCTGAGCCCCTTGGGGCCAAAACGCTGTTTCTCATGGCCACCATTGTGCTCTCAGCCAAGGGAGATGTTATCAGCAGGATGTGGGGGTGGGGGCAGCAGGCAAGAGGAAGGAAGCGGTGCCAGCCACCGAGCTGGCTGCTCTGGCACTGCAAGAGAGCAGGAGGGGGCTGGTGGTCCACCAGGACCCCAGAGCCTTCCCTCCGGGGGAGAAGCTGCTTCTGAGCCTGCTACTCAGGGCAGAACCCGCAGAGCCACTGGGGTCAGGTTCCCTTCCCACCTCTCCGTGCAGCACTCCCCCAGCTTTCCAGAGGCCCAGACCGAACCACGGAACTCCGACTCCACGAGCAAGCGCAGCTCTCCACGCGGGCCCAGCCAATGCTCCCCTGGGCCAGGCCTTCCAGCCCAGCTGCTGTGTGGCTGGGAGGAGTGCTTGGGCCTTGCAGCGAAGCGAAGCCGTCCTGCACCATGAATAATTCCCCTGCAATCAGGATTCCAGACTCTTAGGGACCCAGTTCCTACTCCCACCCCTGCATCTTCCAAGTTCCCTGACTTAACAGACTCTGCAGGGCCCTGGCAGACTGTCCCCCATGCATGACCCCTGGACTGGCCTTTTGCAAGTGTCCAGGCCTGACTTCCAAACCCACTTCTGCTTCCCAGCAGGGACTTGGCTGGGGGGGATTGGCCTTCTCCCCCTGGGGCTCAGATCCTGCTTCTGAGAAAGGAGGGGAAGTGGGTGGGATGCAGGCTGCTCACTGGGGGCTGCCTCCTCTGTGCCCAGTGGGAAGCTAGGCTGGGATCGATTAGCAATGTCTGCTGAGAACACAGCACAGGAGGTGGTGGCAGAAGCGACCTGTCCTCCTTGGACTAGACCCTCATCCGTGGGCACCTTTTAGGCCTGGAACCTTCTAGATCTTTATCCCAATGACCTAGATGAGGGCAAAACTTCAGATGAAGATCTGCTCCAAGGGGATGACATACACACTGCTTTCACTGTTGGTCTCTAAGCCACGGTGCGTGGGGGAAGCCATGGGCACACAGCTAACTTGCCTCCTCCGTGGGAAGGCGGCGTCAGCTAGAATTTTCCCTTGTGCCGTCCTTGTATATGGAACCGCGGTCACATGTGCGGAATGAGGGTCTACCATCAGCAGGTGGGGGAGGGGAGGCTCAGGGAAAGTCAAGTTTCGTGGCGCTCAGCTTTTTGCAGCCGTGTTGAATGACAGAGCAGGAGCGGCAGGTGGCTGATGGTCACCCAGCCCCACCTCTGCCTACAAGCAACTCAGGTCATCATTCACAGTGCCCCCTTCAAAGATGCATGGTGCCGAAACACCTTTCCTGTCTCCTAGGAAGTGGACTGCAAGTGCAGCTGGTCAGCTGTCCATCTCTGTGGGCAGGGACACTGACATTTGCTCCTTAGGAAATGCAGTTCCATTCATACAGCTGGTCTTGTTGGGGACTCAGAAACCTGTCTGGAAAAACTGGGGACGATCAGCTTCCTATTGGCCTTGTAGAGATTCAACCACACAACAGGGTCTTAAATGCTCTGATAAGTCCTGCAACCAAGGAAAAAGTTTAATTTTGTTTTACCTAAGCATTCCCCATGCATCTTTATCTGGAACCCTTTCAATACTGCAGCCTCTGTCTAGCTCTCCATGAAATTAAAGGTCTGTGGAACACACTTGGGAGACAAGGTCTTCCATAGATCTGGGACACTCTAGGTAAAGTCTATTTTTGCCAGTTCAGTCCTGGGTGGAGGGAGAGCAGCTGTCTCAACCCCCTGAGATACATCCACTCCTGTTCTTGGTGATGGGGAAAGGGGCTGCCTGCTCCCGGGGGGTCTGGAGAGGGAGGTGCACTCACGGGCAGCCTCCCTGGACCAGAGGAACTACACATTTCCTGGAGATCCACCCAGCCTCTGCAGCCGGCCAGCCTGGGACACAAGTGGGAGCTTCCGCTTGGCACCTCCCTTCCCTGGCTTCCTGTTTTTCCTCTCTCTCTCTCAGTTGCCAGCTGCCAGTGAACCTCGAGGCTGGGACCACAGCATCCCCATGGACTGCTGGGATCAGATGACCCTGACGACCCATTTCTAGAACATTGGTTGTACAGCTGGAGAGCGGGTGGGTTTCTGTCTGTCCCACAGCTGCTTGGATGCAACGCAGCTAAGGGTACCCGACTCCCTGGCCCATCGTGGGGATTCAACAGGCCTGGCACACAGTAATGGCTCAGTGAACAGCGGCTGTTGGAGATGGATTGTCACTCTGTCTGCCTGACCCAATATGTCTCTTAGCTAGTCACATCTATTAAACCTAGCAGGTTCATTCGGGCTGAACACGTCACAGGGCCTAGAAAAGAGGAATTCCAGCCAATGCAGTCCCCAGGGCCCCCTGTGGCAGGGCCTCGCTCTGACCTGGCAATTCTCTCTGAATCCTGTAAACACCTACTCCCCAGCAGGCACTATACGACGCAAGGCACAGGGCAAAGACCAGGAGGTCAGGGCGACGCAGATTCCAAAACTCAACTGGTAACAGGGAACAGCATGACTGGGCGGCCCCGAGAGGGAGTCAGTGACCTGTGCTCATCCCCAGGAGTGCTGACTGGAGGGCAGAGAGGCCCACGGCGGCTCCCACATTCAGAGACCCAGACCAGCATCCGTGCCCCTTGGAGTTCAGCGAGATTCCCACAGAGATGTGTGCAGGTGAGGGGTCGGAGGGCTCGGAGGAGGTGAAGGTAAGACCAAGGTCTGCCCGTGCGAACAGGTGCAGAAGCATCCTCACCACACAAGCAAGGCCAGAAAAGCAAACAGCAAAAGCCCAGCTCGCCATCGGCTCTTTTGCCACCAAAGTATAAACGCGACCAAATGCCGCATGCCCAGCCCGAGGTCTGGGCCGGGAAATGCATTCAGGGGTCACGTGATGATCACACGCAGACAGGCCACCCATGCACAGGCTGCCACCCACAGCCCTGGAGCTGAATGAAGTCCCACACTGATGACCTCAGTGAGGGCCATGTCCTCTGGGCCAGCAGTGGCTTGACCCTTGTGACCCAGGGATCATGGGGGATCTCTGTGGTCATGGGGGTACCAAGTAACCAGCACAGCACAAGAGAAAGCTCCCTGGAGGGTACTATGAGTTGAACTGTGTCTTCCCTTTTATTGCTGCCACCCCTACAAAAGATGCTTTGAAGTCCTAAGCCCGGCACTTCAGGACAGAACCTCCTACAGAGACAGGGTCACTGCAGGTGCGCTTGGTTAAGAGCGGGGGCAATCTGAGTAGGGTGGGTCCCTGATCCAATGGGACCAGCGGCCTCATTAGAAGACAGAGGCACCCAAGAGAACCTGATGGGGTTGGGGAGAGGACGCGATGATGGTGGCAGAGACTGGATGGATGCAGTTGCAAGTGAAGAATGCAGACCACCGGAAGTTAGCAGGAGTGGAGGAAGGACTGCCCTCCCGGTGCCGGAGGGGTCCTGGCCCTGCCTACCCACACAGCGGTTTCAGATCTGCAGCCTCCAGGGTGGTGACAGAATACAGGACTGCCGTTTTCAGCCGCCCGGTGAGTGGTTGCTTGTCACTACAGCCCTAGGAAGCGAAACCAGAGCGGGTGAACCTTGGGCATACGGGTGGCACATTTGGAAGGAGATCTGCCTCTCGGGGATGGGTGAAAGGGCAAGAGAACGGAAGATGCAGGTCTGAGGACAAGTGTGGAAAAGAAAGTCAAGGACGGGAGCATTGCCCCAAAGGCCCCTAAAATTGCACAGCCGTAGACATCCCCAGGGTTTCAGTCCTGGACTGGTTTCTGCCCAAACTCCTATATTGAAGCCCAACCACAGTGCTGGCATTTGGAGAGAGCCGGCTCTCAGTCACCAGGCAGCTGAGGTGAGAGTCGGTTCAGAGGGTGGGGCTCTTGCAAGAAGTTGTGCAGGTGCACAGAAATGGCCATGGAGGTCTCAGCAAGAAGGTGGCCAACTGCAAGCCCCAGAGAGCGAGGCCTCCCCAGGAACCAAGCTGCAGACATCTCGACCTTGGACCTCCAGCCTCAAAACCTTTCGAGAAGTAACTTTGGACCGTTTAGGCTGCTCAGGGTGTGTTCGCTATGGCAGCCCCCGCAAACGCAGTGGTCCATCCAGCCAGCTCTTCCAGCCTCTTCTGCCTGAACCACCTCTGTGTCGAGCGCGGCCAGCACCTGCGCCAACTTCTCGCGGGGCAGGGAGCTCCCGGCCTTCCTCGCAGCCCACTGGGTTCCAGGAGCAGGAACGTTTTCTCCCCCAGGAATCCCTCCCTCGCTGCTGCCCCTCCTCCCCCCGGGGCCAGACTCATCCTGGAAGACAGCCCTCTGTGGGAGTGGGCAGTCTGGCTAGGAAAGCACCAGACTTGGAGTCTTCGACAACGTGGGCCACGCCATCTGTGCTGCGAGTGACTTTACCAGCTCAGCACAGCACCAGGCAGGGTCCATAGGTAGATGCGCACGTCTTTTTGTGGCCCAGTAAAGTCTCATGTGGCAAATGGAATTTGAGCTTCCTAGCATTTTCATGGCATGAGATAGTCTTTGGATTCTTTTCCCCCATTTAAAACAAGTGAAACCATTTGACAGGCTGACTGTGGCCACGGGTGCAGCGGGTCAGCCTCAGCTCTGGGTTTCCCAAGTCAGTGATTGGCCCGGGCAACTTAGACCATTCCTGTGTGAGGCTTGGGTGATCGACCGTAGGGTAGGACTTGCGGGAGGTGAAGGAGTGTGGTGTGTGTGTGTGTGTGTGTGTGTGTGTGCGCACACACACAGCTGGGCACCATGCGTGAATGTGAGGCTTGCAGGTGGGAAGCGGGAAGAAGCAAGGGCTTCTATTGGCTGAGAAGCCAGGGTAGACATGGAGACAAGGAGTTGGGAACCCCACGGCCAGACACGAGTTTTCTCTTCGTGCAGTACAAGAAAAAGCAGGGCAAAAATGGATCTAAGTGGTGATTTGGAATTTATATCTTGGCTCTGGGGTCAGGGACCCACGGAGATGTCCCCATACAAGGCCAAGAGGGGCCTGTGCTTCAGGAAAGTTTTGTGGCCTGGAAGGGCCGGCTGGACTCCGGACAGCAGAATTGTGTCTCTCAGCAAGGTCAAGGCCTCCGGGGGAATCTTCCCCTGTGGAGCCTTTGGGGAGCCTCTGGATAGCAGGGTTGGTGCCGTTTAGCAGGGAAAGCAGGCGCTCGGTCTGCCTCTGTTCACACGGGCGCAAGTTAAAGCAGCCGCCAAGGAAGCCAGGGTGGGGCAGCCGGGGCGCGGGGAGGGCCGGAGCCTGGTGTCCAGCCTGGGAGCAGCAGAGATCGAGAGGTGCGGGGTGCGGTGGGGAAGCCGGGGGATGCATGAGAAGAGGACGTGGGAGTCAGGGGTGGGCCCAAGCAGCCACAGCTGAGTGCGGCAGGGAAGGCTGGGGCTTCTCCCAGGCCCTGTCACTAACCACAAACACAGAAAAGCCAGCCTCGGGACAGCCCTGGAGGTCTTGCCAAGAGACTGTGGTGGGCCGTTTTAGTTCATTCTGGGAACAGAAGCAAGGGGGTGCAGGTGCCAGCCCTGGTGAGCATTTTAGCGTCACGGCAGCTGAGCCCTGGCTGGCTCCTCCCTCCCTCGCTTCCTCCCCCTCACAAAGGTACACAGCAAGCCTGGAGCTGATGTCCTGATGGGGATGGGGAGAAGCAGGTGGCTGGACGTGGGGCTCTCTGGAGGCTGCCGGGCAGAGCGGAGGGTCCAGGGAGGGGCTTGTTTGATGGGAGAGCCATCCGCAAGTGGGGGTTAGATGCCTCCAAGAGCCTCAGCGGTTGAGCCAAGAACCCCAGTGGTATGGATGCCCCCAGAAGAGCAGTGTCCATTTAGGACCAGTTCATGGGGGGCCTTCAGCCCTCTGGTCCCAGACAGCGGGGAGTGTTGGAAAGACGATGCAGGAAACCCCCAGGCCCCAGAGCACGGAGCAGCCTGGGACTGTGCAACGCCGGAGGAGATCCCCATGGGCCTGGCTGGATTTTGAACGCAAGCCCACCTAGGGCTTCTGAAGGCTCAGCTCCACCTGCTGCAAGGGCAATGCCTGGGTAAGGCAGCGGCGACACGGAACCAAGGCTGAGCAGTGTCCCGGAAGTGCACAGGGACCCCAGGCCTCCTGCCTCGCACCCTCTGCTCCTGCCATTGCTCTGCCTGGCTTCGGGTTTCCCCTTTGTGCCAGGTCAGATCAGTGGGCTCTGGGAACATGGACAAAGGACTCAACAGCTGGCTCCTGCCCTCCCTCTGCACGTCCCACCTGCTCCCAGCATCCTTCAGGCCGGATACTGGGAGTCTCATCAACACGGTCGGGAAAAGCCACCAGTGCAAGTGGGCAGTGAGGGCGGGCTGGAAGGCAGGGCACACAGAGAGTGTGACCAGGCGAGGGGACACAGGCTCCTGGAGGGCAGGCCACTCGGGGACCCAGCACCAGGCTGGAGCAGAGGATGCAAAAGGCTTACCCCCCCCACCTCCCCAGCAGGGCTTCCGAAGGGGGAGGGGCAGAGACATCTTTGCAAGCTGGTTACTGAGTGCACAACCACGCGGTGCCAAACACACGCACATCCCACAGACACACGCCCATCGCTGCAGGCAGGCCGACCTGGGTGGTGTAAGTGAAGAGGGAGGGCAACACACTGGCGCTCCCCACCCCCAGCCACCGCGACCCCCAAAGGCCCATGCTCTCAGGGCCCGGACTTCCGGGGGGCGTCATGAACAAGAAGGAGCTGTCAGGAGCCCCCGGAAGTCATCTTGGCCAGGGCAAGGGGAGCGTGGGGCAGTGAGGTTTAAAGGGACGATGCCATCACAGAACAGGAGACAAAGGCAGAGCTGGGGAGCTGAACCTCTGAGAGGCCTGCGGGACTGCACTTCGGAGCCAGGTGCAAAGGTACCTTTCACGTGCCATGAGACGCCCCCAGCAGTTCCTAAAAACACTTCCCAGGCCCGTACCCTGCCCCAACCTTGGCCCAGCCGCTTCCACCAAGCCGCTGCTCAGCCCTGCACCCCCACTCTCCTCCCCCCAACTCCTAGCGTGCAGCTGGAACCCACCACGCAAAGACACAAATGGCCAAGGGCCGCTCCGTAGCTGGGGCAAGGCCGGCTCCCGGGCATCAAGGGAAAGGGGCATCAGCAACCTTCCATGCAGGAGGACACACGCACAAGCAGGCCAGTCCTGCCAGCCTGGCCGCCGCCGGGCCTCTGTCCTCGTCCCACAGCCCAGGGCCTCCGATCCCAGCCTGCAGCTCCCTGCGCCGGTCCCCTGGGCCTCACCGACCGGCACCACGGTGTTCTGGCTGGTCTAGTTCGGTCCTGGCTCAGCACAGTCCGACCCTGCCCGAGAAGAAGGGCACAAGTCTGGGGTGCAGGGCAGCTGCCATGCGCAGTGGCTGGTGGGGGCTGGACCCGCTGATCGTGAGCCTCTGGCCTCCTAGGCTGGCAGAGGGCAGAGCAGGGAGGGAGAGGCGGCTCGGACGCCGAGGCAGCTGGACGCCGTCCCGTAGTCGGTTGGTCACAGCCTGCGGGGCGGGGAGGGGAGGGGAGAGGACAGAGAGGCGGTGAGAAGTCACAGGGAGAGGACAATGCTGTGCTGTGTGCATCAGCGCCTTCTCAGAGGGCCAGGTGGTTTGAGGTGAGCTGGGGCTGTTCCCTCCCAGGAAACACGGCAAGGACTCTGCCCACTGAGGTCCTAGCGCGCGGGGGGCTCCAGGCCTCAGGGTGCACACACGCAGTCTCATTTAAGCCCGAGAACAGCCTGTGATGCGGGCACTGTGAGCCCTTTCTGCACGTGAAGGCGCTGAGGCTCAGAGAGGCCTGGGGTTTGGTCCCAGGGAAGCAGCATGTTCCGGATCTGAATCCAGAACTCTCTGGCTCTGAGCACACAGCTGTGACCGAGGGCTGGTCACCGAGGGTGTGGGCTGGCGGGGGCTCAGGGAGGGCTGGAGACACAGCAGGAGGGGGTGGGAGCAGGACCTGCCCCCTGGACTCCTGCTACCAGGCGTGGTGTCACGGCCCAGAGCAGCAGAGGGACCTCACTTATTCGCATGGCACCCCCATTGCTGGGATGGTACCTGGCAACCAAGAGATGCTCAGGACACAGGCGATAGGGCTTCAAAAGATGGACAAACGGAAGAAGGAGTGAATGACGGAACCCACAGTCTCATCCTCTAGACCAGGTTTCTTGTCCTGTGCTTTCTCAGCCCAGTTCCATGGCTGGCCCGCATCTCTCTCCAACCAGTGAGCTTTAAGCTGCTCTGTCCCCTGGAACTCCTGACCTCTCTTTTGTGACCTCTGGGAGGGCAGAGGTCACTGGAGGATGGCCCAGATGAGCCTTGAGTTTTGGAATGCTAGAAACTCCTGGTTCTTTCCCAGAGGCCTGACATCCATTTTCCAAGCACCTGGCGCTCCCTTTGCTGGGCGGAGTTCTGCTCCTCAGGGCCTCCTGTTGTCTGCTGTCTGCTGGCACATCCAGTTGGCTGTCAGCCCTGTTGGCTTCTTGTCAAGGGCTCGCCCTCCTTCCTGGTAGACAGTGGTTGCTAGGGTCCAGCGAGCACCTGCCCTACAGGTGGTGTGGTGCCAGGTGCCCTAGGGCACGAGTTCACCGGACCCTCACAGCACTCCTGCTCTGTGGAGAGGTCCCATGGCCCTCAGTTTCCCAAGTATGAACCTGCTGCTCAGAGGCCAAGCCACTGCCCAAGGCCACACAGCTGCTAGGCAGTGCAGTAGGGATTCTAACTTGTATCTGTTGGACCATGAAATCTGGGCCTTTTCCAACAGTCTGGGGGAAGGCTGAGAAGTTTCCACGCCCCGGGTTCAGGAAGCTCAAGGCGTGGGGCAAGGGGTGACAGAGGATCTCCCAGGACCTTTGTGGGGTCCCCTGGGAAGACTCTGACAAGTGCCACGGTACAGCTGTGCACACAGGTGGGGGTCTGTAGCGTGTGACTCTACATTGGGACACACATGCACTGGTGGGCAGGCACAGCAGTGCAGTGTGTGTATGCACAGGTGCCTGCATGCATCCTGCAATGGGCTTGTGTGCCTGTGTGTGCGGGCTCAGGTGCAGGCACGGGTTTCCACGGGACGTACATGTTCTGCATGTACCTGTGCGGCAGCGTGGAGACGGCCACGCTTTTAGGTTCTGTTTTAGGGGCTCCTCTTGTGTGCATGTGTGCGTCTAGCTGAGTGTGAGATGTGGGCAACAGGGCCCCCTCAGCAGCCTCATCTAGGCCTCTCGCCTTACAGAAACTCCAGTCGTGGAGCCTGGGGCTGGGGGTGGGGAGAAGAGACGCCACACTCAAGATACCACGTGGGGCTCCTGCCCCAGCCAGGTACAAAGGGAGGGGAGTGGCATGGAGCCTCCGAATGAGGCAGCCACAGAGAGTTCTGGAAGCCATGACGGGGCAGGCTGCAGGCCTGGTCTCAGGCATGGGCATCCCAAAAACGTGAACAGTAGAACTTGGCAGGTTCAGGGCACCACCCTGCCACATGCTGCCCATGCTCACCGGGGCATCAACCTTCATCGGGCGAGACAAGCAATGAGGTGGCTGCAGCAGCCGCCGGAAGCAAAACCCTGTGGGGCAGACTCTAGGACCCAAACCCCAGAATGGACTCCCCTGAACGGAAACCTGGTACAGAGGGTGGTGGCTGGAAGGGGTCCATGGAAGGTGGCTGGGGGGAGGTGGGTGTTGGGGAGAAGAGCAAGGCTGTGGCGACAGCCAGAGGGCGAGACCGTGGGGAGAGAGGCTCCGGGTGAAAACCTACTCTGCAGACTTCCAGAAGTGCCCGGGGTGAGACAGGCGGCGGTTCCGCTTTGGCAGTTTCTCCAGCATGTCCATGAGCTTGGTGAAGGTGGGTCTCTCTTCTTGTTCAAAGGCCCAGCAGAAGAGAAGAATGTCCTAAAGGAAGCCAATGGGCAGTGACTGAGCAGACACGGTGACTTCTTGATGACCCCTCAGTAGCTCAAGGTGTCTGTCCATTGGTCCGTCCATCTGCCCCACTTCCATCGCCATCCGTCGCCCACCCATCTAGCAAGCACACACTCACATCACCCATCCCGACCAGAGCACTTGTTCATCTTTCACCTGTGACCCAGCCGTCACGCACGCCTGCATCCATCCACCTATCCATGTACCCACCAGGAATGCATGCAGCCACATGCCCAGTCACCCAGGCACCCACGTCAGTGCACTCTCTCATCCTTCACTCAATACCCATCCATCCGCCATGCATGCACCCTTGTATCTATGCATCCATCCATCAGCCGTGCATGTACCCTTGATTCCATGCATCTATCCATCCATATCAGTGCACTCTCTCATCCTTCATCACTAAATCACCCATCCATCCAAATCAATGCTCATTCATCTGCCATCTGTCACCCATCCATCAATTCATCCATCATACACACAGCCATCACTCATCCATCCTTCTTTCCCATCACTTTTTTGAGGTCATAGACTAAGCTAGGCAATCTCTATGCCAGAAGGCTTGGAATACACGGAGATAAGTAATACTCCCTAAGGAGTCTCTCGGTATTTTTCTCAAAGGGAAAAGATAAAAGGGAATCCTAAGGGCTCCATCCACATCCCTCCCAATACCGTAAGTACCTTTCAAAATCACAGAGGAAAAAGTCTACTTTGAGTAATCTCACTGAGAAGGGTAACCTACAGACAGGTAGTCCTTTCAGACATCGCTAATTATTCCTTCTCTGGCTTATCTGTCTTCTAATCAAAAGAGAAGCTTCTTCCCGCTGTGTTTTGGGGGAAGATAGTTAATTGGTACTCAGTCTTCTCTTTTTCTGCATATCTTGTTCTGAGTTGGGTATTGCTTTAAAATTATTATAAATGTGCCAATAAAATTGGACCCAATAATTTCTATTAAAAACAACAGAAAAAGAGAGTTTCACTTGTGCCACCTGACTTGGTGATCCATTGCTAGGGAAAGCTGGGTCGAGGCTTACTATGCCCCTAGGAGCAGGTACCTGAATTGCAGGCATAGAGCCTCGAGTCTCCCTTAGCTTCAGTCCATTATCTCGCATAGCTGCGGGGCACACTTCCTTGCTCCCCCTTGGGGAAACACCTGTAAGGCAGTGCTGGGCCTGCTTCTTCCCTCGTCCCCAGGCCCACCCTGGCACTTACCGAGATTTCTTTTCCCATGCCGATCTGGCTGAGGTTGGGTTTCATGCCTGTACCCATTTGCCAGATGATTGCCTCTGCTGGTTGAGTCTTGAAAGGCCACTCCCTGGCGTGGAGCTCATACCAGATGGTGCTGTTGGTGGATATTAAAGTGGTGTTGGTGTGATCTGCTGCTGATGGTGGGCCATCCCTCGCCCCACTTTATTCCCCATGTACTAATGGCACTGGTGTCTTGCCACCTGGGACACCACCAAAGCCTTCTCAATGTCTTAGAAGTCATGCTTATCCCGGGTTACCTTCTCTGGAGTCTGAATTAAAATGAATCAAAATCTAGGACCTGAATAGTTTTACATAATGTGGTTAAGATCTCTGACCTCACCTCTGTACTTCTAGGAATTCTTTGAAAGTGAATAATTAGGCAAACAGACGAAATTCACTTATGAGGACGTTTGCCATAGCATTATATATAATAATGAAAAGGTAGAAATAATAAAATTCTTCAATAATACAAATTAGTTGCAGTTGGATAAATCCATAAAATGAAACGGAATACCTAATCATTATTAAAACATTTCAAAGACGTCTTTCTGACATGAAAAAACCTCCACATTTCATTTTCAGTGAGGACAGCAGGGCGTGGGGCTGTCTGGAAGGTCCGATGTTCCTCTTTTTGAAAGCTGTTACGTATGCATGGAGAAGAGAATAAAGCGAAACAGAGAAACGCTAGCAATGCTAACTCCAGGCTGCAGGATGGGATTCTGTTTCTTTTATTCTTGCGTTTTCTAAGTAGAAACCATCCTGCTGGGTGCTGGAGAGGAAAACCCAGCTTCGCGTCACACTGACTTGGGTTCCAGTCCTGATTCTGCTCCACGCGAGTGGCCTGACCGTCACTTCTCTGCCTGGAAGGGTCTCTTACCTGCCCAACCACAACAACACTAGAACTCAGTGGAAGAATGTTTGTCTGGGAGACTGAATGCCAGTTTGGTGCTAGAATTTTTCTAGCGGGATTGACTAGGCTATCATTGGTCTGAAACATGACCTTGTAACCAGAGAAGGAAGGACTGCTCCAGTGAGTAGCACGTGGCCATGGATGGGGCAAGGGCTGGGCAGGGGATGCAAGAGGCCCCGAGGGGTGGACAGCGGTTGAGCCACAGGATGTGGGCGTGTCACCCAACTGGACCCAGGGTGGGGGGTGAACCTCAGCTCTCTGAGCTCCCAGGAGGTGGCCTTTCCTCCGTTCTCGTTTATGTAAACTCGCTGGAGAGAATAGGAAGCTGCTCTCGACTGCTCAGAGGACTGCTGGGGTTCGATTCCCGCTTCCTGAGTCTCGCCGTGTCTGGGTGAAGCGTGAGTGTGTTCCCCAAGTCGACGTCTTGGATGACTGGTCCTCAGGGTGCTGGTGGGAGATGGTGGGTCTCAACGAGGGGCCCCTTCAGTCACTGGGGGTGTGTCCTCCGACGGGACTGTGGGACCCCAGCCTCTCTGGCTTCCTTTTTCGGGTTGTGATCGTGTCTTCCCTTGAATGTTGAGAACCGCGAGTTAAATCAATCTCTTTTCTCTATGAAGCTATCCAGCCTTGGCCATTTCCTTACAGCAACGGAAACCAGACTGATACAAAACCCATACCACTGGGGCACGGGGGGCTGGTGACGCTCAGGTGCTGGGCTGCTGTCTGGGGTGGGACCCTTGATTCTGCCAAGGGCTGTCTGGATACTGATAGCATCATGCCCGGGCCACACAGAATCATCAACTTAAACATCAGCCTGCTACAGATTTACTGAACTTCAGGTCCTGCCTGTGGTGGCCTTGGCAGGGCCAGAGCCCGTGGCCACGTGGGCCTCATACAGCCCGGACTTGGATGGTCAGGAAGTCCTCAAGAGGGTGCCAGGTGGTTACAGCTATGGCAAAGAGCGGTGCCCACTGAGTTCAGACGCTGTGCTAGGCATTATCCCAAGCCGTTGGTGGGGAAGGATCTTCAGTCTTTTCACTCTGGTGCTGACTCCTTCGGGCCTGGCTGCCTCTGGGGCCTCCCAGGGCCACTCAGTTCCTAGAGAGCCTGAAGCACTTGCCTTGCATTTGCAAACCGAGACACAGAAGTGTCTCCAGCCGGCCGATTCTCACCAGCCTGCTCCTTCCTAAGGATACCACAGCACAGGCTCCTGCTCATGCTTCCTCCCTCCTCCCCTACGTCCTCACCAGCCCCAGGGCTTCCCTGTGCCCCCCTCCCCTGACAACCCTGTTGTATGCTGTGCCCCCTCTCTTTGGGACCTGTGAGTAGTAGGTCGTCTATTGATCTTGCTGGTCTCATCATACTCGAATGATAACAAAACCTATATCTTAAGATGGGAGGTGTTATTATTATTATGCCCATTTTACAGATAAGGAAAATGAGGCTCAGGAAGGTTGGGATAAAACAACAAGTAATATGGGTGGCCGGAAACTCAATCCAGTCCATGTGAGTCAGGAACTGTGCTGTTGACCAATGTGCTTTACCGGGGAGCTCATGTTCCATTCTTTCCAAGAGTTCTTTATAGCCAGGGCAGCAGACAATTTTGGGGTGCAACCTTGCAGTTGATGGCTGGGCTCTGGTGAGAGGCCTGGACAGATGGCATGTACCACCCAGGTGACAGCGGGGAGGGCACTTTGCAGGAATCCTGCTGTTTTGGGTGCCTTACAGATGTTTTTTCCCTCGATCCTTAGGCTGTCTCGATGGGCTTTAGTATCCTTGATTTATGGTTGATAGAAGCAAGGCTTTGAGTGACAAATACATCCCAAGCCCATCGGGGCTCTGTGGCCAACAGCCCCATCTCCTGGTGTGGGCATCTGGCATAATGATCACGGCACCTGCATCCAATATCAGAGCCCGGGCTCCACTTCCGATTCCAGCTTCCCGCTGACGTGCACTCGGGGCAGCAGCAATGATGGAAAAAGGACTTGGGTCCCTGCCACCCACGTGGGAGACGCGGATGGAGCTCTGGGCTCCTGGCTGTGGCCTGGCCCTGCCCTGGCTGTTGCAGGCAGGCATTTAGGGAGCGACCCAGTGGATGAAAGCCCTCTCCTCCTCTGTCTCTCTGCCTCTCGAATAAATAAACGTTTCAAAAAGCAGCCCCATCTCCGGAGCTAGGCTGCCCCAGGTTTGAATCCTGCCTGCGCTAATTACCACAAGACAAGTCCCTGAGTCCTTCGCAGTCTCAGTTTTCTCGCCTGTCAGCTGGGAACAGCATAATCCCTGCTTTGAAGGCTGCTTGTGACGATTCCACAAGGCAGCTCAACATGACGCTCCATGCACTTCGCAAAGTTCATTTTTGTTCTAAGCCAGTCCTGAGCACAAGGTTCCCAAGCAACAAGATGCACCTAACTGGCAGGAAACCAAGAGCACCAGGTCCTTCGGAATCCAGCAGCAGCAGAAATAAAAGCCTCATTAAAACTTCCTTTCAAACCCAACTTTCAAGACAAACTCACTTGAAAAAAAATTGCTAAACATGAAAACTCCAGCGGAAAACCAATTACTTACTTTGGTACATTTTGTTAATTGCCTATTTTTTTTTTCCTTTTTGCTAAATTTACACTAAAATACACCAACTTAATTATTGCATTTGGTTTCAGATAATATCTGACGAGAGAAAGATTCGGCCAGAAGCTAACCCAGGCCAAGCGGCGGCCTCCAAAGGGGCTCAAGTGACAGACTGCGAATTGGGAGCCTCCAGAAATGCCCTCTCCGGGGTGCGTGGCGAGGAGGCAGCCGGGCGGACTCTGTCAGTGGAGACAGCCTCTCTCACATCTCCCGCTGGTGCTGGCTCTAATTGCGCACATCTGCAGGCGGCAGCTCCCCCCACCCAGCTCTCGCCACCCCCACACTGGGAAGGGAGGACCAGGGTGAGTGTGGCCACCTGGGGCGGGGGAGCAGAGACGCCCTCCTGGCTGCAGCTTCCCAGGGCACCGTGCCCCGCACCGTGGGGCTGTGTGCTGGACTTTTCTCCCACACATCCAAAGACATCCCATTCTCTCTTGTGGCCACAGTTCCTGTCTATTTGCTGGCAAGTCCTAAGGGCCTCTTCTCCAAACTCTAAGCGGGCAGAGGCACCTGCCTTCTGGCTGGCTAAGGCAGCTCACGCTCACTGTGTCCAGACCTGCTCTCTCTGCCCTCTGGGCATGCCCCCATCCTGCCTGGTTTCCAGGGCCTTGACCTTGGTGAATGACACCACTCTGCACTGGGTTGCTGCAGGCTGGAATCTGGGCCCCACTCGCACCCCAGCTCCAACAGCCACCTCTGAGTGCCTCTGTCCGTTCTCAGCCCTCACCCCCGCGGCCATGGGCTCCGAGGAGGCTGCCAGCCTCTTCCTGCGGATGAGCAACCTGGCCTCCACCGTGCCCTGCTCTGTTCCCCTGTTAAACAGCAGCCCGAGAGGTTGGAGGGGCACGAAGGCCCAGTGATCACTCTCTCGCTCCCCTCTGCTTAGTACCAGTCAGTGGCTCCCAAGTGCCCCAGAGCTGAAAACCCCTTAACTCCGCTGCTAATTCCCTGTGGAACTCACCCCGCTTCCCTCTCTGGTCTCTCACCTCCCGGGCCCCAGCCTCATTCTGTCCCTGACTCTGTCAATTCTCTCTCCCCTACTCCCCTACATGCTCCTCCCCTGGGAGTAAAGTGCTCCCTTCGACTGTCGTACCTTCCGGAGAACTGCTTCTACCTGGAACACCGCGGCCTACGCTCGCGTTCAACCTGTAGCTCAAGCTCACGAGTTGCTTCCTCCTGGAAGCCCTCCCTGACCTCCCAGGTTGGACTGGATTCCTGTTGCATTCCTAACCTGCAGTGTTTATCCCAAGCATAGCCTTCGTCATGCTTGGCTAAAGCTGACCGCTTCCTTGTCTGTCTCCCACCAGGCAAAGTGGAGGAGGGGCCTGTGGTCCACACACTCTCGGGTACTCCTTCCTGTCTTCTCCTTGGGGAGTGGGCTGGGTGCAGTGACTTGCTTGTGACGAGGGCAATATGACGGCAGTGTACAACACGCCTGGCTAACTACGGTCGCCCCACTGGGCCATGTATCCAGAAGATAGGATCCTGACGGTTCTCACCACAAAGAAACGATAAGTGTTCAAGGTGATGAGTATGCTAACCACCCTGACTGGATCATTCCACAGCATGTACATGCATCAAAATACCCTGCTGCACCCCAGAAATATGAACACTGGGGGTCAGCGCTGTGGTGTAGCGGGCAAAGCTGCCACCTGCAGGGCCGGCATCCCATGTGGGCGCCGGTTCCAGTCTCAGCTGCACCACTTCTGATCCAGCTCTCTGCTGTGGCCTGGGAAAGCAGTGAAGGATGGCCCAAATGCTTGGACCGCTGCACCCATGCAGGAGACCTGGAGGAAGCTCCTGGCTCCTGGCTTCAGACCGGCTCAGCTCCGGCCATTGTGGCCATTTGAGGAGTGAACCAGTGGATGGAAGACCTCTCCCCCCATCCCCCCCGCCTCTGCCTCTCTTTAACTCTGCCTTTCAAATAAATAAATAAATCTCTAAAAAATACAATGTATGATGACGTGTCACTCAAAACGAAAATAAGACTTAAAAAATAACAGCAGAAATGATGAGGTCATGAGCCACCATGAGGCTTCCCGTGGCCGTGTTGTGAGGTCACTCACAGCCTGCAGGCAGCCCTGTGCGGTGAGGAGTGGGGAGGCCTCCTGCCAACAGCCGTGTGAGCGTTCCACTTTAGTCCACTGAGCCTCCAGGCAAGACCACAGCCCTGGCCGATAGCCTGACCATAGCCTCACGGACAGCCCAGATCAGCTCAGAAATACTTAGCTAAGGGGCTAGCACGGGGCACGGCAGGTTAAAGCTTCTACGTATGACGCCAGCATCCCATATGAGAGCCGGTTTGAGCCCTGGCTGCTCGGCTTCCGATGCAGCTCCCTGCTGATGCACCTGGAAAAGCAGCAGAGGATGGCCCGAGTGCTGGGGCCCCTGCACCCATGTGGGAGATGCGGACAGAATTCTAGGCTCCTGGCTTTGGCCTCACCCAGCCCCGTTTGTTGCAGCGTCTTGAACCCCAGTGGATTGAACATCTCTTTGTCTCTCCCTCCTTCTCTGTAACTCTGCCTCTCACATAAACAAAAATAACTCTTTGAAAAAAGCAGAAATACTCGGCTAAGCCACACACAACTTCCAGACCCCAGAAACTCGGGATAATAAATAGTGTTTGAAGCCGCCCAGTTTTGGGGTGACTTTTCATGCAGTGAGAGACACTAACACAAGCCTGAATCTTGCATTCTCAGCACTGGGCAGAGTGCTGGCATATAGCAGGCACCTGGCACACAGCTCTTGAATGAATGAGTGAATGAATGTGAGAGGTAGCTTGTCGCATCCTCCCAAGCAGGCGTGCCAGTGTGTTAGGGTCATTCTTTCTACCCCACCCCACTTACGGCCCCCCAGTCGCCACCAGAAACCCAGACAGTTGGCCCCACACACAGGCGCACTGGCCCTTCCTGAATCGTTAAAGGCAGGCTGGGCAGGACGGGAGCCGGGGAGCACTTACCCGAGCGCAAAGACGTCCGAGTGCTTGGAGAAGGGGAGCTTGTCCTCCGCGGTGTCCGGGGACAGCTGCCGGATGATCTCGGGCGCCAGGTGGCACAGCCAGCCGTTCTGGATGCGCAGTTTGTCCTCCCGTCTAGAGAAGCAAGACGCAGAGTGAGCTCCGATCCCCAGCCGGGGGAGCACCAGGCCCCTGGCGTGGACTCCAAACCCCAGATCCGTGCTCTCTGGATTCCCCCCTTGGGCAGTGCCTGACCTTCGACTCCAGGCGGAGACCCAGTGGGAGGCACAGGGAGGCACCAGCACCCACACCATCCCTGTGTGCTATCACCTCTGAGGCAGCTCTCCGTCCACCCTCATTCAACAAACGCCACACTGGTACCCAGAGTACTAACTCAGCAAATACCGCATCATTGCTGATGGGAGAAATAGGCGCGCACACAGACACAGACACAATCTCACGTACAGTACAAGCTTAAATCTTGGAAATGACTCCTCCTGGTGGGCTCTAGGTTATTGTACAAAACAGAAAATGGGGTCCAGAAGTGTTCAGTGCCTTGCTCAAGGTGGTCCCCTCAGCAGGTGTCAAAGTTGAGATCCCGACCCCATCCACCTGGCCCCCGTGCTGCAGCTCAACACCCCCGCCCTGCAGTGCCCTTCTGTCTCTTCCTGTGGCTGCCGAGGCTAGACCAGAGGGCAGGGCCCCTCCCTTGCTCAGCCTCAGCTGGGAACATGTGCACTGCTGGTGGCCGCATGACTGCAAATGCCTAGGAAAGTGCCGTGAATACGATTGTGGGAGCGCAACTAAATTTTAGCGAGCAGGTGAACCCATAAACGTGAGATCCGCGGATGATGAAGGTTGAGGTGACCGACAGCTAAGCTGAGGTTCTGTCCTCAGCACCAGGGACACAGCAGGCCCTATCCTCCTGCAGCTTACACTGTGGTAAGGGATGGAGGTGACAAATGAATTAGGCAGGGAAAAAAAAATACAGATGGCGATGAGTGTTGTACAAAGAATTAAAATAGGGGAATGCGTCCTGGAGACGGGAAGAGGTTTGCTGTGGGAAAACTGTCAGCCAAGATCTCTGTGGCTTAAAGGACGCCAGCATTGTTGGAACACGTCATGTCAGCCTTCGAGCCAAAAGGGATGCAACCCCCTGGTGGTGGGCCTTGACACTTGCCCCCTTCACCATCATAAACACGTGCACATCTCTGGGCAGACACTGGAGACACCTCCCTTCACCCACATCCACGGTTATTCCTTACAGTAAATTCTCAGAAGAGGAAGGGGGTTGGCTCCCCCCCATACACGGAAGTGTTCAGCAAGTTAGAGCTTTTACCATTTGGGACTCCCAGGAGGTCTTATGGATTCAGGATTCCCAGGAATGGGCCAGTTAACAAGAGGAGGTGGGCCAGGTGGGGGAGGGGCGGGGTACCTGGGCCTGCCAAGACTCCGGCCTGCAGTGAGGCCCTGGGGCTGGTGGGTTCTGGTTATATTTGCAGGGTGGGGTCCTGCGCTAAGGAGGGTGAGACACACTGCTCCCCCCAGTTTACTCTCACATCCCATAAACATGACTTTCGCCATCTCTGAATGCCATCAAGAGCAGCAATATCCTAAGTCGTTTCCATAATGACAGATGTGCATTAAAATTAAGATGGAAATTGTGTGTTCGTGGCCTCCCTGAACCAATGTGCAGACCACAGTTTTGGAAACACAGAGCAGTGGAAGGATCCCCGAGGGATGCAAGGAGTTGGGAATGTGGGGTCCTAGGTGTGGGGAGCAAACCGGACTGGACTGAGTTACTGGAATTAAGACTTATTCTATGCATCTGCTCTCCCACAATATGGCGCTGGGAGAGAAGTAAACAGCTTCCGCACAGCTGCCTCCAGTTCAGCTAATAAACTGTAGGACTTGCTCCTGATTGGAGGAGAGCAGCGTACTCGGCGTGTGGGCAGCCGAGTTAGGATTGGCGGAGGAGGACTATAAAGGAGGAGAGAGACGGCATGCACCAGGAACATCTAAGGGGAACATCTGAGGGAACACCTGTGCAGCCCCCCGAGAAAGCCGGCCGGCGGTGTGCCGCTCCCCTGCGGAAGTGGGGAATGCGGCCAGGGGGAACTGCCCTTCCACGGAGGTGGAAGGGATAGTAGCCAACCCGGGAAGAACCAGCAGCAAACCCGGGGAGGGCCGAGCAGACAGAAAGAACAGCGCAGGGTTTAGTGTTGCTCCTCCACGAAGAGGGGGAGCGACATCTTGGTGCCGTGACTCGGATAGGAAACCTGACACGGATAGCAAACTTAGGAGGGAAGAAACGGGAAGAACTGGGAAATTACCGGAGAGAGAGACTAGCAAACAGCCTAGGGAAAAGCCGGACGAAAAGGGTGCCGGAAGAAGCTATTGAAAGCCTAGGCATAGACTCAGATACGGACTACGGGGGGAAGCTGGGAGGAATCTCTAAGGTCGAAAGCGAAAGTGAAAGCTAGAACAAACAGACTCGGACGCGGACTGTGGGGAGAGGCCAGGAGAAATGAGGGAGGAGTATTGTTGGAGGAAAGCTTGGGGAAACATACCGGGTAGAGAAAAGTGTTAGGGAAATTGAAGCCGCGGGGGGCAGGCCGAGGCGGACACGAAAGCCACTTTGGGATTCGCAAGTTAGCCCGGGAATAGGGGGCGAAAAGTTGAAACCAGAAGCTGAAACGTAAGCCAGATTGGGATCCGTCTGATTAGCCCGGGGAGCAAAGGACGGGAAGCCAAACCGTGGGGCAGAGACGTATGCTGGGTTGAATTCGCCAGGCTAGCCCGGGGAACTTAGATTGAATGCTAGTGGCGGACACGTAAGCTACGCTGTGTTACTCGCGGAAGCCGCCGCGTGCAGAGAGAGCACGGGGCGTGAATAGATAGGGAACGGGGCTGGCGCGAGGCCATGGTGCAGACGCGAAGGGCGTGGAGACCGCGGAGTGCGCGAAGCCAAGCCGCGCAAAGCCGGGAAGCTGCGCAGATGAAAGAGGCGCGGGCTGAAGCGGCGCAGCCAGGAAGCCGCGGGGATAAGAATGAGAGCGGGAAGCCGCAGGGATAAGAGAAACAGAAGTTTAGAAGTAAAAGAGAAATAGGAATGCTGGAAGATAGAAGTAAAATGGGAGAAATAGGAATGCCCGGAGATAGAGAAATAGAGAAATAGAAAGGCCTCCCTACAACACTGCAATGTGAGAGCTTGGATTCGGTCTGCCTGATTAAGTGAGGCGATGAGCACGATGAGCACCTGCGGCGGCTAGCAGCTTATGCGCCGCAGGTCACCGAAGACAGGCACGAATTAACATCAGTAAGGCCTCCCCACAAAAAGGCAATGAGAAGGCTTGGATTCGGTTTGCCTGATAGGACTTGTAAGAGCCTGTGGCAACTCTAGCAAGTAGAGCAGAGTGTGTGCCGCGGGACACCGAAGACAGGCGCGTATGAACGCCAAAAAATAAAAAGAAAGGGGGATCTGTGGGGAGCAAACCGGACTGGACGGAGTTACTGGAATTAAGACTTATTCTATGCATCTGCTCTCCCACAATATGGCGCTGGGAGAGAAGTAAACAGCTTCCGCACAGCTGCCTCCAGTTCAGCTAATAAACTGTAGGACTTGCTCCTGATTGGAGGAGAGCAGCGTACTCGGCGTGTGGGCAGCCGAGTTAGGATTGGCGGAGGAGGACTATAAAGGAGGAGAGAGACGGCATTCACCAGGAACATCTATGGGGAACATCTAAGGGAACCCGTGCAGCCCCCGAGAAAGCCAGCCGGCGGTGTGCCGCTCCCCTGCAGAAGTGGGGAATGTGGCCAGGGGGAACTGCCCTTCCACGGAGGTGGAAGGGATAGTAGCCAACCCGGGAAGAACCAGCAGCAAACCCGGGGAGGGCCGAGCAGACAGAAAGAACAGCGCAGGGTCCTGTGTCGTTCCTCCACGAAGAGGGGGAGCGACACTAGGGACCCACCCTCAGTCTGGGTGAGTCTCTGTGTCGAAGTCGCTTTGCGCCTGGTAGGGTGTACAGTATCCTGTACAGATACTGTACAGTTTGCACAGTATCCCTGCAATCTATTCACCAGATGCCAGCAGCACCACGTGCCACTGTGACAATCCAGACAGTGCCAAAGTTCCCCGGGGGCAACACCGTCCTAACTCACAGACAATAAAGAGACGGCCAGAAGGTCAGTGTCATGGCCTTGGTAGCTCGGTTTGCTCTTGTATTCGACACAAAGGCAGAACGCGGCGCCCAGACCTCCTGGCAAACTCCTGAGTTGGAAAAATTGAATGAGTTCTTGCTTCTAGAACCACAGATACCTGCAGAGGATGAAGAACCCATCCACTGCTTGCTAACTGTGGGACCCTGAGCAGAGCCCAAGGATTCATTTTCCCATCTGCAAACTGGGTCCATTAATTTGTGCTTCACAGGCTGTTGCAAGGATTAAGATGACAGTGCATGAGACAGGGCTCTGTCAGCTGCTGGGGTTACATGATTAATGGACAGAATTATCACATTATCTGCTATCTATCTATCCATGCATCCATCCTTCCACAAAGCCTGCCTATCTACGTCTGTCTGTCTGTCTATCATCTATTGCGAAGACTCAGAAATGGAGATGAGACCAGGGCATGAAGCGCATTGCCCAAGGAAGAGGGGCCTGGCCTGGGCCAACCAGTGTTCTCCTGGCACGGTCAGGTCACTGGAGGGGGTGGAGGATGCTGCTGCCACAGGGTGAGCTCCCCATCTTTTTCCAAACGTCCCCGCCACCTCTTCCTGACTCACTGGGTCATCACAGGGCCAGGACGGCAAGAGGAGCAGGGGCTCCATGACCACCAGCTGGGGCAGGTGTGTGCACAAGCCTGGGAGGGTGCTGGGAGCCAGGCCTGGCACAGACACCCCGGGGCGTCCCGTCCCTATGGCAATGGGCCTACCAGTGACAACCCAAATCATCTTCATTATGGTTATTATTATGATTAATAACAGGCTGTGCATGGCTGGCACCACTGCACTGGCGTCTTAAATGGCACCTTTTCTTGACAAAGCAGAACAGCCGTACGTGGGGTTCCGTGTGGATGCACAGGACGTGCTCTCTCCATGGTGCCACCCCCATCCCTGGCACAGGCTGGCCAGGTCTCCCCCTGCTGGGCACCAGGCAGCACCCCGAGCTCTAACCAAGGGGAGGACAGGAAGGCAGTCAACTCTTGCTGAGCACCTACTGTATGCCAGATTGTCCATCTCACCAGACAGGAGGGACCATCCCCGTCCATGGACGAGGAAACAGAGACTCACGGTGACCAGGGCACCTGCTCAAAGCTGTGGAGGCAGCAGGTGGCAGGGCCAAGATCTGCTTAAGCGTCTTTAGCCCTGGGGGAGTGGGTGTTCCGCCCGGGGGTTCAGACACCATGGTCCACACTGGAGACTTTGCTGGTGCTGCTCCCGACTCCAGCTTCCTGCTAACGTGAACCTCGGGAGGCTGCAGTGACGGCACAAGTACTTGGGTCGCTGCCACCCACGTGGGAGACCTGGGTGGAGTTCTCAGCTCCCAGCTTTGGCCCAGCCTAGCTCTGGCACTTTTTGATTCTGGGGGACTGAACCAGTAGAAGGCAGCTCTGTCTCTGTCCTCTCAAATAAATGAATGACTCAACTATAGAATTAAAAAGTCAGAGATGTGTTTCCTCAGAATTCTACAGAAATTCCTGGAGAAATAGCATCACTTGAGAGCAAAGCCCTGAGCCAAGCCCTCTCCATCCCGATCCCACTAAAATCCAGAATAGCCCTCATGTGGCGGGGACTACTGCCGCCTTCCCCACACCCATTTTACAGGTGAGAAGACTGAGGCCCAGGGAGTCAGATGCGTGTTAAACACAAATCAGCAGCTGCCGTTGACCTCACAGTGGACTGAACTGTGTCCCCTCAAAATTCATACATTGACACTTAACCCCCAAAATAACTACTTCTGGAGTTAGGGCCTTTATGGGGGTAACCCAGGTTAAACAGGATCATAAACCTGGGCCCTAACCCAACAGGACTGGTGTCCTCATCCGGACATCTCTCTCCATGGCTGTGCAGAGCAGAGGCCCTGGGAACACGCAGCAAGAAGGTGGTTGTGTGCAATCAGGAAGAGAGACCTCCCCAGAAGCTTAGCAGGCTGTGCCCTGATCTTGGACTTGGAGCTTCCAGAAGCACGCGAGGAGAAAAGTCCGTTCGAGCCACCCTGTCTGGTATTGTACCAGCAGCCCGGGCTGGCTCATGCACACAGCACGTGGTCACTCAATAATTGCTGACTGGCTAAATGAAGGAAGTGAGTGAGTGGATTTCTTGTTCTGTCTCCCCAGGATTGATTTGCCCTGCTTCCTACAATGCCTGCAGCCTGGCCAGCTCCCCCTGCTCTCTACCCCAGTAACCCAGGCCCCAGGAAACAACCAGGGCCATGGCTGTTCACATTCAAGGGCTGGTCTCTGGCTGCTGTACTGGGACTCCAGTCTGCACTTGGGGCACTTCCCGTCTAGAGATGACAATCTACAAACAGCAGGCACTCAGCCATGACACGGACCCATGTAGGGGGTCCTCATAGAGCCCAGAGTGGCACTGGTGGTCGATATGGAGGCCAGTCTCAGTGGGAAGGGTCCTGGTCTCCTGCCTGTCATGGTTCCCATCACAGCCGCGTGACTGCGGCTCTGCAGGCTTTACCGTCCTCCCACGGAGAGAGGGAGTCCAACTCTGCTCCCCCGGTATCTTCTCCAGTCCTAGGGGACCTGCTGACCAATAGACCGTGGTGGAGAGGATGCTGTAGGCTTTCCAAAGCCAGATCATTACAAGGCTTGCAGCTTCCCTCTGGACCCTGTAGATGGTTACTCTGGTGGAAGCCCACAGCTGCATGAAAAGTCGGGTTCCTCGGAGGCCACCATGGTGTGAGGAAGCCCAAGGCAGTCAGGCAGGGGGCTCCACAGAGAGGGAAAAGGAAGGAGCGGGGAGAGGGCGGGAGGGAGAGGGGGGGAGGGAGAGAAGGAGGAGAGGGAGAGAGAGAGGCTCCATCAGCCCCCCCCTCAGCTGTGGCAGCCACCAGCCCAGATGTGCCAATATGGAAGCCTTCTGTTGACTCCAACCCAGCCTCCACCTGGCTGCACTAACATGAAATCCTGAGCCCAGTCAGCCCCAGAACCATGGGGGCTGCTGACCCTGTGCTGTCGGGACCCTGCGTGTGCGACGGTTGGTCACACACCCACACATAACTGGAGAACAGGAGACGGGAGGCTGCTGGTGGGCAGCGGCGCCATGATTTCCAGCTGGGAGATGCTGCCCCGCCTGACACTGACTGCGCTGACAAACAGACTGGGGCAGGCTGGGAAGGGGCTGCCATCTGGACGAGGAGGCCAGGGCCACCTTGCTCTTGACTCGGCTCAATTCCCTTCCTGGTCCACAGAATTCGTGGGTCACCATGAAGGAGCTAAACAAAGGGATGCCCGGGTCATTCCATTTCCTCCTCCACCCAAGACTGTGGAGGAAGAAAACCAAGGCCTGCACTCCCTTCTTGCACTTGGGGAATCCTCAGGCGACGAGGAAGAGAGAGCGGGCATGGACACGGGCACACCTCTGAGTTTTTAAGGGACCCTGAAGCAAGCTAAAGCAAACCCCTCCTGAGCCTCCCTTGGTCTCCTTGGGAATGACTGTTCACAACAGTGGTGTCATCAATTGCTTCCTCCTGGCTTCCCTTGGCCCCAGGTGCTGGGAAACAATGGAGCCTGAAATCCCCCCCACCCCTTCACCTCTCCCCCGACCCCAGCCAGGCAGGAAGGCAACGGCTGCCAGGCAGGAAGGGAACGGCTGCCAGGCAGGAGAGAGCAGACAGGATCACAAACAACCCAGCCTGCTGGCTTCTTGAGGCGCCGTGAACTTCTGTTGTTTGTAAGATAGGCTTCTATTTATGTTTTTTTTTTTTTTAAACTGTCATCTCTATTTTACTTGTTTATTTCCTTGAGAGGCAAAACAAGCAAGAGAGCTCCCACCCATTGGCTCACTCTCCAAATGCCTGGGCCGGGCCAGGCCAGGGCAAAGCTGGGAGCCAGGGTCTCAGGGCTAAGGTGTACATTAGTAGGAGGCTGGGATGGGGAGCAGAGCCAGGATTTGGTCCCAGGCACTGGGATATGGGATGCAGGTGTCCCTGCCACTGCGCCGATGCCCACTCCTCCAAGTAGCTATTGACCCAGTTGTTTCCTGCTCTGCGTTTCTTATTTCAGGCACTGCTCACAGGTATGGAGACTGCCCGCGTCCTTTGTGCGTGGAGGAACAGCTGCAAAAGAAACCGTGGCTTCTGCTTGTTACAACTTCCCACAGACACAACGCCGCGGGAGTTTTGCAGAATTTCAGCCACCTCACTTAGGCTCAAGGTGTAACAGAGCAGGAAGCAAATGTACTTTGGGGGGGCCCTTCCCTGGACCTCAAAGGCATCAGGGAAGGGGAGGGAAGGGGAGAGAGGGGGAGAGAGGGGGAGAGAGAGGGAGAGAGAGGGAGAGGGGGAAAGGGGGAGAGGGAGAGGGGGAGAGAAAGGGAGAGAGGGAGAGGGAGAGGGGGAGAGAAAGGGAGAGAGGGAGAGAGAGGGAGAGGGAGAGGGAGAGGAAGAGAGAGAGGGAGAGGGAGACGGGGAGAGGGGGAGAGGGAGAGAGAGGGAGAGGGAGAGGGAGAGGGAGAGGGAGAGGGAGACGGGGAGAGGGGGAGAGAGGGAGAGGGGGAGAGGGGGAGAGAGGGAGAGAGGGAGAGAGGGGGAGAGGGAGAGGGGGAGAGGGAGACGGGGAGAGGGGGAGAGAGGGAGAGGGGGGAGAGGGGGAGAGAGGGAGAGAGAGGGAGAGGGGGGAGAGGGGGAGAGAGGGAGAGAGAGAGAGAGGGAGAGAGAGGGAGAGGGGGGAGAGGGGGAGAGAGGGAGAGAGAGGGAGAGGGGGAGAGGGAGAGGGAGAGGGGGAGAGGGAGACGGGGAGAGGGGGAGAGGGAGAGAGGGAGAGAGGGAAAGAGAGGGAAAGAGAGGGAGAGGGAGAGGGGGAGAGGGAGACGGAGAGAGGGAGAGAGGGAAAGAGGGAGAGAGGGAGAGAGGGAGAGAGAGGGAGAGAGGGAGAGGGAGGGAGAGAAGGAGAAACAGGGAGAGGGAGGGAGAGGGAGACGGAGAGAGGGAGAGAGGGAAAGAGGGAGAGAGGGAGAGAGAGGGAGAGAGGGAGAGGGAGGGAGAGAAGGAGAAACAGGGAGAGGGAGGGAGAGGGAGAGAGAGGGAGAGAGAGGGAGAGAGAGGGAGAGAGAGGGAGAGAGAGGGAGAGAGAGAGGGAACACTCCAAATTAAGGTGCCAGGATAGACCCTTTGAGCTCTGCATGTTTACTGGGGAGCGAGCTGTTGGTCACATGACCGACTCTGCGGCTCGCTAGAAAGCGAACGGTGGCTGAGAGCTGATTACTCAGTGCTGGTTAGTGACCCTCTGTGGTGATGGCGGGGAGGTGTGTGCGCGTGAACGTGGATTACAGGTGGGCCGCGGCTCCTCTTTCTCAGGCACCGGCTGTGTCCCGGGCACTGGCTGGCTCTCATTGTGCGCTCGCAGGCAGGCATTTTCATTCTCGACGTTTTTTCTCGCAGACAAGGAAAGTTCAGAGACATCGTGCGACTTGATTGAAGTCATAGTTAATTCAGTGGCTGAGCTGTGTGGGGCCCCAGGCGGTCTGACCTTAATTCCCTTGTTCTTAACCGTACTCTCACTGTACGAAAATTCATTAGCTCCTAAGAAAGCGTTGAGCCAAGGCTCATGGGTGAGCTCAACCTCCAGGTGAGTACTTGACATGAGGAGAAAGCTCTTCTGTCAAATTCAAGGGCACAGGCTTTGCAAGATTTAGGGATGCTCTGTGCCCAACCCTGTGGATTCCATGGTGCCACCGCAAGACTGGTGAGCCAGGTGCCGGCCGCAGGTGCGTGCCCATCGCAGATCTTGGCCTCTTTCTTTGGCACAGAACTTCACACCCCATGACCACCATCTACCAAGAACCCTTCCCCCACCTCTTACCTGCCAGCCTGCAGCACCCCGGAAATGCTGAAGAGCCCAAAGTCGGTGATGACGACCTTGCCGTTGTCGTAGAAGACGTTCTTTGATTTGAGATCCTTGTGAAGGATTCCCTTGGCGTGGAGGTAGCCCATGCCCTGCAGGAAGCCAGGGAGCAGGGAGTTGTTACTGAATGTCTACACGCCTGCTGCCACCCCCGCGTGGCTGGCTGACACGCCTCCCCCGTGAGACCACACTTAAGAGCTCCAGGCCAGGGGGTTCCCCACAGAGCCTGGAGCAAGGGGGAGTGGGTGGGGCTCCCAGGTCACAAATCCACCCCCTCCACTCCTGCAGACCCTGGCCAAACCACCTCCATTTGGTGAGTCAGCTTCCAGGGAAGCTGTCCTCAGAGGGAGGAGAGCAGGGAAGAGCTGGGACGAGATCCCCGGACAAAGGCATTCCAGCCACCATCAGCATCCCCCACTTCCCCTTTAAACACCCAACTCCTCGGCAGGAGACTCCTTCTCGTTAACCCATGCCACTGCAGAGTGCCCCGAGCCCCCCAGGGGACGGCACGTGACCCAGTCATCAAGAACACAGCAGAGTCCATTGGAGGTCTGGTTCAAGGCTGAACACCTGGAGGTTTTGTCCTCTGTGTGAGCATTTATGTCTTTTATTCCTTCTGACAGCTCAGTCCTAACAGTTCCAATGGGAAATAAAAGCCCACTTACAACGGACTTACAAGGCACCTGTCAGAAAAACTGGATGTTCTTGCTTGTTTTAATCCCAAACAACACCCAGCAATCTGCTGTTTCCCCAGCAACTGTGAAGATGGTGGCTGGTATTCATGGGAATTTATGGACTCAAGGGCTAAGGGCTCCTAACCAGGAGACCTGAGCTGCCTATGTGTGGGCACCATGCCCTGCACAGGGCCAGTATCATGGTGATAAGGCACCAGATGAATCCACACATTGCCCATGGTCATGTCCATGGGGAATTCTTACGTCTCCAGGCTCCAGTATCTTCAGGTCAAGTCTAATTTCTTTGAAGTCCAGACAGGTGTCTGAAGCTGGACTGAGACTCTGGAGCTTGGTGGGGGCGCTGCTCGGGATCTGGGGTCGGGTGGGGTGGGGTGGGACTCTCTCCGAGATGCAAGGAGAATGGCGGAGTGCCTACTGTACCTTCACAATTTCTTGGGCAATTTGCCTGGTTTTGTTGACGTCTAAGACGATCTTGGCGTCCCTGACCACAGAATAGAGCGTCCGTCCCTTACAGAGGCTGAAAAGCAAGAGGACAAGGTCAACGGTGGCGGTCGATAAGGAGACTCAATGGTGGTTACGACAAGTGACAAATCATTGAGGGGACACGCCGCCGGCATGCCTCGGATGAAGACTGGGGAGGAGGGTCTGATGCATTCTTCGGGAATGTCACCAGCTTCCTGGCAGACGAGGGCACTCAGGGCACCCAGAAATAGGCTTGCCTTGTCCAGGCTGTCCCGCGGCTTCACCGGAGCCAGGCTGTGTGCAAACCAACAGGCCCTGGGTTCTCAATGTCTCCCAGAGAGCGCTCTGCGGCCGTCCGTCCCAGCTGCTCCCACTCACCTGGCGTCACGGGCACAGGGCGACAGTGATGAAAGACCAGCAGGGCAGCGGCTGATGCGTACTATCAACAGCAAGTGATGCGCTGAGGCTGTTAGACAGGGGTGTGTAAACACCAATAATACGACCCGAAGCCCAAGCGCCTCTCAAGACAGAGGGGTTTTTCAAACTATTTTCAGCCTCATTGAGCTCATTTCGAGGACCAGTGGTTTGAGGTGAATGACAGGATGAAAAAGGACAGTATGCAGTGAACACAACACCTTCTTGGTGAGTGACCCGTGGACTGAGCCACCCCGTGTGGTAGCACACACAGGACAGACGCTCAGTCGGCAGTCACTGAGTGAATGAATGACTGAATGAGTGAATGAATGACACATTATCCAATGTTGGCTGAAAGCAGAATGCCATTACGGACATTAATTTCCCATCTGCATCAAAATCACCGCTTGATTTTTTTCTTTTAATCTATGATTTTATTACAAAAATCCTGTAGGAATTGTATTGATTCGGGTAGTGCTTAGGGAGGCCTTGATGTGCACTAGCCTTTTCGGAGCTCGCATTCTCTGTGGGTGGAGCGGGAACTCTGGTAGCAGGGTCTTAGCCCCAGTCTCGGCTCTGCCCCTTACTTTGGCGGGGGGGTGGGGAGGCTTCACCTCTCGGCCTCAGTCTCCTCACCCGTCACAGGAGACCTTGTGGTTTGGTGTGAGATAAAAGTTCAGTACAGCGCCTGCTGCCTGCCGCCCAGCATGGCATGGAAGTGAGAGGCTCGGAGGCCTAAAGCCAGACCACGGCTTAGGATTCTGACCCATCATGCGCTGGCTGTGTGAGCCCGGGCAGGTGAGTTAACCCCTCTGAGTCTCAGTGTCGTCCTCTAAATTGTAGCTGATGGTTTTGTCCTAGAGGGATGTTGGGAGCGCCATGCGCAGTCAGGCACATAGAAATGCAGGCGTATTTCCACCTGTGCCCAGCTCACACGATGTTCTCATAAAATGCTGGCTGTTGTCAAAGGTAATAAATGATCAATACAACAGTGAACATATACTGTGAACGAATATATAAGTGGTATCTTTACACACATATATCTATAATCTGTTCTTCCATCCATTCATCCCCTCCCATCCTTCCACCCACTCACTCACCCACTCATCTGTCCATCCAATCCTTCTACTCACCCACCCTTCCTTCCTTTCTTCCTTCCATCTGTCCATCCCATCCCATCCTTCCACCCATCTATCCACTCTCCTCTCCTCTCCTTTTCTTTTCCTTTCTCCTTCCATCCGTCCATCCCATCCATCCATCATTCTCCCACCAACCCTCCCTAATCTTTCCCTTCCATTCCCTTCCTTTCCCACCATTCTCTCCCCTTCTTTCCTTCTTCCCATCCCATCCCATCCTTTTACCCATCCAGCCTGCCTTCCACCCATCCCATCCATCCAATCAATCCCCCCTTCCTTCCATCCCCACACCTACTCACCCATGCATCCATCCATCCACAATCCACCCATCCATCCACCCATTTGTCCAAACATCCAATCCATCCTTCCATCCATCCTCCCTCCCATCCCATCCCATCCCATCCCATCCTTCCACCCATCCAGCTCTCCTGCCTGCCTTCCATCCACCCATCAGTTCATCCATCCTTCCGTCCACCCCATCTATCCATCCAACCTGTCTATTCTATCCAGCCATCTACACTACCCACATGCTACTTGTAACCATCCAGGATCTTTGTCTATGATTTGTTTCTTCACCTGCTTAAGGTGAGAGTCTCAGGATAGCTGATTCACAGGGACTCTGATTCAGCTGCCCAAGGTCGCCCTGTAAGTCAGCAGGAAGCAGCCAGGATGACTCAAGGCTGCCCCCCAGCCCTGCTGCTGTCCAAGGCAGTGTGTTTGCTGTGGCTGCTGGAGGAGAGGAGAAGGGAGGGTGGGCTGAGCAGCCAATTAAGCCATATTGACATTTAAATATTCGAGATGGCAGAGACTGTGGGTGGATTCCCTCCCCTGGATACTTGTTCTTGAACAGCCACCTACACTCATTACAGGCCAGAGCCCAGAAAATAGCAGCCCCACTGCAGACAGCGGCGAAAAGCATCCCAACAGGCTCCAAGACACCCAGGGCTCCTGCACGGTAGCCACGCAGGAGTCAGACGCCTCCCATCTCCACCTCTGCTCCCACCCAGCATCAGCTCCTCTCCCGGCTCCCTGGCCCCTGGAGCTGCTGGACAAAGCCAGGCTGCCTGCTGGGAGCAGAAACTGTAGCAACTTCAGTTTGCTACATCCATTAAAGTGAAACAGACAAATGGTCCCCAGCCAGCAAGTCCTTTCCTCCCAGGTATGCGCCCACTAGACATGCATACTCACATTTCATCCCCTAATGTACCGGAGTGTACCGGAATGTTCATAGAAGCCTGCTTGTTAAGAGTCCCGACATGCAATGGACTGAATATCTGTGTCCTCTCCAAATTCATGCTTTGAAATCTGAACCCCAAGGTGATGGTGAGAGGTTTCAGATGAGGAGGGGGCTTTCGGAGCTCATCCGGTTGTGAGGGCGGGTGGCGCCATCATCAAAGAGATGGTGATCTTATAAAAGGGACTGCTCAGAGCTCCCTCGCCTTCCCTCCATCATGTGAGAATACAGCAAGAAGCTGGGAATCTGCAACCAAGAAGAGAGCCCACACCAAAACCTGACTGTGCTGGGACCTGGGTCTTGGAATTTCAGCCTCCAGAACTGTGTGAAACACCCAGACTGTGGTGCTTTGCTATAGCAGCCCAAACGACCCTACAGCCCAGGTGTCGGTCAGCAGAGAAGGGAGAAATGATGATATGACCATGTTGTCAAATACTGCACCGTACAAAAATCAACAAACAGGCCTAGCACTGAAGATGCCTCTTGGGACGCAAGCATCCCATTGCAGTGCCTGGGTCTGAGTCCCAGGTCTGTTTTCCATTCAAATTTCTGCTGATGCATATCCTGGGAGGCAGCAGGTGATGGCTCAAGTACTTGGCTCTCTGCTACCCACATGGGAGACCTGGATGGAGCTCGTGGTTCCTAGCTTTGCCTTGGCCCAGTCCCAGCCACCACAGGTATGTGAGGGGAGTGAACCAGTGGATGGGCTTGTGCGCTCGCGCGCGCGCTCTCTCTCTCTCTGTCTTGGACTTTCCAATAAGTAAATAAATAATTGAAAAATAAACTACTGCTAACAGCAAAAAGCATGGCTGAAGCTCACAAATTATGTGGCATGAAAGAGGCCAGGCGCACAGATCTCCTGGATCCCCGATGTAAAGAAGAAAAGCAGACATACGCGATGGGGGTGCTAGAAACCAGTGCGGTGGTGAGCCTGTGTGTGTGAGCGAGGGGCTGAGGGAGGCTGCGAGCAGGCCGTGCTCTGTGCGCTAATCTGGGTGCTGGTTATGTGGACACGGACTTGGTGAACATTGCTGTGCTGGGCTCTGAAGGCCCGGATGCTCGAGCAGGTGCACTGTCCCTTCACTTGTGAAAAATCAGCAAAGGGAGGCTGAGCAACTAACACATGGTGCTGAGATTTACAAGAAAACCTGAACCGACACCGAGACCCTGGGTATCCACTGCCAAACTCCTCACCTGGTCCTAACAGGCAGTATCTGCAGGGGGACATGGGGCTCCAGGTCACATTGTGCCTAGTCAGGGTGTACACTGGAGACAGGTGAAGGCTGCGCTCCGGGGCACAGCAGGGGTCAGGCAGGGGCCAGGGCTAGCATGGTCCACATATCCACATATCAGCCCCACATACCCACAGCAGCTGCTCTGTGCTTGGAGTTTCTTACGGCCAACAAGGGGGCCCAGAAGTAGGGAAGGGGAGGGCAGACGTGAGGGAGAGTTCCTGAGCTCGTGTTTGTCACCCATGTCCACTCCACGAATTCTCCCATCTACCCTACAGGGTCTAGAGCATCCTGTCTAAACAGGAGCATATAGAGGCCGACATTCTGGGGCAGTGAGTTAAGCCGCCACCTGCAGTGCTGGCATCCCATACGGGAATGCTATCGCTATCGATGCGAGTCCTGGCTGCTCTGTTTCCAATCCAGCTCCCTGCTAATGTGTCTGGGAAGGCAGTGGCCCTGCCTTTGGCCTGGCCCAGCTCTAACTATTGTGGCCATTTGGAGAGTGAACCAGCATTTGTGTGCCTCATCCATGAGTTCTTTATGCATTGCTGGGGGACACTCAGTTCCACTGCCCACCTATGGTGAAATGTAGATCTCTCTTCCAGATACAGATTTTCTTAGCTGAGACCGGAACCCAGACCACCTGGCTTTGAGACTTAATGCCCCATCTTCGGCTTCTTAACAACTCCCTCTGAGATTCCGGCATGGACAGGCCCTCTGCAAATGGGTAGTAGTAATGTCACCACCACCTCCCGCCCCCAGCAGTGAAGATGAGGGATGCCTGCTGTGCTCAGGGGTGGAATCGGGCTGGAGGTCAGTGGAAGGGGCTTTAGCGGCTCAGGGATGTGGGTGGTAGCTTCCAGAGCAACAGGCATGCATGTGTCCACACGTGCCTACTCACACTCACACGCACACGCACGTGACAGCTCCCTCGGAACGAGCCCAGGACTGGGCGTTTCCCATCCTGTCAACAGACCCCACGGACCCCTGCTCTTCCAGCCCCAGCCTCAGGCAGCCCCCACAAGCCTGCCCTTCCCCCATGTACCTTAGGCAACACAGCAAGCCTTTGGCCAAGCTGGTATCACAGGTAAAAGATATTTCCAGTAAGTTAGCTTCAAAGGTGCATGTCGGAAAGAATGAGATACCAGCACCTAGGAAGTTTATCTCCGAGGGCTTCTGACCAAACAGTGGCCAGGGCAGAAATCAGGACACCTGTGGCAGCCATGTTCTCTTCCTCCTCCGACTGTATCCCTGCCAAGCTCAGGGGTCCAGGCCTGAACGGTCGCGAGGGCGGCCCCCTTCCCAGGATGGCATGAGCAGCCCCCCAGGAGGGGGAGGGGAGACTCGAGCTAGCACCAAGCGCGGCCCCAACACACGATGCCCTCGTTGCTATGGCAGTGGGGAGACCGTCACCGGGGCTGAGCAGGTGCCGAGGCCACGTGCCGGGACTTCCCAGCGTCCAGAACCACGGGCCAAAGGAACTCCTGCTCCTTGTAAAGGAGATGGCTCAGGCACGTTGTTCCAGCCTCAGAACAACGGCTAAGACACCTCCTCTTCCAGAGTGCGAGCCCAGCCCTGCATCACAACCAAAAAAACCAAACCTGTGTCTCAAAGCTGTGTCTTTGCTTATTTGCCCATGAACTTGTTTCTGGAGCTAGAAGCGGCTCTACTGAGGGTCATGGGTGGTCCATTTGGGATGGCGAGTGTCGGGCTTACAGGCACACTTGGTCTTACATCCACATGTCCTTCCATGGGGCATGTGCGGTCCCCTGTGCCACAGGTCTCACCCTATTGCAGTGTACCACACCCGTATGTATATCACCCCCTTGACCCCCCCTGTAGGCGTTTAAACACGAGGCAAACTTGATGGAGCGTTAGGATCCCCTGGGGAGCTTGTTAAGACCACCATGGCCAGTACCCCATCCCCAGACTTTCTGATTCAAAGGGCCTATGGCCTGAGAATTTGCATTTCCCAGATATTCAGTGTTGCCTGGAGACTGGCGTCTCCGCTGTGAGAACCGCAGCTCAAGGCCACTGTCACCTAACTGAGGCCCAGAGAGCCTCCGTTCAGCTCCGAATCCTCTTAATGAGCACCTGCGTGGGCCTGGCCCCGTTTCAGGTGCCAGAGATAGAGTCTGCAAGACAGACCTGGTCCCGAATCCCACAGGGACGCCTGTGTACCGGAGGAGGCATAAATAAGCAAGCAAGCCAACATACGGGAGCTCGGGGAGGTGTAAGAGCCATGGCCAGAATAAATATATTTATGGGATGCAGAGGGATGGGGGGGGCTTTCTTTAGGAGGGCAGGAGGGGGAGATGCCAAAATGTGAAAATCTGGAGGAGAGAGATCCAACCCAGGGCCCAGCCCATGCAAAGGCCCTGAGGTAGGATCAAGGCGGGCAAGGTTGGGCAGCACAGTGAAGGCCACATGGCTGGGCTCCGAAGGGCATCTCCCAGCGGCCACCCTCCCCGAGAGTTCACCCTCCAGATAAAAGCAGAGTTGGCTGGAAACTGTCCTTGGCTTTGTTCGATTTCATCTCCCAGGGCAGTCAGCTTCAAAGTCAGCTGTTATTTTAAATCCACTTGGGCTGTCAGGAGGGATTTACAGCCCCACCGTGGCTCCCTGGCTTCCACACGCATCCCCACTTCTCACAACTGAAATTGCACATAACTGCCCTGCACTCTCTCGCCGGCCCTTGAGCAAACAAATCACATTCCAAGCGACAAGGGAGCAATGCCATCCCATTCCAGCCGCGGGCAATCCTGAACTTCACAGTGGTCCACAGATCCGACATGGGAGATACTAAGCCTCAGCACTGGGGCTCGGTCATAGAAAAGACCAGGTGAGCTTCTTACAAAAATGGGAGACGCCAGGAAGCAGGCGAGAGATGCCGGCTGTTTGCCGCTCACTTCACCACCCCATGAGCAGGAAATGAAGCGTTACCAAGCCACACTCTGCACGGGCTTGCTTGGGGAAGGCTCACAGCCCAGGCACACAAGAAGGATGACAAGGGCCCACCGGGCATCAGGGCGTGCAGAGCCACAGCCTGGATGCCCAGGGGAGCAGGACTTAGCTTCGGCTGACGGATGCCCTCCCTGCTCTCCTCCAGCCCTGGGTGTTGCTGCAAGGCTCAGAGAACAAGGGACAGAAACAGAAGCACAGATTCTCCTACTCGATTCTTCTCCCCAGAGCTGGCGATGACTTTGCCAAGAGGCCAGGGCTGGGCTGCTTCTGGGCCCTCTGGGGACTGAGACATGGAGCTGTCCCTGTCGCCTCTCACCGTGACTCCATGCTGCTAGGCATGTTCTGCCCTCTCTGGGTGCTGCTTGGTACGGAGGCAGTCTCCCAGGCCACAGGCAAACACCTGGGGGCGGGGCATGGAGCAGGGAGGACGGCAAGGGAAGGGGATCCCGGCTTTCCCGAGCATACCAGCCTGGATGGTCCCGCTGCCATCCAGGACATCACCCACAGACACCCTTGAGCAGGCTCCCTTCCAGTCCTACACCCTATTTTCCCAGCATCTCCTACCTGACTGCAAGTCTCACTTTGTATCCCCCCACTGTCATCACTCCAGCTCCGACAACCTGTGCTTTAGGAGTCGGCCACATCAGCCAATACTTCTTTATCTTACAAATAGTTTTGTTGAAATGCATTGAATTTGAAAACCCAGTGCATTTTAGAAACTATGGCTATCTTCCATCATCAGCAAATGGAAAAGCCACAATCCCTAGCCCCAAATAAATTCAAAAATAAATACAGGGGAGGGCATCTGGTGCAGTGGTCAAGACACCCCGCGGGATGCTCCACCCTTATCAGAGTGCCCGGGCTGAAGTACTGGCTCTGCTTCCTGCTAGCGTGCTCTCTGGGAGGCAGCAGCTGGTTCAAACGCTTGGCTCCCCGACACCCGTATGGAAAGCCTGGATTGAGTTTCTGGCTCCCGATTTTGACCCGGCCCAACCCCGGTTGTTGTAGGCATTTGGGGAGTGACCAGTAGACAGATAGGAGATTTCTGTCTTTCTCTCTGTCTCTTGCTCTCTGTCCTTTTTAACAAATGAGTAAAAATTTTTAAAAACTGTATGATTATTCCCATATGCAGAAGAGAAACTGAGTTGGTCAAGAAGCCTGCAGATCAGAATTAGAAGCCCTGAGCTCAGTAAAGCTCTGCCACTTCTTGGCTGTGGGACCTCGGTCAGTTGACCAGAAATCCTGGGAACTCACAGGAACTCCAGGAATCCCAGCCTGGCTTTGAACACTGTCTCACTGGTGTCTCTGAGAACAGGAGACAAGATTGCTCTTTTTGTCTTTTTCACAGGTGTGAGTTGTGCATGTGTGCGTGTGTGTGTGTGTGTGTGAGAGAGATCCAGTGTTTTTTTTTTTTTTTTTTTTTTTTTTTTTACAATTTTTAAAAGACTTATTTACTTGTTTGAAAGGCAGATCAACAGAGACAGAGATGGAGAGACAGGGTGGTGGGGGCAGATCTTCCATCTGCTAGTTCACTTCCCAAACAGCCACAACAGCCAGGGCCAGGCCAGGCCAAAGCCAAGAGCCTGAAACTCCATCTGGGTCTCCCATATGGGTGGTTGGAGTCCAAGCACTTGGGCCATCTTGCACTGTCTTTGCAGGCACATTAGCAGGGAGCTGGATAGGAAGTGATGCAGCTGGAACTTGACCTGGCGCTCCGGCATGGGACGCCAGGGTTGCTAGTGACAGCTTAAGTGGCCTGCTCCACACCGCCGGTCCCCAGGTGTCTGACTTGCACACCACTACTCAGTGCCATCAGAGCTTAACTGACAGACGCTGGTCTTTGCTGTGCAATGCCTCCCATGTGGCATCGTGCCAGAAATGCTCCCGGGTTCCTTCCTAAGAGGGGAGGAGCTATTTACCAGTGAGGAAATTAACCAGGCAGGGTTCCAGGGTGAGCAGGTAACAGAGCCAGCATTTGAGTCCGGATCTCGAATCTTCCCATCTGCCCAGGATTTCATGAGCTCTCTGGGTGCAGATGATTCAGCCAGCAGAGTGGCGACCCTGGGTTCAGACAGCCTGACCTCGGAGACGCTTATCTGTCCGCTGAGCTTGGCTGAGCCACCTCTGCCCTGAGGCCCCCCTGCAATGCTAGGCCTTTCCTTCCACCTTCCAAGTTCAGGGCCAGGCCACGTCAGTCCTTATCACCGGCTTGCGGCTTCTCTTTGGGAATCCCCAGCTGGCTGAAGATGCCTAGATCCAGAGTCTTGAGAGCTTCTGGAAGCACCCTTGCCCATGCCAGCCGGGCCCGGGAAGGAGCTCAGACCCTGCTCCTGGAGCGAGAGAGAGAGGATCAGTAGAGGGATGAATGACTCCCGCACCGGCTTCCTGGGGACAAGGAAGGGGTCCAAGTCCATGTAGCTGCGGGGGGTAGGGGTTGCATAGTGTCAGCGCAGGTCCTTATCTATGGTCTTAACCACTGAAAAAGACCAGGAACCAACTCCAGGTCAAACCAGTGAAGACGCTGCCAACCTCCTGCCTGTACAACGTACCGAACAGACCCTGGCCTGTGCCCCCAGGGCCGGGCATCACAGCACCAGGGATTCTTGTTGCTGTCCACCCAACAGCCCACATTTATTTTCCAGCTGAACAGTAAACTGAATTACCGCTTTTAAAAATGTGCACATACATCACCTAATTTATATGCATTAAAACCCACAGAGAGGCCCGATCCCTGGGTATGAGCAGAGCTATCTCCAGGCTCCGTGATTAGAAGGTGCAAACCCTCTTCTGCTTTTATTTTTTTTTTCTTGCTGGCTTATCTCTCCTTTCGAATTTTTCTCCCACAAACACGAGTCACTTTTGTAAATGGAGAAAAAAGGAAGACAAGACGGGCAAGAAGCACCTTCTGAGAGGGAGTGCGGTGAAACCAGACTCGTGGGTTTAATTCTACAGCGTGGAGACACCCGAGCCGGCGAGAAAGGGGAGCGGCGAGACGGACTGGCGTGAGCCAAATCCCTGCTTCCCGGAGCTCGGCCCACTCGGGGGACGCTCGGGCTGCCCCTCTTCCAGGAGAGGAAGCATTTTTTTTTCTCTTTTTGACTTCTGCCCAGGGCTAAGCAGGGGCTGGGCGCGTGGTCAATGCTTGGCACTTTTACTAGAAACTTCGCCGACATAGTGTCCCTGGACAAGTTCAATGCCTGGGAAGGAGGAGCTTACGATTGGAGTTTTTCCAACAAGTGTGTGACTAGGAAGAGGCGAAGAGGCAGGCAGGGGGAGTGGTGGGCACAACCCCCAGCATGGCCGTGACCTTTCTGCCCCCGAGCCCCCTTGGAGTTCAAGAAGGTGAAGGAGGGGAGTCTGGGCACAGACTCTGTGAACGGTGGTCAGCAGGGGTGGGGACATCGCTCCCTTTGCTGCTGGGGCCAAGCCAACCCTACACCCACCTGTCAGGTCTTCTTTGAGGAAGGTTGAGGGGAGGGTGAAGGGGCTGAGTGGGGGAAAGAGCAGGGGCCTGGGGGAGTTGTGCTCCCCTCGGGGATGCTGGGAATGTCCCCAGACATGGAGCCTGCCCGGCCACGGAGTAAGAGAACATGTATAGGAGAGAGCATGCATGGAAATGTTAGGAATTTAGGATGCAGATGAAGGTTAGCAGTCACTGGGTCCCTTGTTCCTGCAAGAGACATGGGAACCAGAATGCAAAGGGGTCATTTCTCAAGCGCACAGCCCGGCCCCCTCCAATGTCATACCCTGTGGTCACGGCCACAGAGCTACACTGCCTCCCAGGAAGACAACAGATCATGCAGGAACCTTCCCGAGAGCCTCTGCTGATCCCACTTAGCAGCACTGGCAGCCTCAGCCCCATAAGCAGGTGTTGCTCCTACCTCACCCACGGACAACTGGGATTCAGGGAGGTGAGGTCAGATTCCAAGGTCACGCAGCTAAGACGTGTGGGGAGCAACTCAGACTAGACTGTTAGTGGAATTAAGACTTATTCTATGCATCTGCTCTCCCACAATATGGCGCTGGGAGAGGAGGTAACAGCTTCTACACAGCTGCCTCCAGTTCAACCAATAAACTGTAGGACCTGCTCCTGATTGCAGGAGAGCAGCGTACTCGGCGTTGGGTAGCAGAGTTGGGATTGGTGGAGGAGGACTATAAAGGAGGAGAGAGACGGCATGCACCAGGAACATCTAAGGGGAACATCTAAGGGGAACACCTGTGCAGCCCCCGAGAGAGCCGGCCGGCGGTGTGCCGCTCCCCCGCGGAAGTGGGGAAAGTGGCAGGGGGAACCGCCAACCCGGGAAGAACCAGCAGCAAACCGGGGGAGGGCCGAGCAGACGAAAGAACAGCGCAGGGTCCTGTGTCGTTCCTCCACGAAGAGGGGGAGCGACAAAGACGTATGAGGCCCCCTCGGGCTGTCTGATGCTCTTGCTCTTACCCACTGAGCTACATGCCCCCTTCAGAAGGGACAAGGAAACAAACATTTCCCAAACTCCTGAGATAAGGCCTCCACCTTCTACCCCCCTCCCCCACCCTGAGAGCCCTGGGGGAACTTTTCACCCTTCCAACTTTCCTTTGAGGATTTCAAGGTTCAGGAGGATGAATGACCCCTCCCTGACGGGATGGAGAACAGGAGCCGGGTCCAGGCTGCCCAGAACGCGTGTCCAGCTGGCCCAGTGTCCACAGTGCTCAGGTCAGGGGCTATGAGGAGATGTGCTGCAGTACAGACAGGCCTGCGGTGGGCAGCCATTGAAGACAGGATTTACCCCGAGGGCCAAACCTAGCCCAAGGTCCGATGTCATGTGGTCTATGAGCTAAGAATGGTTTTGAACTGCTTTCAAATGTTGAAAGCAATTCCAGAGAAGACACTGTGACACATGAAAGTTATAAGAGATGCGAATTTCAGGGTCCATAAGAAAGTCTGATGGGAACAGAGCCACATCCTTAGTTTGCAAATTGTCCATGGTTACTTTTGTGCTATGAGGGCAGAGCTCAGTAAGCGATGGGGCCAGCACAGCAAAGCTGAGAATATTATTCCCTGCCTGGCCCCTCCCAGAGAATGGCGACCGCTGCTCTAAGAAACCAGGGCAGGGCCAACAGACACTGGGGCTCCTTGAACCAGCAGGATTTTGACTGCTTTGGGCCATCTTCCTCTGTGTTGGGAACTGGAGATGGACACAGCCAAGGGGATCTCCCATTCATTCAGTCGCTTGTTCACTCATTCATTCATCCAACCACCCATACCTGCATGCATGCATTAGTCTGACGCTTCCAGAGCCCTGACCCTTCAGGCACCATGCTAGGTCACGGGACACTGAGTCTGGTGGCCGGCAGATGGCACAAGACAAAATGCCTGTATGTGTCACAGGGGTAGGGCCAAGGCTGCGTGGGATGGAGTTGGGCTGATGAGGGAGAAGGAACCAGAACCAGGGCCAATACAAACACAGCCGGTACAGGAACCCTTCTGCAAACCTGTGATACACAACCGTGGAGACGGGCAGAGCCACCAGCTGCCATCAGGAAGCGGGTCAGGATGGGATGTGCCCGTGCCGGACATACCGTCACTCAAGCGGGGAGCAATGTCAAATACGGGTCACACAGCTTCCGTGTGTTTCAGCCTTCTGCTTCTTTCTTGTCCCCATTCCCTGCACCAACCCTGATCCCACACCCTAACGGAGACTTCCAGGTAGCCACTGGACACCAAATTAGCTGATATTCATCCAACTGAATCAAATCCCAAATTGCTTTAGACTGCTTCCTTGCAGATCACTGGCCTGCACAGGGCCACCATGGCGGGGAATGGCCTGACCTGCTGCCGCCACAGCAGGGGCCACTCGAACTGCATCAAAAGCCACAGACGTTTCTCTGTGGGGAGGGTCTTTATCACTGATTCAATTTCTGTCTTGGTAATGGGTCTGTTTAGATTTTCTATGTCTTCGTGGCTCAATTTAGGTAGGTTTGATGTGTCCAGGAATCTATCCATTTCTTCTAGGTTTCCCAGCTTGTAGGCATACAGCTCTTTGTAGTAATTTCTAATGATTCTTTTTATTTCTGTGGTGTCTGTTGTTGCATTTCCTTTTTCATCTCTAATTTTATTGATGTGGGTCACCCAGGACCAGATGGCTTCACTGCTGAATTCTACCAGACATTTAAAGAAGAACTAACTCCACTTCTCAAGTTATTCAGAACAACCGAAAGGGAGGGAATCCTCCCGAATTCTTTCTATGAAGCCAGCATCACCTTAATTCTTAAGCCTGAAAAAGATACAACAGAGAACGAGAACTACAGACCAATTTCCCTGATGAACACAGACACAAAAATCCTCAACAAAATTCTGGCCAATTGAATCCAACAACACATCAGAAAGATCATTCACCTGGACCAAGTGGGATTTATCCCTGGTATGCAGGGATGGTTCAGCATTCACAAATCAATCAATCAGTGTGATACATCACATTAACAAACTGAAGAACAAAAACCATATGATTATCTCAAAAAGGATTCAAATTGGGAAGGAGGAAGTCAAACCATCCCTATTTGCAGATGACATAATTCTGTATAAAGGGGATCCAAAAGACTCTACCAGCAGACTATTGGAACTCATAGAAGAGTTTGGTAAAGTAGCAGAATATAAAATCAATACACAGAAATCAAAAGCTTTTGCATACAGACAATGCAAGGCTGAGAGAATGAACTTCTAAGATTAATCCTATCCATAATAACTACCAAAAAATCAAATACCTTGGAATAAATTTAACCAAGGATGTCGGGGATCTCTACAATGAGAATTACAAAACATCAAAGAAAGAAATAGAAGAAGATACAAAAATTTGAAAAATCTTCCATGTTCATGGATTGGAAGAATCAATATAATCAAAATGTCCATTTTCTGAAAGCAATCTACAGCTTCAATGTGATACTAATTAAAATGTCAAGGACATTCTTCTCAGATCCAGAAAAAATGCTGAAATTCATATGGGAAATTCATATGGAAACACAGGAGACCTCGAATAACTAAAGCAATCTCAAACAAAAAAACAAAGCTGGAGGCATCACAATACCAGATTTCAAGACATATTTCAAGGCAGTTATAATCAAAACAGACTGGTTCTGATACAAAAACAGAAGGACAGACCAATGGAACAGAATAGAAATGTCAGAAATCAATCCAAGCATCTACAACCAACTTACATTTGACCAAGGAGCTATAACCAATCCTTGGAGCAAGGACAGTCTCTTCAACAAATGGTGCTAGAAAAACTGGATTTCCACATGCAGGAGTATGAAGCAGGACCCATTACTTACACCTTATACAAAAATTCATTCAAAATGTATTAAATGTACTAAACCTATGACCTGATATCATCAAATTACTAGAGAACATTGGGGAAACCCTGCAAGACACTGGCAAAGGCAGAAAGTTCTTGGAAAAGCCCCCAGAGGCACAGGCAATCAAAGCCAAAATCAACAAATGGGATTACATCAAGTTGAGAAGCTTCTGTACTGCAAAAGAAACACTCAGGAAGGTGAAGATGCAACTGACAGAATGGGAGAGATTATTCGCAAAGAATGCAGCAGATAAAGGATTAATAACCAGAATATATAAAGAGATCAAGAAACTCCACAACAACAAAACAAACAACCCAGTTAAGAAATGGGAAAAGGACTTAAACAGACATTTTTCAAAAGAGGAAATCCAAATGACCAACAGACACATGAAAAAATGCTCAGGATCACTAGCCCTTGGGGAAATGCAAATCAAAACCACAACAAGGTCTCACTTCACTCCAGTTAGAGCGGCTTTCATACAGAAATCAACAAACAACACATGCTGGCAAGGATGTGGGGGAAAAGTACCCTACTACACTGTTGGTGGGAATGTAAACTGGTAAAACCACTACAGAAATCAGTTTGGAGATAAGTTAGAAATCTGATTATAGACCTACCATATGACCCAGCCATCCCACTCCTGGGAATTTACCCAAGTGAGATGAAATCAGTAAATAAAAGTTATCTGCACCGCATGTTTATTGCAGCCCAATTCACAATAGCTAAGACATGGAATCAACCCAAATGCCTGTCAACTGAAGACTGGATAAAGAAATTATGGGTTATATACTCTATGGGAACTACACAGTGGTTAAAAAAAATGAAATCTGGTCATTTGCAACAAAATGGATGAACCTGGAACACATCATACTTAGTGAAATAAGCCAGTCCCACAGGGACAAATACCATATGTTCTCCCTGACCTGTGACAGCTAACAGAGCACCTAGAAGGAAATCCGTAGGAGTGAAACTGACACTTTGAGAAGCAATAACTTGAACAGCCCTTGTCTTGACTCTTGAGGAGCAGTTTTTTTTTTTCTTAATGGAGAATGGGACTGGGAATGGGAGAGGGAAGAGGGAGTGGGGTTGGGAAGGTAGGTATCATGGGAAGAATCACTACATTCCTAAAGTTGTACTTAGGAAATTTGCATTTAGGAAATTTGTCTTTGGGGAAAAAAAAAAAAAGAAACAAGCAGTCACTCGGGGTGGGGGGGGAGCCACAGGTGGAACAGGTGTCTGTGCACAGGGTATGGGCGTGTGCATCCTTGTTCCTGTGGGTGCAGGAGTGTGTGCCTGTGTGTGCACGTGTTGGCACACACATGAATATACACCCACATACACCATGTGCATGCATGTGTGTGTATGTGTGCAGGGGGCTTGGCATGCCTGTGTCCACCTAGGCCTATGCCTGTGGATCCTGTCTGTGATTGGAGTTGGAGGGGACAGGACAGGTGCTATCACGTCAGCTGCGGAACTGGCTCTCCCATCTCTCAGAAAGTGCTCTGTATCCGCATTTGGTCTGGGTTTAGCAATGTCCTAATAAGAAAATCCATCTGGGGGAGGCAGGGGGAAGCTTTTGGCACAGCAGCTGAGATGTCTGCAACCCTGATCAGAGTGCCTAGAGTCAGAGTCCCAGCTCTCTGCTTCTGATTCCAGCTTCCTGCTAACGCACTCCCTGGGAGGCATCAGGCTCTGGGCCCTGCCCTGCCATCCACAGGGGAGAACCAGGTGGAGCTGTACATTCTTGGTTTGGTCTGGTGCAGCCCTGGCTGCTGCAGGCATTTGAGGAATGAACCAGTGAATGGAGGATCTCTCTATCTGCCCTTCACATAAAATGAAAATAAATAAATAAATAAATGGACTGTTCACAAAACTCCCAACTTACTTCTTCCTGTTGTTGCATTAGCTGGGGACCCTGGTCAGGGAAGCAGGGAAAAAGCACCACCACCACCAACCACAACCACAAGCCACAGCTGACGTCACAGCTTTGTCATCCTGGGGGGAAATCTCCCCCAGTGTCTGGCCCGCCCCTCAGCCCCTCAGCATCTGTGCTCCTGCTCGGGACACTGTCCATGGGGATTGAAGAGGGCGTGGCAGAAAAACTTCCTCCCCAGGGAGAAACGGAGAGCTGACAGCACCTGCTGTCAGGAATCACTCCCTTCAGAAGGAGACAGAATCCACCTCTGGTCTGGGAGGACATCAGAGAACTCCTGTGTGGCAGACACAAAAGGCAGAAGGTGGATGAGGGGAGAAACAGGGAAGTTAGTCAGCCAACAGGCCCAAGCCAACAGAAGTCTGCTCCGTGTTCCAGAATGTACGAGGCCATGTTCAAAAAAAATTCATGGAAAATGGAATTTACAGATATTTAGTTTGGTGCAAAAATAAATTGAAATCCATGCACAGTATTTTTCATAATAGGCATTTTTCATGAACTTGTGGAAGAGCCCTCTTAGGTCAAAACCTTGACTTGAAATCCTTGGGAGCTGACTCCCAGGAGCCATTGCCTCCTGCTATGGATAAACTTTCTGGACCACCGCCCCAAGCAATGCAGAAGCAACAGGCTCTCCCTACTGAGTGGCCCCAGCTCAAGGCTTCCCTGCTCCTCTTACCTGTCTGCAGCAATGCAAGTGCAATGTAAGCGACTGTGCTTTCCTTTCTTTTCCTCGTTAATGGCATTTCCGTTATGGAATGCTCTTGGCTCCCAGACGCAGCAGGTGTAGCTCTAGTTTCTACGGAGTCTCGCTGCTGGCAATTGTGGAACTTGCCCAAGCCTTGGTCCTTTTTCTCGCTGGCATTATTTATTTATTTATTTATTTATTTATTTATTTATTTATTTTTTGACAGGCAGAGTGGACAGTGAGAGAGAGAGACAGAGAGAAAGGTCTTCCTTTGCCGTTGGTTCACCCTCCAATGGCCGCCGCGGCCAGTGCGCTGCAGCCGGTGCACTGCGCTGATCCGATGGCAGGAGCCAGGAGCCAGGTGCTTCTCCTGGTCTCCCATGGGGTGCAGGGCCCAAGCACCTGGGCCATCCTCCACTGCACTCCCGGGCCACAGCAGAGGGCTGGCCTGGAAGAGGGGCAACCGGGACAGAATCCGGCGCCCCAACCAGGACTAGAACCCGGTGTGCCAGCGCCGCTAGGCGGAGGATTAGCCTAGTGAGCCGCAGCGCCGGCCTCTCGCTGGCATTTTTAATGGCTCAATAAACCCTTTTATTTCAGAGAGACTTTGGTCTCAAGAGTTTTGGTTGAGCAACATCAATGTCCACCCAATCTTGTTCCTTCTTGCTCCTCCCCAAATGTATGGGAGACTACATGATGGGAACATCATGTGACTGGCTCTAGCCAATGACAAGTGACACCTGTCACTTCCTGGTTGGAGTGCTGTGAAGCCCATTCATTGTCTTATCTCCAGTCTCTCACTTCCTGTGCCACTGGAACCAAGGTGGCACCTGATGACACATAGCACCACAGGAATGGAATTGGTTGGATCCCTGAGTAACCATGTGGAAGACATGGAGGATTGCCCAACCCACAGCAGACCTCATGTGAGTGAGAAACAAACACTCTAGGAAAGCCACAGAGACGCCTGGGGATATTTGCCGCTGCAGTGCAAGCCCATCGTATCCTGACTCAAAGGACACGCACAGAGGTTGGCACACGGGAAGCACTCACACTTAGAAATATCCTCTCTTGGCCGGCGCCGCGGCTCACTAGGCTAATCCTCCGCCTAGCGGCGCCGGCACACCGGGTTCTAGTCCCGGTCGGGGCGCCGGATTCTGTCCCGGTTGCCCCTCTTCCAGGCCAGCTCTCTGCTGTGGCCCGGGAGTGCAGTGGAGGATGGCCCAGGTGCTTGGGCCCTGCACCCCATGGGAGACCAGGAGAAGCACCTGGCTCCTGCCATCGGATCAGCGCGGTGCGCCGGCTGCAGCGCACTGGCCGCGGCGGCCATTGGAGGGTGAACCAACGGCAAAGGAAGACCTTTCTCTTTGTCTCTCTCTCTCACTGTCCACTCTGCCTGTCAAAAAAAAAAAAAAAGAAATATCCTCTCTTGTGGAGGACTGGTGGGTCCCCAAGTACAAAGTGAGTGAGGCCACAAGAAGACAAGAGAGAGAGAAAGGGACAAAAGCAAAATCAACAAAAATAAGCTAAAGGGACTAGGGTCAAACTTCCACAATAAACGTCACCAGGGAAGTCAAACCCTGGATGGGAGTTGCGCTTTCCTTGATGTGGGAGAAATGTGGCTCTTCTCCAAATGCCCATGGACACCCCTGTGTGTGAATAGCCACGCTGTGCTTTCAAAGGATCGCAGGCAAACGGAAATCAGCGCTCAGTGTGATTCAATTTCATGTTTTTGCTAATAGCTCTCTCCTGCTTCTCACAGATAGAAAGCAAGTCACCCCGGGGATGAGACCTCTCCTCCTGATATTTAAAAACAGCCAATCAATGTCCAGAGAGATGGAAAACATGGGCCCGGTGCCCCGGAAGCTGGTCATGTGACAACGCTGCATCTTCATGGGAAAGATGGAAACTCGCATAATCCTATTACGAATACTTCCATCAGCCACCAAGCCTCACCTGGGTAATCTGTTTCAATTGAAAGTCTTGTCATTCCCCCAAACCCAATTTAGATGGTACAGGGACCAGATGTAAGTTTGTGCCAATTTCTCCGAGATGAGCAAAAATCGACACTTGGGTTCATCTGGGGTTCCTTTTTGCCTTTATGTCTAAGGTGCTGAAAAAATTCCCTCCCAATGTTCAATTCCCAGGCCTTCTTCAATTCCATAAGCACCCCAGCTTCCATCTATAAAGCTTCAAGGGGGAAAGATACTGGGAGGTTTTTATTTTGCTTTTTTTTGAGAGGCAGGGGCGGAGAGGAGGAGGAACAGACAGAGAGAGAGAGAGAGGGAAGGAGGGAGGGAGGGAGACAGAGAGAAAGAGAAAGAGAGAGAGGGAGGGAGGGAGGGAGGAAGGGAGACAGGGAGAGAGGAAGGGAGGGAGAGAGAGAGAGAGTGAGTGAGTTAGTTCTCACTCACTGGTTCAATCCCCAAATGCCTGTGATGGCTGGAACTTGGCTGGGCTGAAGCCAGAAGCCAGAAGCCAGGAACTCCACCCAGGGTTCCCATACTGCTGTCAGGAACCCAACCACTTGGGCTATTGCTACTGCCTCTCAGGATCTGTATTAGCAGGAGCTGGAGTCAGGATCTGGCTATCAAATCCAGGGACTCTGATACAGGATGCGAGCATCCTAATCGGCGTCTTACGGGTGAGCCAGACGCTTCCCCCCATACAGGGCTCTCCCTGAGCGAACGTGCCGGCGTCTTGGAAGTCACGGCTCAGGCGCTTTTGGATGCTCTTGGGGGGCTTGCAGCAGGGCCCAGGACTGCAGGCAGGCTGTGTGCGACGAGAGGCAGGACCAGTCGGCTCACTCACCCTGCACTGCTCAAGCCTAGAAGCCTGACCCCAAGCCAGTTCCTTCCTATTCTGTCGCTTTCCCCCTCCAGCAGTATGGGAGCTGCCACGCGGCAGGGTGGGCGGGTGTACTTGGTCCCACCTGTACAGGGAGGAATAGAAGCTGGGGGCTGTGCTGCCCGTCTCCCCCGTCTGTTCCCATGTCTCTGTTCTTCTCATCAGATCACTAATCATAGCTAATATAAAGTAAATGCTACATAACTAGCTGCGACGCGATTATTCAAGGAACAATGACAAGAAAAACACGTTGTGCACATTCAGTATGGTTGCAGCCCTTGTACATTTTCGATCCCTGTTGGATGAACCCATGACCGGCTATACTGTTCCTTCTACCCATGGCGCTCTTCCTCCATTCCCTCTTCTCCCTCACATGCTTTCCTCTTCAGGAAGAGCCCATCTCACCACTCAGTGAGTCTCTGCTTCTGAGTTCTCTGTCCACGCCTTGCACATCTCTGTGCCCGTGCTTCCTACCCAGTGTGATGATTACTGGATTCTCGTCTATCTCCCCATGGCTGGGAGACCATCGAGAGCACCCATCTGTGACTGCTGTTTCGGTCTCTACCACCTCCTGGCTACACTGGCTGCATGGATGAATGGCTGAACAAGTCAAAGAGCACACAAACGAACCAGGCCGTTTCTGAGATTTCTGATTGGAGACATGGGATTGGAATGTCTGCGATGGAGAACAAACCATCAAAGCTGATACCAATATTGGGCCCTGCAACAAATCTCTATCAAAATTAAGGAGCTAAATGTCAAAGCTCTCAGACGCAATTTCAGAAATTATTCCAAGCAGGTAGCTGGAAGAATCAGACTATGGATTTTATTGGTTCTCTATGTGATATGTCAGTGCTCTCTTCGGCAGCCTGGGGATGACATTTCTCTCCCCAGCCAAAGCACCCCTGTCCCACTTAGCCCGCACTGATGCATTTTTATGAGTTGTTCATTTCAGGCCGTGAGTCCCACCCACGCAGGGGGCTGTTTGCTTCAGGGATTCACAAAGACCATCCTACCAGTCTGACGAGGTCGGGGGCCGTTCTTAAGCCTGGCTGTCACCTTCCAGGCTGGCTCCAGGGCCCACACACCTGGGATGGGAGAAGGGAGGCCCATCTGGGGGAGGAAGGCAGGTAAACCTTGATTTCTCTCCTGCCAGGATGGAAGCCAGAGAGAGGTGTGGCTGGGGCCTCACAGGACAACGCAGGCTTGGGCACTTCTGAGCTGAGTAACCAAGACGCTGTTTGAAACGCGATCCTCAGTTTCCCATTTGCCACACAGGGGTCGTGATACTGCGCTCACAAGCAGTCAAGGAAACACCCCAGTGGGAACCACGGCACACGGCTGCAACTTCGTAAGCCTCAGTGTTTTCATCAATAAGCTGGGCTTAACCCACCCACCTACCCACCGTCCTGAACATCAAAGAGGATTACAGTCTGCCCTCCACATCTATGGCTTCTGTACCCATGGAGCTGAGAAACCAGATTGAAAATAATAGGAAAAAAACCCAAACCTGTGTGCCAAGAGGTTCATAGTCCCTGTCTATTTGTCACCTGAGTGACAGGTGAGTGACGGGCAGGTGACCGTCAGGGGAGCACCCAAATCCATGGCAAGACTGTCAGACTCAGGTCTGCCTCTGGGGGATGTGTGAGGACTCAGGGAGCAGGTGTCTCTTCTAGAGGAGGGGGCGGGGCTACTCTGTGTTCAGACAGACAGACAGACAGGTGGGGGAGGCCTCAGCTAAGACGGAGCTCACAAGTCCCGCTGCAGCACCTGGAGCCAATAGATGCGTGCTGTGGTGGGACATCCGGGCTCCAGTGTTTTCTATGAGACACACGTGCCCCTGGAAGCTAACGTTGGTTCATTCAGTCAACAAGCATTAATTCAGCACCTACTATGGTGTCAGGTGCTGTTGCCTGCAGCAGGAGAGTGAATGGACAAGTGTCCCTACCCTTACGCAGCCCACATTTTAGCAGAGGGAGAAAAGCTGAACGAAATAAACAAATAAAGGGATCCACTGATGATAACAACTACAGCTAACCTACAGCCGCGCCTGGCACCACCTGAAGTGTCTGCGTGTCTCCCATCACTCCATCCTGACAACAGTCGAGCAAGGTGGGCTCTGTTTCTCTCCTTTCCTAGATGAGGACTCTGAGGGCACAGAGAGCACAAGTAACCCGTCCAAGGACACACAGCTAAGTGGTAAAGAGAAGCTTCGGGTTCATGCCAGCCGCTCTGGGAAAAACACTATGGTTCAAGTCTCATCCTCTCCCTGGGCACCCTCTCCCACACTGCCCCCAGGCCGCTTCAGGCAACAGCAGCATCAAACCCCGACAGGCTCCCACAGGCGAAGCGTTCTCCTCATCCCCATTAGACAGAAGAGACAGTGAGGCCGTGAGGGACAATGTGAGTCCCTGACACACTCAGGCTCTGCCTGGGGGAGCCCAGGCTGGAAGCCAGGACCTCTGAGCCCAGGAGGGATGTGAGGGTGCTCTCTCTCTCTCTGCTTCTTCAGAACCTAAGAGCTCCCAGGCACACACCTGGCCAGCCGGGATGGGACTGGTGGGGTCAGCGCTGGCCTCTTCTGTGGGTGCCCCAGTGAGTCTCTTAGCTTGAGTGCCTCGGGTCTGAAATGGGACTCTCATTCCTGCCGGCTCAGGAGTTGGGGTAAAATGGCCTGGAAGCACACAGGTAAAGGACTAGCAGGAGCCCTGGTACCCCGTCAGCACGCCGACAGCATCAGCCCTCATCCCGCTGGTCACTCCCACCCTCTCTGTCCCTGTCACCACGGCACCTGCTGCCCCGTGATTTCGCCCCCGCAAAGCCACTTGGACTTGGCGTGCGATCAGCCAATCTGTCACAACGGGGGTGGGAGCGACCTCTTGTGGAGCGTGGGCTCTGTTAGGCGTCAAGGCAAGGTCCGTTCCCTGACTGCGTCTCACCTGGACCGTTCTCAAGGACCTCCACGGGGAGGAACCCTGCACCCTTCCGAGAGAACGGGCAGGAAGCCGTGGGGACGGGGCTGCGTTCAGGTCTCAGGATTCCAGGGCCCCGCCCCCAGGCAGCTCTGACTCTGAGACGGGAGGAGAGGGCCATCTGGGTAGGCAGCACTCACTCTGGGGCCAGCTCAGTGCTCCCGGCCCTGCTTCCGTAATACGTTTGTCCTAAGGACACCCAGATCTCAGAAACCGCCAGGTGATCCTAATGTCCAGCCAAGGCAGAAGCAGAAGAGCTGAAGCCACCCTTTTTTTTTTTTTTTTTTTTTTTTTTTGACAGGCAGAGTTTGACAGAGAGACAGAAAGGTCTTCCGTTGTTGGTTCACCCTCCAAATGGCCACTACGGCCGGCGCTGTGCTGATCCGAAGCCAGGAGCCAGGTGCTTTCTCCTGGTCTCCCATGCTGGTGCGGGGGCCCAAGCACTTGGGCCATCTTCCACTGCCCTCCCGGGCCACAGCAGAGAGCTGGACTGGAAGAGGAGCAACCGGGACAGAACCCAGCGCCCATATGGGATGCCGGACCTGCAGGCGGAGGATTAACCAAGTGCGACACAGTGCTGGCCCCTGAAGCCACCCACTTTGACACAGTAAAGGGAAAAAAAATTCTCTCTCATTTTGGTTGAAATCCAACTGGAAAACTACCACAGTTGGTTTTCATTTTTCACCCTTGAGGTTTAATCTATCCCCTGGACTCACTCTGTGGGCCACAGCAGGGCATGCCCATTCCACAGAAGAGAAGGTTGAGGATCGGGGCTCAAATAACTTGCCCAAGGCCAGCCAGCACCAGGAAGGGAAACCAGCTTGTCTCACCTAATGTCCAAGAGGCCTTCCTCCAAGGAAGGCCATGGCCACCCATTTCCACTAAGAGGAGTTCAAGGCATTGGTTTTGATACTTGACCCCAAAGGCGTTTTCTATGAAACCCAAGTGGCCACACAGAGACAGCTTCAGAACAGATGGGGTGGGAGTGAGGCCGAGCTGCACTCCTTGGAGAGAGCATTGTGAGGCCGAGGGAAGGGTTCTGGAGTTGCAAGGCCAGGCACGTGAACTTGGTTGGTGACCGTGTGTCACCAGCAGCCCCGTCTGCCCACAGACAGCGAATGTGCTGAGGCTGATTCCAGTTGGTTTTCCTGAGTTAATTCTACCCCGCTGTGGTCTTGTTTGAACTACTGATTTGCTTAGCAAACACTTTCTCTATAAATAATGAATAAGTAAACTCCAGCCTGCTGTGGATAAATCATTATGAGCTGGGAATTAATGGGGTGTAAAGGAGGCAGTGAGCAGGGCTGTCTTGGGGGCTGCACCCCCCACGCTGCTGCCAACCTTGGAAATCTGCTGAGCTGCATCAAGGGGGTACTGACTGGGCACCTCTTTTCTCCCCCTCCACTGCCCAAGACCACCCTGTCAGTACCCACCTCCCAGGCCAAGAACAACACAGCCCTTCTGCTGTATCTTCCAGGGGTCTCGGCCTGCAGGATAAGTCCCAGGACAGCCGCGTCACAGCGAGGCCCGGAGGAAAGCTCCCGTCCAGGCAGAGACAGTTCGGGACCTCTTCCTGTCTGTTTACTTGTCACACCCGGGCGTGTGTCCCGGGGTGCATCTCCATAGAAGAGCGCTCTGCTGAAATGTCCACCTCGGAGGCTTCCTTGGGTTTATTTGTTGTTGGCTGTGAACCAGTAATGACCACGGGGACGGTGACTGCAGCCTCCCCGTTCTGCCTGGCTACCGTCCCTTGCCTCAGGGAGTTGGCTTTGATTTGCCACATTGTCTGCTCCCATCACATCCCAAAATCAAAGCCCTAAATGCTCCCTTCTGCCATCCAGCAGTGCCTGACAGAGCAGTGCCTAACCGGATCTCTGCAGTTACGTGCTGGACGACTAGATGGCCACGATTACCTTGACGGATGGGTGGGGACAGGAAGGGACAGGTGGAAGGGCGGGAGGATGGATAGACGATGGGTAGATATCAGTAGTTGCTTGGACGGATGGGGACATGGGCAGGTAGATGAGGGTATGGGCAGGGTAGACACTGAATGGACAGATGGGTGGGTGGATGAGAGCAGGCATGGGCAGGAGGCTGGGGAAGGGAGGGTGGGGAATGAGATGGATAAATTGAAGAGATGCTAGGGGATGGATGAGTGGGCATTCACACCAAAGGGTTCAGCTAAGGTCAAAGTGGCCCAGGCAAGGAGCTAAGTGACCCAGCTAAGGATGAAGTAGGGAGACTGAGAGCTAGAAAGGTTAACGGCTGGCCTAAAGGCACACCGTGGGAGAGGAGGAGTGTGGCCTCTACGCTCCTTCCTCCTTCCCTACCCTTCCCTCTCTGTACTCAGCACCTGTTGGGAGGCCCATCCCACAGAGGCCCTGGGAGCCGCGTCCTTTTCACATCTGTAGCTGGGCCTCCGGTGGGAGGCTGAGGCTCGGGAGGTGCCAGCACCGTTTGCTGAGAAGACAGAGTGAGAGTCTGCGCAGCTGCAGGCCCGTGTCTGTAGCCCCGAGAGCCCGGCAAAGGCAGCTCCCGGTGCTCAGAGACAGAGATCAGACCCAGGGGGCCACAACTCGCCGACAGTCCTCCACCATCTACACACACTCAAACACGCCCGGCGAGAACCCTTGATCTCTACTTCCGAGACCCGAAGGGCTGCAGCTGGGGACGGTCTGCAGGTGCCTGGGGCCCCGCCTTGCCTTTGAAGACATCTGATCTGTTTCTTTCTCCTGCTCCTCCGGGCCCTTTGAACATCTCGAGAAACACGCTCCTCTCTGGGAGGGGACTCGGAGACAAACCTTTTGATTAACAGCAAAAGCGACTTCTCAGCCGCACGCCTTTCTGCCGCTGTCATGGTTGGAGTGGGAGGGGACGGGGAAGAGGGGGACCCTGCTTCTCAGTACTTGGTCTCAGAGCAAGGATGTGTCCCTAGGGACCACCGAAGGGCCTGAGCCCCAAGAAGAGGGAGCCAATTGGGGGGGTCCCCTCAAAGGCAGTCTGTAATTTAAACTTCACTCTAAATGTGGGTCCCCACCACTGGCCCACTCAGCGAGAACGTTCTCACTACCAGTGCGGCTTGCATGCCTGCTTTGACAACAGCAGATGTGAGCCCAGAACCCAGCACCTCCACTTTGGGTCATCGCCACGGGCCCCACCGGGCAGCTGTGGGAAGTCAGAGTGCGTACCCCGCAGTGGACGTGCAGTCCTGCCCCACGCTTCTCTAGTCCTGGCCACTCCATGAGGGGTTCAGCTTGACCATCCCACTGGATCCTCCCCACCAACTAGGAAGGGACTTTTAAAAGCTCACAGAAAATGGAATGAAAAGACACGCTCAGCGGCAGGTTCCGTGGCAGGTGTTTGGTGTGGTGGTTAAGACAGCACTTGAGACCCCCGCACTCCGTGTTGGAGAACCTGGCTTGGATTCCTGGCTCCGCTCCTGATTCCAGAGCTCCCTGACAAAATGCACTCTGGGAGGCAGCAAGTGACAGCTGAAGTGCTGGAGTCCATCCGTCACTCATGCGGGAGACCTGGACTGAGTGCCCGCCTCCCGGTTTTGGCCTCACCCAGCCCCTAAACAGCAAATGGGAGCTCGTTCTCTCTCTCTCTCTCTCTCTGTCTCTCCCTTTCAAACAAAAATAAATGAATAGATTTTAAAGGTAAGTTTGTTTGGTCCCAAAAAAATTTTTTTGAAATCATGCAGTTTTTTCATAACACGCATGTTCCACTGAAGACCCCACATATGCATGGATTTCAAAGTTTTTAAAATCAAAATAAAATTATCTTTCCATTCCCTTTTTCCCAGTAACTCTGACACAGCCTTGCACGTCCTGTGATCTCCTGGTAATGAATGGGAATGCTGAGGCTCGGGGAGGTGGAGCGACCTCTCCCAGATGCCGGTGACTGGGGAACGTTCATCCAGGACGTCCAAGTCCGCATCCTGCATTCTCTCTCTGCAGCAGAGGGGGAGACTCGCGTATTTGCCACTTGGGCACAGCCAGCGGTTATTCCGGGTATAACAGCAACAGCAAATGCTAGCACTTAGGTTGCGCCTGCTGTGTGTCAGGTACTGCCCTCAGTGTCCTGTGTGTGTTCCTCTGGTCTTTATATCGGTTCCCCAGCGTTGGGCATCTCATGGTTACCACAGATGTAAACACTGAGGCTACGATGCCCACCATGCTGACCAATAAGAAAGAGAAATATGTGTTGCCAACGACTCAGCCCACATCCCCCTTGACAGAGTGGCCCTCAGTGTGTTGGGGTTCCCATAGCAGCCTGACCTTGACACATAAAAACTTCCATTTCTTACAGGTTGAAATTTCTATATGGGGGCGGGGGGAGTCAGATTTCTTACAGATTTTACTCTGTACCCAAGGGTAACAGACATGGCCGGACGAGGACCACGGGGAGTATAGGGAACAGCCACAGAGAAGACTCAACAAAGGATCCAGTCTTTGGGATGACACAGCTTGGGGCCAGCTGGGGTTAGGGCTTGAGTTCTGGGACCGGGAGGTCAAGGCCGTGTCCTGGCTTCACCTCCCACCACCTCTATGTCTTTGGATGACCCCTTTGCCCTTTAAGCCCCAGCTTTCTCATCCAGAAAAGGCAAGTAGCAACAAAATGAAGCAGTCTGTCCGCCATCCTTAGCATCGTGCCTCACAGCCTTAATAGACATCCAGAGCGCCACTCCCCATGCAGCCCTCTCTTCTATTAAAAATGATCCAGCTAGGCCGGCGCCGCGGCTCAATAGGCTAATCCTCCACCTGTGGCGCCGGCACACCGGGTTCTAGTCCCGGTTGCCCCTCTTCCAGGCCAGCTCTCTGCTGTGGCCCGGGAGTGCAGTGGAGGATGGCCCAAGTGCTTGGGCCCTGCACTCGCATGGAAGACCAGAAGAGGCACCTGGCTCCTGGCTTTGGATCAGTGCGATGCGCCGGCCGCGGTGGCCATTGGAGGGTGAACCAACGGCAAAAGGAAGACCTTTCTCTCTGTCTCTCTCTCTCTGTCTACTCTGTCAAAAAAAAAAAAAAAAAAAAAATCCAGCCAAGCGACCAGTCTCCCTTGCTTATTTTTAAGGAGAGCAGTGGCTGACCATCAGAGATGAGTTTTTGAAAACAACCCTGCTCCCTCCCCAGAGAGGATGTCTCCTGGGACCGGATTCATTTCCAGTCTCAGTGCCTCCACACAGCCATCCTGATGAGTTTCAGCTCATCCCTGCTGGGAGCTGTTCTCGGGCTCAGACCTGCCCGCTGTGCCTCTGACCCCTCCGATGTCTGCCACTAACAACACGGCAGAGACCGCCTCGTGCCCGTCCCCACCCCGTCCTTGCGGTCTGGAAGGTGAAGGGCTCCATTTCCAGCCCAACTCTTGCCCTACTGTGCAAGCGCACAATGCAGGAGCCTTGGATCACAGGTTCGGTTGCCAAAGGTCCCTGAGCAGGTGGATTAAGGAAGCCTGCACAGCAGCCAAATCGCCGACCAACGCCACGCTAAGATGACCAGAGTTCAGTATCAGCCTCTGAGATGGAGACCACTCCCCTGCAGGACCACTGGCTGCCCCAGGCTCTCACACCCACCCCAGCCCCTCCAGCTCTCAGGCCGTGCCTTCCCTGGCCCTGACCACACTGCTCTCTGCCCCTTTCACCTCCAAGGCTGCTGGTCTCAAAGTGGGCTTCCCAGCCCCACAGCGTCTGAATCACCTGGCATGAGCACTAACCACTGACAAAACTGCTAATTCCCAGCCCCTCTCCTGGAGGCCGTCTGCATTGTTACAAGCCCTCCAGGGGCTTCTGGTGGATGCTAGGTGTGAGACCCAGGCCCACGGCTTCCCATACCTCACAGCACGGATGGCCTCCAACTTCCTACGTCGGGTCTAGAACCCCTCTCTGAACAGCACAATGTCTAAATGCCTCCTAACAGACCCGGGGCCGGCTGACCCTCAGCATCCTCCTCCAGTCTCTCTTGATTTTGCTGTCTGAACCCGAGACAGTTCAGCCATCACTCTTGGCAGAGTCGTCGGCACCTAAGCGAGCTGGTCTCCTCACTGCTCCCACCCATCACGTCCCCTTCATTTTGCTCCCCGAGACACTGGATGACCCAATAGTCACTGGACAGTGCCGTCCCTGGTGGGAAGGGATTTCTGGGTACGGGACATCTGGAGAAGAGAGACAGCAAACACTAACCCCACTGCTCTTTAAACAGAAACCTCTCCTTGGATTTCTGCATCTCATCCCGAATCAATGAGCACCTACTGTATACGAGGCACAGGTGCTCCTTGACTTAGGGTTTGGTCCTAATAAACCCACTTTACATTGTAAACATCATAAGTCGAAAATGCAGGCCATGTGCCGCTCCTGCTGACCACTGCTCCTGCTGACCACCGTAGCTCAGTCACACAGCGCACTGGAGTGCATGGGCACAGGGCTGCTCCTGCCTCCCTGCCTGGCAGCATAAGAAGGAATCACACTGCCTGTCACTGGCCTGTGAACAGATCCAGACTCGGAGTTCAGTCTCTAGATCCTGAATGTGTATTGCTTATGGACCACCGTAAAGCAGCAAAGTCGTAAGTTGAACGAATCATCATGGGTTGGGGGCCATCTGTGCTGTGTGTGAGGACATGGAGTCCTTCCCCCCCCATCTCTTGTTCCCCTCTTCTGCCCAGCCAAACTCTTATTTCACATTTGAAGATCTATGCTCCCAGTGCATATATTAATACACCTATCGATTTTCCTCTTGCCAGTTGTTATCAAGATTTATTTATCCCCAGGGCTCCCCATTGATTGAGGAAAGCAGGATTCCCAGTGGTCAATCAATCCTGATATACTAGATGACAAAGAGTCAATATCTATTTATTATTTGATTTATGGGCTTAATTATCTTAAACATGATCAGGCAGACGATGGAAAAAAAAGTTGAGGAGTGACCAAGCGACAGGAGCGGGGCTGGGCATACAGGAATACATCACAGCAAATTCCGGAAGCAGTGGAGACAGACCGATCTCCGCACTTCCCACTTGCTGCCCACTCTCGCCACCCTGGAGTCTGCCGCGAGGAGAGGGAGGAGAAAGGAACAAAACATCGAGCTTTCAATTTGCACCTGCGGCAAACTCAACAAGTCACAGCCAGGCAGGTTTGGTGGCTGGGACAATGAACTTGACTTGGAGGTCAGTCAGTCTTTGTCCTCACCAAGGGGCAGGGATTCAGAAGATGGACTTGGCCTTGCCTGGAAAGGACGAGGATAGTTAGGCACAGGCTTGGGTCCTGATCAGACAGTCTTGGGTTCAAAATTCCGTGTCTTCTTAGCTTATGACCTTGGGCACAACGTAACAACAAGCTGATTCCCCGCAATCTGACTCATCTGTGTGCCAGGACTGTTTTTCCTGTCTCTGGAATCATTTTAACCATCCTTCGAGAAGGGGGCACTTTCAAGACAAGGAAACAGAGACGATGGGTACCTCCTTCGGAGGCTTCTTAATTACAATTTTGCCTCCCTGCGTGAAGCTCCCCCCAGGCTCCCCGATCTCTGTGTAATCACTGCCTGCCAGCAATGCTAAGGAGCCCGGCCTCTGCTTTCTGCGACACGTGCGGAGGGCCTGATGCTGCCCGCACTTGCCTTGAAAACATGGGAGTGCGGCTGGCTATTTTTAACTTGGTAAATACTGGAAGCTGTTGAAAATGCCTGCCTTGCCGCAGACTCGCCAGTTCGCTGTTGATTTCCCCGAAGGGAGTTGTGCCAGAGAGCGCGCAGAGCCCAGGCCACCGAAGCCGGCGTTTGTTCTCGCTGATATCTGATCAGGATCAACACTCACCGTCCACACCACTCGTGGCGGAAGGGAACGCATCAAGGAGCCCGCTGCTAGCTCTCCTATGAAAGGGAATAAACACCCTCGCTAAAACACCACCCAGGCCGAGCTGTGCCTGCTGCAATCCCTGAGCAGGGCCTCCTGTCTCCTGCTTTAGGAGCAAAGTTCAAGTTCCGGAGCCTGACTCCTAAGGTCCTTTAAAAGGTCGCTGGTTTCCTACCTCCTGGTATTTCCTGTGTGCATCCTATACCCCAGCCCTACCCCCTGGCTTCAGCACTCGATGTTCCCTCTGCTAAGAACACCCCTACCTTCATGTGCTCTTGGCTAATTGCTTGATGGGATGAGGGGCTGGCTCTTGGTGTCCCTGCACGTCCCTGATCCTACTGTAGAGATGACGCTGTTGGAGAACCAGCCTATGAATTCACCATCTGGGAGCTCCCTGGTGGCGGAAGCCAGGACGCTGTCTCTGTATTCCCAGGGTTTGGGACAAATATCCCGACATCGCTCAATCCAGGTGCTTACTGTCATATCATGCCGCATATCTGGCATGGCCTCTCCCCAGCAGGAATCCGGGACAATGTGGGAACATCCTACACCGCTCCCCAAGTGGCCACTATGTTTTCCTCATGTGCCACTCACTCCTCAGACCCACCAAACAAACAGCGCCATGCACTGTTCACCTAGGGGAGAGGGCTGTGCTCATGTGCAGCAGCGTGCATTTTGGGGAACCCCTTATTCATTCATTCGTTCGTTCATTCAACAAGGATGTGTGGAGGACCCACCATTCCAGGGCTGGGACAGAGGTGAGTCAGAGTGCTGAGGCCCTTGCTCTCCTGGGCTTGTGTTCTAAGGTGGGGGAGGAGGAGGGGACAAAAGACAGCAAGCAAGCAAGCCAACAGAGGAACACAATAATGATTAACCATGGGGAGCGAGGCCCTGAGGATAATTAAGCCGGAGGACTGGAGAGGGGGGGAAGCTGACCGTGGGAGTGAGTCTGGGCTGCCGTCTTGGCTCCACATTCTTCTAGATGCTTCTATCACCCTGGCCACTTCTTCTCAGTCCCCCTGCAGGACCACGCTGTTGCATGAGGCCACCCAAGCGCTGTGGCCACTCCGGCCTCTGTCCTTGGGCGACCCCCTCCCCTCCCTCACACGAAGCCCACAGCTTCAATCACCGCGTCTACGCAGATGACTCACATGTGGCTATTTCTAGCCCCAACCTTTCAGCTCAGCGGGAGACCAGTGGCTCCAGCTCCCTGCTCGACATCTCCCTCCTTCTGGATGGTCTGCAGCTCTGAGAGCTTAAGTGCCTTGGCCCAGGGACAAGACAGGGACAGAGCTGGAACTTGAATCCAAGCAGGCAAGGTCTGGCCATCATCACAATCATTTGATATTATGATAAACACGAAACACCTGCCAATTTTAGTGCCCAGGCTGTTTTGGCACCTGAGAGAAAATATACTTTTCCTAACTGCTGCTGTCATCATCGCCATCACCGTCGTTATCAGATAATCGTCGCTGTTGCAGCAAGTAGGGGAGGCAAGGTATTGGGCCCCTCCTGTTCCGAAAGACGTTGCTCTACAGCTTTCCCACACAAGAGCTCTAACTCGTACCACTGTCTTGCAAAAGCGACCAATGTCATGCCTATTTAATACGCAAGAAAACTAAGCCGAGCTGGAGCGAAGAAACTTGGCGGTAGATCCAAATCCAAGAGGGAAATGTTCCAACATCTATCACTTAGTGGTGACAGGAAATCATGAAACAGGGCCACAGGATGTGTCTGTTGTCAACAGAGGAGGAATCTGTTCATAAAGGGGTGAGAGCGAGTGAGCGAGCGAGCAAGCATGGGCACACAAGCGAGCACCTGGCTGTTCACCAAAACCCACCTTGTTCTCCTGGGACTAGTTAGCTGTTTCCCAGCCTCCCTTGCAGTTGGGCGAGGTCACCTGCTGCAAGGCAGTGCCAGCCAGGGTGCATGAATGGAGCACAGCTCACATAACTCCCCGCTTCCTCCCATGATGCTCCTTGCTGTTTTTCCATCCCCCAGCAGAAGCACCAGACTCAGCCACAGGGATGGGCAGATCCGAAAGATGGATGGGGTTTAAGTCCCCCTCCACTTGGAGGAAAACCACCCATCGTCCAGCAACTTCCATCAGGGGCTATGATATGAGCAGGAAACAAAGTTGTGCTGTGGTTAGCCATTTCACATTCTAAGGTTTATTCGTCACAGCAACCACTGATACGCTGACCAATACAAAGTACGTATTTGTGTTATTTGTGTGTTTTCCAGGGCGGGGGAGGGGATGCCTGGATGGACAGATTCTACAAGTTCATGGGCGTGTCTCTGGCTGGAGGCATAGGCATTGGCTGAATTCCATTGTCTTTTTGCTGAGCTGCATTTCCAAGTACTACTGAGTTCTGACTTGCGTTAATAAAGGACAGATTTTTTTTTTTAAGGGGTGGCAGGAGATGCAGGAGTGTGGTGACCAGGAGTGAAATTTCCACCCCTGCGCGTCTTCCGTGGGTCACATGAGCCTTCACTAACAGGCGTTTAGAAGTCCATGAGCTGCTGCTAACAATAATAACGATAATGATGCAAACCATTTAGAGTGTTTCCTCCACAGAAGTCCCGGGGCGCTCCCGGCACAATTAGAGACAGCCGCAGACGAGAAACCTTTTATCTGTGCTTCAGAAAGAGAAAACAACTCGGCTCTTGGGAGGTACAAGGAAGCCAATTCCACCGGATGCGGGAGGACAGGAACTTCTGCACAGGCCCAGCCCTCGTCTGTTCTACCTGCGCCACCATCGAAGTTGCCGGAAAGAGAACTCAGAAAGCCCACAGGCACCAAGGGACAGAGAACCAAGTGCAGATCTCACTCGGGCATCGCCTGGCTGCCTTAGGAAGGCTGGGAGTTCCTTTTGCATGGCTGTCCAACACCAGAGCACTTTGCAAAGTTTGTAAAGGGAAGTTTCTGTTGGTACAAAAAAAATTGAAATCCATGCAGATGAGAGGATCTCCAAAAAGTGCATGGAAAACACATCAGATGAAAAAACTCCGCATGAATTTAACATTTTTTTTTTTGCACACAAAGTAACTTATCTTTTGATTCCACTTTCCTACCGACTCTTTGAAATACTCTCATCTGGCAGCTTGGTGCTAATATATTTGAAGAAAAAAAAAAAGGAAAATAGCAACTGGTTCGGAGTTGGAGATAATCCATTCAACAGCTCCTGCTATTTACTGGACTGAAAAGTGCTGTGCAAATGAGGCCCCGTGGGATTTCATTACTACCTGGTCCCGGGCAGGCGGGGAAGGCCGCGTGCTGCCCCACGTGGGACGCCTTGGGCCTGGGAAGCAGGCACCCAGTAAGACGTTTTCAGGGTGTGGGAACTCCTGTCCTTGCCTCTTTTCCCCTGGGGCACACAAGCCCCAGCCTCTAACTCAACAGGATGTTTATGTAATGCCTGGCTACCTGGCTCCCTCCTGCCGCCCTCCCCAGCAAAAGCACACCGATGAAATTCACAGGGCTCCCACACAGGGAGGTTTCCCGGGAGCCCCCCAGCAGGTAGGAACACCCACGGGCCCCCTACTGATGGAGGTTCTCAATACCATCATTGCTCTCGGCCAGGAGTCAGAAGTCCCAGAACCCAGGAGTCAGAAGTCCCAGAACCAATCAGCTGTCAAGAGCAGCAGCAATTAGGCCAGCAGGTAACCCCCAAGCAGTGAGAACCGCTCCCATGTCAACCCTTGCTCTGGTGCCCAGCACCTGAAGATAAACTCCCTTCTCTCCCTTCCACGGCCTTGGAGGGCCTGCAATCACCCGGTCTCTCTCGTCCTTCCTCTCCCACCCTCCTCTGGCTCCTTCACTTAATTCTGGTCCTCAAACTCGCCTATCCCACCCCCAGCGGGGGGCCTTTGCACCTGCTGCACCCTGCCTGGACTGTTCTTTCTCTGCCTGTTGGCAAGATCACCTCCTCCTCCTTCTCCTCCTCCTTGGTGGCTCTTGGCTCAACTATCACCTCCCCTAAAAGGAGTCACCCCTGAGCCCCTTTTCCAAGCAGCCCTCCTGTCCGATGAGCCATCCACCCCCCTCTCTGTGGCTGCACAGCCCCGGCACGAGGCTTTCACCACCTCACTCGTTTGCTTCTTTCACTTGTCATCGTCTGTGCCTTCTACTGGAATGTAAAGTCCTCGTATAGACTGTAGACTCTGCATTCGCGTGCCTGGCAGGTGCACGGAGGTTGGCAGTGGAGCCTAACGGGTAGCTCTCAGGTCCCTGTGAGCAGGGATATTGGGATACTCGAGCCCTTGCCTGTCTCGGACCCAGCGGCTCACCTTGAAGTGTCACCCACTTCTGGCAGGAGAAGAGTCCCTGTGCTCAGGGTAAGAGGCAGGAACAGGTGTGGGTCCCACACCTGAGCATGCGTCCGAATCCCTGGGGGGATTCTTAAAACACCCACTGCTGGGCACCCCAGCTCAGCATTCAGTAGAGGCCGGGAGGGGAAGCTGTGTTTCTGACGAGTCCCTAGGGTAGTTGCTTGGGACCCCCTGGTGAGAAGCGCAGGTACCGATAACCGCAGAATTCTAGAACGTGATCTGGGGAGCGGGGCCGGGGGCTTGTTTGAGGGACCGTATGTTGAGTGGGTTCTGCACGGAAATGCTGTGAGCTGCTCCTGTTCATGGAATGAGGCCTTGCACGGAAACAGAAAATCAGCGTGTGCTGTAAAAATGTTTCTGAATTAATTTATTGGGATTATAACTAAGAGGCAGAGTGGGGGAGAGAGGGAAAAAACAGGGACAGGGAGGGGAGAGAGAGAGAGAGATCTCCCATTTGCTGGTTCATTCTCCAAATGCCCCCAACTGCTGGGCCAAAGCTGGAAGCCAGACACTCAATCCCGATAGCCTATGTGGGTGGCAGGGACCAAGCACTGGAGCCCCCACCGGCTGCCTCCCAGGGTGTGCATCAGCAGGAGGCTGGAAGTGGCAGCAGAATAGCCAGGACTGGTACCCAGGCACCTTAGATGGGATGGGACATGGGCGACCCAAGGCTGTCTTAACCATTGCACCAAAGGCCCACTCCAAGTGTGTAATTTTGAGAAGGGTTTAGGAAAGAGGGTGGGAGGGAAAGAGAGGAGGAGAGAGCCCTGGGGTGTCATTTAGGGTGTAACTGGAAGAGAAGTGTGTGTACATGTGTGTGTGTACGTGTGTGTGTGTGCACGGCCCCACAGCGATGGACGACAGAGGACAGACATGCAGAGACACCAGGAGAGCAGAGCCACAAAAACAAAACTCAGCTCCAACAAGCTCCAGTGGTTCTCCATCTGGGTGCTTGAAATCTATTGGCAATTAACACAAAAGAAGGGAGCCCAGGCTAAAGGCAGGAGGATATGGCCTGGGCTCTGGGCTGTGACCAATCCTCAGGTGGTCTGCCATCCCCTGGGACTGCATGCAGCTGGGCCATGCCCCTTGACCTCTGGCCAGGCAGCCGTGGCTCAGAAGGAACATGCCAGGGTAGCACTCAGACGGCCCTCTGTTCCCTCCAGGTCCTGTCTTTGATTTGTACTGTGACCTGAGCGAGGGCTCCCTTTTGCTTCTCTGGTCTCAGTTTTCCCATCTGTAAAGTGGGCATCATGATTAACAGGAGACCATTGCCACGCCCAACTTGAAGCGGAGCACTTGCTGAGGGCTGGGACCTGCTGCTTTTTGGGGTTTACCTTTGAAGGCTCTGCATTCCTCCCACCCTTGCGTCAAAGAAATGATTCTGGCAAAGAGGCTCAGCCACACCAGCCCCAGCCACAAGGAAAGGAGCCACGTGACAGAAACCACGTCGTGGTCAGGCCCAGAGCTTTCTGTCTTCCTCCACGGAGGGCCGGAACAGAGGCTAGTGGGCAGTGTACCAAGGGCAACAGAGCCTTCTGGGAAGAACAGAGTGACTTCTCAGCCCCTAGGCCCACCCTTGGCTGCAGCTGTGATACCGTGGTCTTCACAGTGTGTGCTGACCTGGACCACAGCGGGATGGGGTGAGACAAAGGCCAGGGGCACCCCTCCTCCAGGGCCCAGAGCTCTTTGACTGCAATGGGACGTGGGGGCGGACAGGCTGAGTGCTTCCAAGAGCTGTTGTTGCCTCTGCCTTGTGAGCCTTTGGGGCAGCTTTATCTTTATTCCAGAAGCTTCTCGAGTCTTACTGTCCACAGCACCAGGGTGCACCACTCTCCTCCACCCTCACAGAGCTGTCCACTGCCCGTAGCCACAGCGGGACTCCTCACAGGCGCCTTCTACAACACAGTGCTCCAGGTCTGCAGGGCTGAGGGTGACGCCCCCTGCAGGCCAGGCACTGGTATTGCACTGCAAGCTCCCCAGGTCCCAGCAGACGGAGAACCCTGACCTCTCCCATCAGGCTCCCGCCCACCTCTCTACCCTCATCGTCCATGCTTTGGCCCTCACTCCACATCAAACCACCATCACCGTCTTTGTCCACCCCTGGAGCACTCCCTGCTCAGTCCTACCCCTGGGCCTCTGCATCTGCAGGTCCCTGCCCCGCCCCCACACCGTCAGAGCTGGCTTCCATCAGTGAGGTCTCTGCCCAAATCCCCCTTCTTCAGAGATGCTAACATAAGCCCAGCACCCAAGCCCCTCCCCTGCACACCCCTCTGGCCGGTGTCGCTCCCAACATGGCAACGGACCCAGCTGATGTCATTCCTGCTTGGGAACAGCCCGTGTGCCCCGAGGTCGAGGCCCTTGTTTGAATGGCTCACTCATGTGCCCCGACAGCCAGCGTGACGCCTGGTGCTCAGTAAGTGCTTACCCAACGTGTGTTCAATGAATGAATGAATGCGAGAATGAATGAATGAAAAAGCACCGGGGGTGGGGGAGGTGTCCGAGGACTGAGTCGCTGGAGACCTGCGCTCCTGCCTGGCCCCGCTTTCCTCTCTGGTCTCATTGTTTCCATCTGTGAAGTGGCCCTGCTGGACCTGGCAGGACCAGCCTTCTGCTGAAAAAGCCCTGGGCAATGGGAGTTTCGGGGCTTGGCTTGGGCTTTGATGCCACAGCACCAAGCGCAGGTGCGTCTGACCATCTTCCTGTCACGTGGTAAATAACCAACCACCCTTGGCTGAGATCTTCAGGGCCTGCAGCTTCTCCTGATTTGTTTCCATCTCACGCGGTGCCAGCTGGACTCCTCTGACACCCGGGCTGGGCACAGTGGGTCCTCCCTGGTGGAGACCCCAAGTTTGAGTCACACTGGGATGAGCCCGGGTGCCTGGTTCAAAAGTCGCCAGCAGGGTGGGCACTTAGCTAGCATCTGGGCCCCCCACGCTCCACACTGGACTACCTGGGTGTGACCCCTGGCTCTGGCTCCTGACTCCAGCTTCCTGCTAACGCAGAACCGGGGAGGCAGCAGTGCTGGCCCAAGCGGTTGGGTTCCTGCCATTTATGTGGGAGACCAGGATGGAGTTCCCGGCTCCCAGCTTTGGCCCTGGCCCAGCTCTGGCTGTTGAAGGCCTTTGGTGAATGAACCAGCTAATGGGCGCTCTCTATCTGTATTTCTCTCTCATCGAATTTTTTCTTAATTGAAAAGACTCCACCTGTAAATAGACTTGACTCACTAGGTGGTAGGGTAGGCTGAAAAATGCCCCACCCAGATATCCAAGGCTCATCCCCAGACACTGTGAACATTACCCCATCTGGCCAAAAGGGACCTGGCTGAGTGCTGAAGTTAAGCTTCTCAAAACAGGAGGATACACAGCACCGGCCATGGCGGTCATTTGGGGAGTGAACCAACGGGAGGAAGACCTTTCTCTCTGTCTCTCTCTCTCTCACAGTCTAACTCTGCCTGTCAAAAAAAAAAAAAAAAAAAAAAAAAAAAAAAGGGAGAATCTTCTGGATTGTCTGGTGGGCCCAAAATGCAGTCATGACTGCCCTGTAAGAGACATGGGGAGGTGTGGCTGCAGGGGAAGAAGGGGGTGTGGCCACGGACACAGGATGCTCTGCCCACAGCCTTGAGGGGCGGGGAGGCCACAAGCCATGAGGGCAAGGAGCGCTGTCCCAGAAGCCGGAGGAGGCACAACAACGGATCCCCCTGCAGGCTACCAGACACAGCCCTGCCGACGCCCCGGCCTGGCTCCAGCCCGGGCCGTGAGGACATGGTGTGGCAGCCACCAAGTCTATGACTACAACCGTGCCCAGGGGTCTGCATTGTACTGACCCCCCTTCCCTGGAGGCTGTGGTGTGGAGGGCCAGGCACTCTGTTCTATGGGGAGCACTGTTCCCAGCTGCTTCTGACTCACGACCACTCTCCGAGGGCCGAAGAATGCGGTCAGAGTGCAGAAACACCTGCTTCCCCCGCCCGGCTCCTCCTGCAGGTGAGAAGACTGGGCCTAGGCAGCTCCGTAGGAGGCCGGAGGCTGGGGGAGGCTTTCATCCACTCTGTCTTTATAGGCTTCCAAATTCCATTTGGAGCTTTTAACATGAGTGATCATGCAGACTGTCAATAGCTTTGCAATAATTCCATAATGACCCGATCGTGAGATGATTTAGCAATCCCGCTCCTAATTGCATTTGTGGATATAGCAATTGGGTAACTAGTTGGTTATTACTCATTCCCCAAGAGCCATCCATATTGCATTACAAGGAAGCTAATCTTAGTAATACGTGTTAACTTCTATGATAATCACTAAGTAATTGGCTAGAACACGCCATTGTGCATTTATCCAGAATACGCCGGGGAATTATTTGGTCTTATGTTCCCTGTAAAATAAATCCAGGGTCCAAAAAATTGTTCCAGTTGGTTGGCTAGGGTCCAACCATCGACCTCTGCCAGGCAATCGTGCAAATGCAAGTGATTAATCAAATTATTCAAATATTTAGTTTCCAAGTGGACATTCGGATGAGGAACTCAACTGGCCAACAAGTGGACGGTGCTGAACGGGAGAGAGGGGTGCACAGAGCCCCTCCCTCAGATAAATATATAACAACACAATAATACAGCATAAATGCCACTTCTCCGGGCTCATCTGGCATCCTCACACAAAATACCAAAACACTTCAAAGACCAATTACATGTCCCAAAGCTGCAGAGTCTTTATGCGGTGCCAGGAAAAGGCTGGGCTATTTGTGAAATCTGTAGGCTGTTATGGCGCTTGGGGAGAGGGGCTCAGGATTCAGCTTATAATAGAAGAGGGCCGCGAATGCAGCTGGCTTGAAGGCTGAGCAACACATTTTCATAATGGCCACTCGTTTTTCAAGGATGGCTGCTAACCGGGGCTGTTCGCTTCCAATTAGCCAGCCTGTGGGGGAGTGGGCAAAGCGGGTACCTGGGCTCCGGGCGTAACGCTGAAAAAGTTAAAGAACAGGGAGGCAGGAGGCCAGACGGGAAGTGAGGCAGTAGATTCCGGGTTTCTAACTGGGGGATGTAAAAGAGAGTGGGGTCAACAGGCCAAGAGGTGAGGAACAGATCGGAGAGAAAGTTAGGGAAATGGTTAAGGCAGGAGCGAAGGGAGAAAGGCCTGAGGGGGGGTTGGGGGGAAGACCACCTTCCAACCAGACTGGTGCATCCCAGGTAAAGCACTACTGACTGCCGGCTGAGAGGAGACGTTCCACGCTGGCTGGGACAGGGAGAGGAAAGGGTTTTGGTGCGGTAGATGTCAGAGTGCCCACGGATGTCTCTCCCTGCGCCGATATCCTGGCCATGGGACAGCGCCGAGCCTTCCATCCAGAGGTAGAGGCTGCTTCCCCAGGCCATGATTCGACTTCACCGCGTGAGTCACTTCGGCCAACGAGCCACAAGCAGAGATGTGAAAAGCCTTGACCTCTTACTGTACCTGGGATTCTGAGACCACCCCGGGATGAGAGGCCACGCTGAGCAGGACCGAGGCACACCAGCTGAGTCTTCAAACCAGCAGACAGGTGAGCAAGGGCATCCAAGACTGCCCCGCCCCACCCACCCACCAGCTGACCACAGCCACCTTCAAGAGCCTAGTGACTGAGGCTGGCTCCGCCCACAAGAACTGTCCACAAGACAGAGGCAAACCACTGCTGTTTGGAGGGTAGCTTATGACTCAACAGAAGCGCCCCGAGCTTACACTGCTCAATCAGTACAGCTTTAGTCCCTAAATTTTATCTGGGATAACCACTTGAGAGCCACTGTGGACTATGCAGACTTGAGACTGCCCCTTTTAATCCTTGTTTAAGGAGGGATGAATCATTTGCAAACATTCACCACTCAACACATGCGCTCCAGTCAACCCACCACCGGCAGCATCGACGGATGGTGACAGGCAATAATGCAACCTCTACCCATCACCATGCTCTTAGATGCAAACTCAAGGAGGTCTTGCCTCTCAAGGAAACACATTAAAGGCACATATCTCCACTGAGCTCACAGCTCCTACCGTGGTACCGCCCGAGAGGTGAGACTTGCAACTTTGGAAGCATGTTGCTTGCATGGAGTAAAGGAACTCCTACTGGCATACAACATACAGGTCACATCAAGAACACAGGTGCTCTGGCCAGGTATGATGTAACAAGGAGTAGATGCCACCAACACACACCCAAGTATTGTTGTACAACTCTTCAGCCAAAACCAAAGCCAATTTTTTTCTAATTCCCCAAATTACCAGGCAAGGTTAGAGACAGTAAGCCCAAGAAAGCCACTATTATCTGCCATTTGTTGTTTGTTTGTTCACTTATGAGACAGGAAGAGAAACAGAGCATTCTCATCCACTGGCTCATTCCCCAAATGCCCACAACAGCCAGGGCTGGACCAGACAAAACTGAGAGCTGGGAACTCAATCCAGGTGTCCCAAGTGGGTAACAGAGACCCAACCACTTGGGTCATTGCTACTGCCTCCCAGAGTCTGTGTCAGCAGGAAGCCAGAGCCAAGATTCAAACTCAGGTACTGCGGCGTGAGATGTGGGAATTCTGACCAGTCTCTTACTTACGAGGCCACATGGCTGTCCCTGATATTTCTTGACATTAGGTCTCTATTAACTACCCACTGTGCACCCACAGACCACAGGTTCTGGACATTCAAAACACAGGTGCTAAGGACTGCAAATGCACTTTGCAGCTTTAATGAAAGCAGGGTAACAGTCCCCAGGATCTCAGCTCAGGGGCCCATGGCCCAATGCAGCCCACTTCCTGGTCTTACAGATGAAGTTTTACTGGAACACAGCCAGGTGCATCCATTCATGTATCATCCACCACTGATTTCGCGCAAACTGGCGGAGCAGAGCAGCTGCTATAGAAACGATAGGGGCAGGAGGGCGGGAGTTTGTCTTCATGGTTAGGCCCCACTTGGGACAATCACGTCCCACGTAAGAGCAGCTAGCTTCAAGTCCCAGCTCCACTCCTGATTCGAGCTTCCTGCAATGCACACCCTGGGAGGCAGCAGGTGATGACTGCCTCTTGGTCCCTGCCAGAGATGTGAGGGACCCAGAATGAGCTCCTGGCTGCTGGCTCTGACCTGGCCAAGCCCCAGCTGCTACAGGCATTTGGGGACTAAACCAGTGATAGAAGATTTCTCTATCCTCGTCTCTGTCTCTTTGCCTTTCAGATACAAATAAACAAACAAGAAACTGTATCATCCACAGTGCAGGGAGTATGTGCCACTGGGACCCTTTCATTAAAAGACCCCTTGCTTTGACAGAACCACTCATGTCACACATGGAGAAAGTGAGTCTCAGAGATGAGTTCACACTGCAGTCCCAACTTCTCCAACTCCGCGTTCAGTGCTCTCTCTAGACACTGCTTAGCTAGAGGTTTTTGTTTTTAAATTAATCTTTTAAAAAAGATTTACGTTTTATTTTTATTTGAAAGAGTTAGAGAGGGGGAGTCTTCCATTTGCTGGTTCACTCTCCAAGTGGCCACAATGGCTGGAGCTGAGCCAATCTGGAGCCAGGAGCTTCTTCTGGGTCTCCCAAGTGGGTGCAGGGGCCCAAGGACTTGGGCCATCTTCTGCTGCTTCCCCAAGCACATTAGCAAGGAGCTGGATCAGAAGTGGAGCAGCCAGGACTTGAACCAGTGCCCATGTGAGATGCCAGCACCACAGTACCGGCCCCGCTAAAGAGTTTCAAAATCAAAAGTATTCTGTAGAACCATAAACCTTAAAATCCTGGAAGTGAACTGCATGGTATGGCTGGAGACATTCTATGAGGATACTTCCCAGTGTTCACAGAGAATGAAGTTATAAGATTATTTTGGTGTAAAAAATGTTGAAATCCATGCATACAAGAATCTTTAAAAAGTTCACGGCAGGGGAGGGGGCATCTATACAACTGTTAATACACCACTTGGAATGCTCGCAGGCCATACTGGAGTACGTGGTTCAAGTCCTGGCTCCTCCAGTTCCAGTCTGGCTTCCTGCTAATGTGCACCCTTGCAGGTGACAGGTGATGGCCCAATGACTTGCCACCCACATGGGAGACCTCGATTGAATTCCTGACTCCTGGCTTTGGCCTGGCCTTAGTCCTGGCTCTGGCAGGCATTTGGGGGAATAAACCACAGGATGGCAGACCTCTCTCTCCCTCTGACACTCTGCCTTGCCAATAAATATATACACAAATAAGCAAATCTTGAAAACAAAAGTGCATGGAAGTGCACATTGTGAAAGAACTACGCGCCAAACTGAAGTTGTCTTAATTGCACTCTTCCATGAACTCCCTGAAATCCCTCCTGCTGGCCAGAACAGAGGCAGAGCTCTGCGCTCCCCAAGCACTGACCTGGTGATGATGGCCAGGTGGGGTGGGCTCATGCAGGCGCCCATGAACAGCACCACGTTCTCGTGCCGCGTCTGCCTGTAGGCCATCACCTCCCGCTTGAAGGCCTTGAGCTGGTCCTCGTTGTCCCGCTCGATGTCGATCAGCCTGATGGCCACCTCGCCGTGCCAGCGGCCGTGGTACACCTGCCCGAAGCGGCCCTTCCCGATGAGCTCGCCGACCTCCAGCTGCTCAAAGGGAATGTCCCACTCCTGTAGGAAGATGCTGGTCTGGCTGGCCTTGCGCGGGAAGCTCCGGGCCGAGAGGAGGGACAGGTTCATCTCCTCGAAGTCATCCTCCGACTCCTCGGCGTCATCGCGGCCCTCTTCGTTCTGTGGCCGAGGCGGAGAGAGGTCAGAGCTGTTGCTGCTGCCCGCCCTTTGCCCAGGGTCCCGCTGAGTGCCCATGCACGTGGAGGCCTGGACCCGCCTCTCCGTGCGCTGGCAGCTGCTGCGGACGTAGACAAGGGGTCTTTGGAAAGACGATGAGTGCAGCCCCCTGGTGTTTTCTGCACCATGATAAACTGATCTTTTAATTCTGTTTTCTGTGAGCTTTCAGAAACCCCCCTTGTGTACCTGTTTCCCTGGGGAGCTCTGGCCCCCACTCACAACAGCGTGGAGGCAGACGGCAAGATCACGCTAGTCCCCCTCTCGTGTGTTAAGGGGGAGAAACTGAGGCGCACAGCGAGTGCACTGCTATGGGACTGCCTGGACTTTCCTGGTTGTAGCACCGGGAGTCCTACGTCTCAGGCGCACCCTGACTGGGACGGCTGGTCACCACGGGAAGTGCCCTGATGTCGGTCAGGCAGAGGGACTAAGGTTTGGGTTTCGGTGCTCCTGCTGGTCTACATGCTTGCCTGACTATCCACGTGCAGGTAATAAGGACAGCAGACCGAGGTGTGGCCCACCGCACACCTGTGCGTGACATGCTGGTGACAACCACTGCTTCCCCCTCCCCCCGCTCCGGGAGTTTGGAATTGATGTTTCAGAACCTGGGAGACAGCAGAGGCCCGAGGGTCCCACAGCAGCTGGGAGGGTGGGAGACGAGCGAGTGAGAGGTTACTAGGATGGGCTTCACGGTCAGGTCGTGTGAGCTGGAACACGGCCTCTGTGTGACCTTGGAGAAGCTGCTGCGCCTGCGTGAGCCTGCCTCTCCTCACTGTCAAGTGGAAGGAGTAAGACCTGCCCCTGGGGGCAGAGTGAGGCTTTCCTTGAGATAAAGGCCGGCTCAGTCTGTGCACAGACCCCAGCACCTGCATCTCAGGGGGCGCCTGAGAAAATGCAGACTCCCGAGCCCCACTCGAATCTACTGAACAGAAACATCAGCCGGCCGGGACTGACAATCTGCAGTGGCACCATTCACATCTACCTGGCTCAGGTCCCCTTAGGCGTGACCCCCACTATAGCTACATGCTAACTGCTCAGGGACCAGGGACCCACCTCCCCAGCAGGGCACTGGCACGGGGTCTAGGGGAGACCTGTCCTTGGGGGTGCCCACCTTTGGGATTCTTTTGCCGGAATGTGGGATCAGCAGGTGCCCATGCCAGGGGGATTCCTGGAGGTCCTCGGGCCTGAGCAGGTGACCTCCTGAGAACAGGTCCTCCTGCCTCCAAACCACCCATGCTAGCTGCCTTGTGCGGCCCAGTGGGGACAGTGACACAGGGAACGCGGGCCGCTCGCAGGTTCCTGCTCCAGCCACCTCAGCAGTCCCAGGGGAGGAAGTGCTTTTTCTCTGGGAAGCCTGAATTACTCCTTTCAGTGAGCAGAGCGGAGGGGTGGGCACTGCAGGCTTCTCACCCAGGATACTTCATCGATTCCTCCAGCGGCACGGGCAGAAGCCCCAGACCATTCTGCGTACCCCGAGGGCCCCTCCTCCTCCCACATATTCTTTCGAAGGCAGCGAGGCACAGCACCCTCCACGTCACCCCGCCTTGAGCTAATTTTTCAACTAGGAATGCAAATTTCTCGCCAGCTTCCGCACAACTGGCTTTTCCGTGATGCACGCCATATAATGGCCCATTAGGCTCAGGGCTGGGAGGGGCTGCCGCTGGCTAATCGTCCTGGAGTTTGATCATTCATCAAATAGGGCCACCGCGTCCCCTACCCGCCCCCAGCCCTCTGCGTCACTGCGGACATCAACTGGCTTTGCCGAGTTCTGTGCAGCCCCTGGAAAAAGTTGCTTCGCCGCTGTCCAGTGCTCACCTCCGAGGTTGGCTCCACTTCAATTTGAAGTAATGGATTTCCTTCCAAGCTTTAAAGAAAGAAAAATAAATGTGACCCACAGGTGAAAAAGTAGGCCCAGGTGTCGAGCTTAGCTGTGGACGAACAACCCCCGAATGGGAGTTCTCAGTACCAAGCCTTTATTCTGCATTTCATTTCAACACTCGTGTCTCACATAATCCGTAACCTCGCTCAGGGCTCTGTTTTCTTCATTGCTTTGACTGCAACTAATCTTGCAGCTTCCTTATAAACTGGCCTGACTGCCATGGGGGGAAGAGTCGTCAGAGCAATAGGTGTTGGCTAGGAAAGAATTAATTCGATCTGTAAAGTTCGCTCAGATCTGGAATCTCCTGGAAGGATCTTTATGTCTGTCTGTCTGCTCATTCACGATTCGCTCATTCATTCAACAGGTCTACTAGAATAGTATGGGGCGAACAGCACTAGGCTCTTAAACGTGGACTTGAAACTGACACTGCTCCTGACTTTCAGGAATATTCTATGACTCCTGAAGGGTCCAAAGCAAGTGCGAGCATACTGTGAGCAGAGGCTAAAAGTGGTGAGGGCCAAACGTTGGGGATGCACTGAATTCGTGGACTGTTGCAGACCTTCCAAGGAGAGAGAATTCCTGGATGTGTCTGGGAGTTCAGTGGTTGAACTGGACTCTGGAATCAGGGTAGGTGGGACTGAAAGAGGTGACTGCGCTGGACTGGAAGACGCAGGTGTGAGTGAGTGCAAAGACGAAGGTGTGAGTGTGGAAGACGCAGGTGTGAGTGTGGAAGACGCAGGTGTGAGTGAGTATGCAGTGAACTCAGAGCTCATGAGTCGCAGCTGTGTTCTAGGAAGTGCACATGAGGGGTGCCCTGTGTGCATGTGAGAGCTGCCTGGGTACTATGGGAAAGGCTCCGTGTGGCAGCTGCCACGCAGGCTGGGAGGTGAGGGCTGTGCACCGATGCCACAGCCGGGGATGTACCGAGGTGTGAGGGGCCTGGCATGAGCGCCCTGTGATGGGGCTGTCGGGCACAGTGTGCATCCGAGGGGTGTCTGGGGGCTCTATTTCTGAACTTGGGCGCGGAGTGCAGCAGGGAGGCAGTGACAGGGCTGTGACAGCACAGCAGAGCTGGGGCCACGCCCTCTTCTATGTCCCCAGTGGATGTCAGTGGCTTCTCCCCATCCACCTCTTCATTTGATGGCTCTTTCCCTATCCTGACCCCTCCCCGCTGGCAGTCAATCTACTTCCTGGAGAGGGGGCCTGGCTAGAGACGGGAATGACTACACTGAAGGGCCGCTGTACTGACCAGTTATTTCTAGGCCAGCTGGGGAGGGCCAAATAACCCTGTTCAGTGCAGCGGCTAGGCTGGGGGCCTATGCCCTGGGGGGACTCGGCTGGAGTCCCTTGTCCTGCCTACACCACTGCAGCTGCCCCATTCTCTTTACATCAAGAAGTGATTCCAGCAGCCCGGGCTACTCGATCATTCCTCTCTGCAGAGTGAGTTCCCATCACTCCATGCACGTTTAAGCCGATCGCGAGCAGCTATTGATTTTGGTTCTCACGGGCAGTCCTTGGCTGTCAGTTAAGGACCTGGAGTTTGTCTTGCACAAATTGTGGGATCACTGTATATGTGCAGCAGAGAAGTGATCGGGGGCTCCATGTCCTCACAGGATCCCCTGGCAAGCTGCTGCTTGTCTGATTTCAGAGATGTGTCTTTTGGGTCTTTAACAAAGTCCATAACAGAGACGGGGAAGGACAGAGCATTGGGGGGGCCAGATGGAAAACCAAGTAGGGTAAAATGAGAGTTGGGAAAGTGGTCAGATCCTAAGTGTGTCCCAGACTTTGGTTACCACCTAAGGAATTAAGGTGCACAACCAGCAGACCACTTGGAAGAGGGTCTGTGCCTCAGGATGCTACACATGGAGGTGTTCAGTGCAGTGTGGTTTACAACAGTGCAACCCGGGAAGCAGTGTAGCATCCAGCAAGTGAGAAATGGCTAAAGAAATTATTCTGCATCAACACAACACTTGACAGTCATGAAAAACCAACGTCTAGGAAGAATCTAGAATACCAGGAAAACTGCAACGGAATAGCATGAAAGACAAAGAGAGAATGCATTGACTGTGGATCACAGCTTAGCCAAATACGAGCAGGAAGAGCACACAGACGTTCTCACAGGTCCAGGACAGCGAGCCAGTCTTTTCCCCCTCCTTCTTCACAGGATAGTTCAAGTTTTCCAAAATTAGCTTACATTAGCTTTGTAATGGGATAAATCAGAGGTCAGCACATTTTTTGCCTGACAGTAAATACATTTGTTTACGCCTTTGTGGGCCATGCGATTTCCATGACAACCACTCAACTCTGGTGCTGACTGAGAAAACAAGCCAGCGGCAACATGGTGCTGCAGTAAGACTCGATTTATCAAAGTAGGCGGCAGGCTGGATTGGTCCCGTGGGCTATGCTCTGCTGATCCCTGGTAGAACCCTCAATCACAGGTTCTGAAAGGGGGACAGTAACGTGGGCTGCCCTTTCATGAAGCTTCAGCTATGGCCTGGGTCTGGGGATCCTAAGGAAATAGTCTGCCCCCCCACCCCACCCCCAGAGGCACAGGGCCAGAGACATGAGGCAGAGCCGCCTCCCAGGACATGCTGTTCTCCTCCTGGGCTGCGGGGTCCCTTCTCTTCATCAGAGTCATCCCTACGTCCTTCTGTCCCCCGTGTGCTTGTCCTGCTGCTTCTCACCTCTCCAACTCCAGGAAGAGGAAGAAAGAAGACAAGGAAGGTGTGCGGCCCAAAGGGCCAGGCTCAGAAGCTCTGGGTGGGGGGGGAGGTCTCCATCCCACTTACATTGGATTTGAGGTCACCGGATGCAGGATGACCTGGGGTGCCCGGGTTGGCGTCTCCGGCACTGGCACCACATCTGAGGGGCAGGGAGAGAGAGTGAACAGTCAGAAACCAAATGTGGAGTGCACAGGCAACCCCAGAGGCCCGACTCCTGGCAGGCATGGCAGCTAAGAACGGTCACCAGATCACGGGTCCCTGGGCTTGGTCAATGCCCTCTCTCCCATCCTCAACCTCCTGGGCTCTGCCTGCCCAGGTGCATGGTGATCTGGATGGCATCTGATCAGAATACCCCCTGGGCCACTTCAGGGCCCCCAGGACGCCCATGCACGTGGCCAGGAAACATCTATGGGCCGTCTCAGAGTCCTCCTCACTGCCCAGCCTCCTTAGGGATGGTGACCCTGCTGGGTTTCACAGCTTCTCAGTACCCAACCCAAGCCCTCTGGCCATCGCTGCCCTGCCGTGGGGCTCTGGGTCCCCGTTCACTCCTGCCCCTCCTGCCGTGAAAGGCGACCCTCTCACTCTCACCTTCCCCCACTCCCACAGCCAACCGTTATCTGTGCTGTGGGGACTCCACAACCACCCTCTCGGACCCTGTGCACCCCAGCCACATGCCCCTCCTCTCATCCCAGCAACTCCGGCCCCCGGCAGGGTTTGTTCAGATGGGGCTGTTTCCAGCTCACGTGCAACTCACCTGGGAAGATGAACTGCTGCTTGAATTTGTAGTAGTGGGATGCTTGCAAGACAGAGAGAACAGCACGGTGAGTGCGCGCCACCCAGGACCTGCCTCTACAGGCCCAGCTGGGCTCCCACGGCCACCACGGGGCCATTCGCTGTCCACCCACAAGAGTTTCCACAATTTTGCGCACACGCCAGACTACAAGGAGCTGAGTCCATGAGTAAGGAAACCAGAAGGAAAGGATGCCAGCCAATCCTCTCATTTTTGACACCTCACACTCCCCACCGTCAGATCACTCCAGCTCAGAGAGGGGTCCTGAGCACAAAACCATTTCTGGTAATCACACACACACATGCACATGCGCACACACACACACATACACGCACATGCACACACATGCACGCGCGCACACACACACAATGTCTGTAAAGCCATAATTGAAGGTACGAATTTTTTCCCTTTGGGCTCAGTGATTATAGTAGGTTTCTAAAAAGTCTTGTAAGCTTTTCCTGTGTTTTAACATTTTTCTTCCTGCATTAAGCTGTATTAGTTTTCCTTTTGGTCCCTGTAACAGACGGTCACAGATTCAGGGACTGAACACAACACACATCGGTCCTCCGACAGTGGGGAGATCAGGCTTCTCCAAAGAGTCTTAAAGGCCCAGGTCTTAAAGGCAGGCTGCTTCCTTCTCGAGGCTCCAGGGAGAGCCCACACCTGTCTTCCCAGAAGTTCCACCCGCATTCCCTGGCACACAGTCCCCTGACTCCAACTGATTGTGGCCGTGGCTCTGATACTACTTCCACTGCCTCTGACCTTCTGGCTTCACGTTCATGAGGACGTCCGTGACTACATTCAGGGACCACCTGCGGGATCCAAACTGCTCTTTCCACCTTAAGCTCTGTAAATCAGCCATAGCTGCAAAGCTCTGTTACAGGGTGAAGAAGCGCGTTCACAGATTCTGGAACTGTGACATGGACTCCTTGGTGGGTGCGTGGGTGGGTGGGGGAATTATTCTGTCTGCCAAATGAAAGAATTAATTCCTGTTTGTTAGGAAAACAATTACATAAAGGCGATTTCCCAGGCTTCTCTACTGATTCTCTGATAATTCATTTTACTTCCAGCCTACCCACTGCAGACCAAGGGCCTTGGCCACTTGGAAGGCGTCTCAGGTTACACTGACTTCATCAGGGTTCAGTGCCTGAGCAGGGGGCTGGGAGGCATTGGAGCAGGTCCCGCAGAACTTTACATCCCCATGGAAATGAAGTAGCCAGCGATGGCGGCAGGCCTTAGGAGTGAACCTGGGAGGCCACTTCTAGAAGCAATGTGGTCTCATCCAGGAACACGCTAGAACAAGGGGCCCGTCCAGGGATTAGCACGGGGATGGTGGCCAAGAGTGCAGACGCTGACCCTGTAGGGAGTGAATCCTCGCTAGTCTGGGGTGCTTGTAAAAGCTGGAGCAAGTCTCACTGCGCATGCATGCGAGCTGGGAATGACCAAAGCCTCTTCCGAATAGGACTGGGATCATCACTGCAGGAGACCAGAGTGTCTAGGGGGTGTTGAGTAAGTGAGCTCAGCCCTGCGTATCCACGAGTTCACATCTGTAGATTCAACCAACCATGGATCAAAAATCACATCTGTGCTAAACATGTGCTGACTTTTCCTGCCATCATTCCCTAAGCAATACAGCGCAGCAACTATTTATAGAGGCATGGAGGTAACAGAGAGATGGTGTAAGGTGTATGAGATTAGGAATGGAGGTAACAGAGAGATGGTGTAAGGTGTACGAGATTAGGAATGGAGGTAACCGAGAGATGGTGTAAGGGGCACGAGATTAGGAATGGAGGTAACGGAGAGACGATGTAAGGGGCACGAGAGGATCGTGCAGGATCCAGGCAGACCCTGTGCCGTTCTGTACACGGATAAGGGCTGGAGCAGACTTGCATTTGGGAATCCCAGGAAGGTGTGCACCCACTCCCCCTGGATACTGAGATGACTATTCATGGAGAGGAACAAGAAAGCCTTTGGCTAAGCTCCCTTAAGATAAGAACAGTCTATAACTAGGGGACGACTGCATCATGCCATGAACTAAGTCATTTCCTTGGGGGGAGCAGAGCCCATTCCCTCCCATTGAGGCCAGCAGAACGTAGAAGCTCTTTAGAGAGAGAGGAATTCCAGCATCGCAGGATCCCAAACTCCTCGCTCTTACGCCTTCTACCACTGACATCTATCCCACACGTGTGGAACAAATCAACTCTTTTATCAGACATAAAACAAGAGAAGACTCTGGCTCAGTCCAATTCCAGGTCATCTCAAGCAGTTGGGGGTCCAAGCAGACACATTTTTGGTTCAGGAAAACAGGGTGAATGGGACAAGAAGCAACTGATTCCAGGTCGAAGAGAAGCAGCCTCCACGACTCCGGGGCCTTCTCTGCGGATCTAGTGTTTTCCTTGCAAGCAGTCGTTACGGTGGTCAACAAGAGGCTAAAGTTCAACAAAGAAAAACTACTCAGGATTCTCCACAGGCTTGGCCGATCCCTTGTCTGCAACTGGGATTCGGTATCTGCAAGGAAGGCTGGGCGGGGGTTCTGTTCTGTGGAGGAAGAGGAGATGAGCACAGGGAGCGGAGGCGCTCCAGAGAGTCTGCGAAGGGCAGGGCATCAGGCCCTGGGACCCCTGGAGAGTCCGCGAAGGGTGGGGCATCAGGCAGCGGGCCCCCCCCCCCGCCAAATGCCTGCACACCCAGGCCAGCCCCCTCCTCAGCCCCCCTGGGTTGACCAGCACAGGGGAGATGAGTGGCCAGAGTGGAGGAAAGACACCACTGGGAGACCCAGTGCTCTTCCTGCTAAAGGTGGACACCAGCCAGAAGTGGCTCCAGGACCCGCGAAGGGGCTGCGGGGAGCTGGGCGGCTGCTGGCTTTCTCTCAGGGGTGAAGACTCGGGGCCTGGTGCACACAGTGCCACAGGGGTCAACAGGTCACCTGGGAAGAGCTTGCACACTCCGGGGCCCCAAGTCTTCCCCTGAGGATCCCCTAGAGGGCAGCCGGAGCAGTCTTCCAGAAGGAAGGTGGGGGGACCCAGGCACCCTCCGCCTAAGCCCTTCCATCGCATCCCACGGAATCTTAAACAGAATCGAAAGCCCAGCCGGCCTCTCCCCTGCAGCTGTGAGTCTCCACTGGCCGTGTCCCCTTGTCTGTGGCTCCTGGGCCTCCGTCCTATGCCCCGACCTTCAGTGCTCAGCTGCCTCTGACCCCTGCACCTAAACATGTCCTCGCCTGGACTCTGCTCACAGCTTTGCTCTTCCTCTTCGCAGCTCTTGTCACAACTCTTAGCTCTCCTTTCCCATGTGCCAGGGCGCTTCCCAAAGCTCGTGGAAAAATGGAATTGCAGGATACACTTATTTGCGTGAAGAAAAGGGTCTGGAATCCATGCCTACCTTGTATTCTCATCGCATGCAGTCTCCATGATCTTTATGAAGACCCTGTGTACGTTTGCTTGGTTAAAATCTGTCTGCACCACTAAGAGACAAAGTCTGGGCAGGTCATCGGTCACTTCCTGTCTGCCAGAGGGCCCTGCCCTGGTCCCCAAGAACTGTGACTACATCTCCCTACACGGCAAGTGAGACTTGGCAGATGTGAGGGAGGGAAGGTGACGGATGAGCCTGGTTCGTCTGGGTGGGCTTGATGATTTCATGAGAAGAAGGAGGCAGGAGGGTCAGAGAGAGAGAGAGAGAGACAGAGAGAGACAGAGAGACACACACACAGAGACAGACAGAGAGAGGATCATGGGAGCTGAGGATGCTGTGAGGAAGGGCTGCGTAGAAGGAACGTGGGCAGCCCCTAGGACCCAGAAAGGCAAGGAAATGGATTCTCCCCTCGAACCTCACCCTGAGCCACGCCCTGCTGACTCCTTGATTGTAGCCCAGGAAAACCCATTTTGGACTTCCAGCTTCCAGAACTGTAATAAATCTGTGCTGTTTGAAGCCACTGACTTTCGTGATCATTTGTTACAGTGGCAGCAGGAGATGACAAATACGGGGGCCATGGCTGGTTTGTTCACGGCTCCGTACCTACTACCCGGTACCCAGGCTGCTACACAGTAGATGCTCAGTAAGTCCCTGTTGACCAAATGGGTGGATGATACAGGCTGAGGGCCATGAGGACAATTTGAGGAAAAAAACCACAGCCGTGGGCAGTGCACAAAGTTCAGGTTGTCCATTCATTCATGCATGCATGCATGCATTCATTCATTCAGCACTTAATCGGTGCCTCTGGCAGCGGGCAGTGGGCAGTGGGCAGTGTGCTGGTCTCTGGGTGCAGAACGAAGGAAGCACACACATTTCCTTGTCTCTGGGAGCTGCCCCTTGGGTGGGGAGGCAGACGCTAAACCAGCGAGGAAGTAGAGAAGACCAAGGCATGGCGTGATGAGAGTAAAAGGGAATTGGGAGAGGGTGGTGTGAGGGGAGGGCTCTGGAAGACAGAAACCATCTCCTGAGCCCACGTGGCCCAACCCAGGCCAGGCTTCAGAAACCCCGCACCGCCTTCCAGCGAGGCCTGGCCCCACGCTGGCTCTGGCAGGACCCCCAGCCCCGCCTCTGTCGCGGCGCACAGGTACCTGGCAGGTTGAAGCTCTTCTGCTGCCTGGTGCACTGCGGGGAGGGGTGCAGGGGAGAAGGCGGCGTGGCGCTGGGGGGGAGGGGAGGTGCTGGCGAGGAGGGCGTGGAGGACGTCGTGGACGAGGGGTTGCTGCTCGAGTCTGGCTGGTAGGGGACAGGGATGTGGTCCTGCAGAACAAACAAACCAACAACAATAAACAGGGAGCAGAGGCACAGCAGAAAGTGTGCCGAGCCAGGGGGGTCCCGCCCCAGCATCCTCAGTCATCACCCCACTTGGCTACAGGCAGCCATGGAAGCAGCAGTTTTTAGAGTCAAATTCTCGTCCCTGCCTGGACTCCCGAGTGAAAGGTTACCACGTTAATGAAACCGGTGTAGGAGATAGCCACGTGCCCTCCGCCTCTTTGATACCGGAAAACCCTGCGCTGCGGTGCCCAGAGAACTCTTCCCGTCCTAACACCTCTCCTGCTGAGTGTTTATTAAAGAGCCAGCAGCCCTCGGCGTCCGTGCCCACATCTCAATTGGAACCAGCATGGACTCTCCTTGCACCTGGGACCAGGCTCAAACGTGGCCCTGCTTAGGTGTGTTGAAGAGAGCAGTGCAGGGGGTTGAATGGGGTCCCCCCCAAGAGACATGGCCACCAGGAACCTCAGAATCTGATCCTGTTTGGAGAAAGGGTCTCTGAAGATATGAATAAGACAGACATCTTGAGGCCAGATCACTCTGGAACAGGGTGGGCCCTAAATCCAATGACCACGTTTCGGAGAGACAGAGAAGGACACACACAGAGGGAAGCCATGTGCTGGATGGAGTAGGGACTGGGGTGGTGCAGCCGGAAGCCGAGGATCACAGGAGCCCCCAGGAGCTGGGACGGAGGCAAGGACCAGGGTCCCGTTCAGAGCCCCCAGCTGTTGCTGTTCTGATTGCTGATCGCTGGATCTCTGGTCTCCAAAACCACACAAGGATAAACTGCTGCTGTTTTAGCCACACTGTTTGTGGTCATTTGTTGTGGCAATGCCAGGAAATCAATACAAGCAGAATCTGGATTCAAATCCCATAGCCACCTCTTTTCCCAGGATTCCTGGGCAAGATGCTCATTTCTTCATTCCTCAGTTTTGTACACTGTAAAAAGGGACTAACAGCATTAGACTACCCAACACAGGCACTGCAATACTGGGACAATGGATTCCATACTCCAGACAGGTACTAAATGGCTAAGAAGTGGGCAGGTAACATATACAGCAGGGATACACTGGACAGAGGGTTGATTGCCACATTCAAAACTTGGGAGCCATTTATTTCTAGAAATTTCTGTCCAGTATTTTCAGACTGAGGTTACCAGGAGTTACTAAAACCACAGCAAACGGAACAGCTCGCTCCACTCTGGTTGTCTGCTCCCCTACTGAACGTGGTAGGCAGAATGCCCCTACCCTACATCAAAGATTTCCAAGCCTTCATCCAGGAATGTGTGACTATGCCACAGAATAGGGTGAGAGGGAGGCTGCACACAGTGAGTTCTTCAGGGATTATGCAGGCGGAGCCAATCTAACCACGGGAACCCAGGAAAGCAGAGAACTTTCTCTGGCTGTGGTCAGAACTGTGCAGCAGGAGCAGGAGTCAGAGAGGGGGAATCAGGAGGGCTCAGCCCCTACTGTGGGAGGCCTGAGAAGGAATGCAGGCGGCACCAGGGGCCAAGGTCAGTCCCAGTGCTCAGGCTCCGAGGAAGTGGGGCCTTCAGTCCACAGCTGCCAGGAACCGAGCGCGCTCAGTTAGAAGTGGACTCAGCCCCGGAGCCAGCAGGAAGGAGCACAGCCCGGCCAGACCTCAGGTGACACAGCACCAGGCACGAGGTCTGTCCCAAGTCCTGGGGTGACACAGCGCCGGGCCCCTCCGACTCTGTCCCCCAGACCTCGGAGCCCCGGGGCTGGAAGATGATAAACAAGTGCAGTTATAAACCTTGAAGTTGTTTAAAATTTTATCTATGTATTTATGAGAGGGAGCGGGAGATGGGGAGGGAGGGAGAGATATACTGACTTGCTGGTTCATTCCCCAAGTGTCTGTTAGAGCCCAGGCTGGGCCAGGCCAGGAGCCTAGAACTCAATCTAGATCTCCCACATGGGTGCCAGGGATCCCAGTATTTGAGCCATCACCTGCAGCCTCCCAGGTGCTCATTAGCAGGAAGCTGTAATCTGTAGTGAGGCAGGATTCACACCCTCTGATGCGGGATGAGGGTGTCCCAAGTGGCAGCAAGAAAAAATTAATGCATGGATCCTGGAACCTACTGGGAATGTTCCTGCCCCAGGACCTATGCACAAGCAGTTCCCTCTTCCCAAACTGTTCTTCCTGCAGACACACACACAGATCCTTCATTCCTCTCTCCCAATGTCACCTTTGCATGGTGGTCCACCCTTTCTGCCATATTTAAAATCGCAGACCCACCCCAGTTCAGCCTCAACACTCCCCTAACCTGCGCTACTTTCTTGTATTCTCCACAGCATGCATCAGCTTCTGGCTTATACAATGTATAATTATGTTGACTCTCTGCACTCTGGCTCCAGGAGTACAGAGAACATCGCATTTCAGTGCCTAGAACGAGGCTCAGGGCAGACCAGTGGTTAACGGGGAGATTCTGGAGCTGGAGGCTTGGGTTGGAATCCTGTCCTCCACTTACTAGCTGTGTGACCTTAGGTAGGTTAGCCTCTCTGGGGCCCATTCTCCTGGTCTGTAAAAGAGAGACAGTAATAGCATTTATGGCATAAAGGCGGCCATGAAGAACAACTCAGTGGTACTCGCGGCATGCGTATAGGGCACTCACAACAGCAGGCAGCACCTGTAAGTGCATATCCGGCTGTTTGTTAAATCAACGAGCACAGGGATAGTCTTGTGTGTGGAGAGCAGACCCTCACCAAGACCAGCTCTCATCACCGTACCCATCCTCTCACCATCACGTCATCATCCGGGAAGGCTGGAATCAAGGCCTACTTATTCCAGCCACACGACCTAGCACCGAGCAGGTGTTCCAGGAATTGCAGAAGGAAGAAAGGAAGGAGGGGTGGGAGAGCTGTGCATCTGCAGGCAAAAGGCCCACTGGTGCTGCCCACAGCATCGAGATCTCTGGGGCCTCCTGCCCTCCCCAGATGGCCAGAGATGTGGGCCAGCGGCAACTCCCTGCAGCCTGGACTTCCCGTCCCTCAACCCAGCTCAGCTGGCCGGCTCCCAGGAGCGTCTTCATCTGTTTCCAGTTGGGAGTGGCCACTGGACCTGGCCACTGCACAGAGGTCTACCCCGCAGGAAGCCCAGGAGGTCAAGAGCAAGTCCGTACAGCCTTTAGATTTGTCAACAGGTGTGTTTACCTGCTGGCCTCCAGGGTGAGCCCAGCCAGCAGCCAGCAGCGTGGAAGGGCAGGGCAGAAGAGGAAACCCAACAGACACCTGGCCTGGAGCCTGCTCCACTCGGCCTGTGGTTCAGCGACCGCCTGCCTGGGAGCTTCAGCCTTCCCTTATCTCCAGCGTGGGCCACAAACACAGATCTGCTGTGCGCTTGAAATGAGCTGTGTGCACATGCCCTCTTCCTATGGCACCGAGGCACACTGCCACCCACAAACGGTCACGGCTATACTGATGACTGTGTTTTTGTACCTGGACTTCCCGGGGTCCTTGCACATTTGCATGTAGTTCTAAGAAATGACTCGGGCCGGCGCCACGGCTCACTAGGCTAATCCTCCGCCTGCGGCGCTGGCACACTGGGTTCTAGTCCCGGTCGGGGTGCCGGATTCTGTCCCGGTTGCCCTTCTTCCAGGCCAGCTCTCTGCTGTGGCCTGGGAAGGCAGTGGAGGATGGCCCAAGTGCTTGGGCCCTGCACCCCATGGGAGACCAGGAGAAGCATCTGGCTCCTGCCATCGGATCAGCGTGGTGCGCCGGCAGCAGTGCGCCAGCCATGGCGGCCATTGGAGGGTGAACCAACGGCAAAAGGAAGACCTTTGTCTCTCTCTCTCTCACTATTCACTCTGCCTGTCAAAAAAAAAAAAAAAAAAAAAAAAAAAAAGAAAGGACTCGGAGTGCCAGCTATCCTTCCACTGAGAACACCTTAGGGACGGTAGCTCAATGTCACAGTTCTGATACTGGACTGGCCAGCGCCCCTGCCACGGAGGCCCCACGCCCATACCCCCTCCCTCTGCTTCTCACTCTCCCCCAAAACTTCAAGCCCTGGCACCATGAATCTGCATTTGCCATTTCTCTGATTATTCCATTAACTAGGCAGACTCACACCATGCACAGCCCTTTTGGAGTGGCTTTTTTCACTCATAACCTGTAGAGATTCACCGCAGCTGTTGCACGCTTCAAGCATGTGTTCCTTATTATAGCTGCACAGAATTCTACGACACAGCTGCACTATAGCTGATTTAACTGTGCACCAACTGAAGGACAGCTAAGTTGTTTTGTATTTCCGACTATTGTGAATAAACCTACTATAAACGTTTAGGCATGAGTTTTATGTAAACTTATGTTTTTATTTCTCTGAGATAAATGCCCAGGAGTAAAATTTCTGAATATGTTTGTCATAACATGCTTAGTCTTTAAAGAAAATGCCAGCTCTGTCCTCCGGAGTGGCTGTACCATTTCACCCTCGCAACACATCAGGAAGGACTTCAAAAAGTTCATGGAAAATGGAATTGAAAGATAAGTTACTTTGAGGGAAACATTTTTGAAACCTATGATAGTTGTTTTCATGATATGCATTCCCAAGATTTTTTGAAGACTCCTCGTAAGCATTTATTTCAAAAACTTTTGCACCAAAATAAACTTATCTTTTAATTCCGTTTACCACCAAGTTTTCAAAGTACCCTCATTTGAGTGATTGAGTTTTCTCTGCCTCTTAGCTAGTGTTTGGTGTTGTTGCTATTTTTTATTTTAGCCATTCTGATAGGAGTGTAGTGATAACTCATTGTGGGTTTAATGTGCATTTCCTGAATGGCAACTACACTGAATATCTTTTCATTGGCTTATGCACTATCTATATATGGTTTTTGGTGTTGATTACTGTAGCCATGTAATAAGTCTTGAAATTTAATAGATTGAATCCTCTTACTTTACTCTTTCAAAATTGTTTTTCAGCTATTCCAGTTCATTTGCCTTTTTTATACCTTTCATATACTTTTATCTACTGAAAGAATTTTGCTGGGAATTTGATAAAAAAATTGCATCAAACCTGGGTAACAATTTTTAGTACTGACATCTTTGCAGGTGTGGGGAACCTTTGTTCTGCCAAGAGCCACTTGATATTTATGACATCATTCATGGGCCATACAAAATCATCAACTTGCCGGCACCATGGCTCACTTGGCTAATCCTCCACCTGCAGCGCTGGCACCCCAGGTTCTAGTTCCGGTTGGGGCGCTGGATTCTGTCCCAGTTGCTCCTCTTCCAGTCCAGCTCTCTGCTGTGGCCCGGGAGGGCAGTGGAGGATGGCCCAAGTGCTTGCACCCGCATGGGAGACTGGGAGGAAGCACCTGGCTCCTGGCTTCGGATTGGCACAGCGGGCCAGCCGTAGCGGCCATTTGGGAGGTGAACCAATGGAAAAGGAAGACCTTTCTGTTTCTTCTCTCACTGTCTAACTCTGCCTGTCAAAAAAAAAAAAAAAATCATCAACTTAAAAATCAGCCTGCCACAGACATACTAACTTCTGAGTCCCAGCTGCAGTTGCCTTGGCATGGCCCGGACAAATGATTTCATGCGGCCTCCTATGGCCCATAGGCTGGATGTTCCTGCCCCTGTCTTAACCCGCTCTGTCCCATCATCCTCTATAGAGGGCACCTGTAAAGACTGGAACTGAGCACTGAGTATACCGTTCATGGTAACTGGAGATAAATATCACTGAAATAGTCACAGAATTGGAAATGTGGGACTTAACGGGTTAACCATGTTGGATCTTCCAATCCATGAACATGGTTGTGTGGTCCTTTTCTAGGGCTGTTATTACAAAGTACTACACACTGAGTGGCTTAAAGCAACAGAAATTTCTCCTCTTAGTTCTTGAGGACAAAACTCCAAAATCAAGGTATCCGCAGGCGCCTGGCTCAGGCCCCCTGCAGCTGCAGACGGCACCCTCCCTGGCCTCTCCCTAGACCTGGTGGTGGCCAGCGCCCCTGGGCACGACTTTGCTTGCGCCTGCATCACTCCACTTTCTGTCTTTGCGGGCATCTGGTGCTCTTCCTTACGTCTCTGATTCTCTTCCCTTCTTATCAGGATGAAAGTCATACTGGATTAAGGGACCACCCAACATCAGGGCAACCCCACTTGAATCTGATTACATCTGCAAAGCCCCATTTCCAAAGATTGCACTGCCAGGTGTTGGCGGTGAGGTCTGACCCACAGCCGTATATTCCTCCACTTCTAGCATCCGGAAGCCTTCAGCTTACAAGTTCCAGACGTTCCAATCCGATTTACACAAAATGCTTCCATTTTGTTGAGCAACTGTCAGTGCTGCATTTTAAATTTGGTTTCCGTAGGTTAGTTGCTGTAATGTCACTGAACCCGTTAGTTCTAGAAAGGTTTTTGTTTTCTTTCGCTTTTGTACATTCTTTGGGACTTTCTCAAGGACGATGAGGTCATCTGCAAGTAGGGACAGTTTTATATCTCCCTTTCCATCTGTGTCTTTCATTTCCCATTCTTGCCCTACTGCACAGGCTGGACCTCCCAGCACCACACTGAGCAAGAGTAGTGCAAGTGAGCATCCTCTCAGGAGAAAACGTTCGGTCTTTTTTTTTTTTTTTTTTTTTTTGACAGGTAAAGTGGACAGTGAGAGAGAGACAGAGAGAAAGGTCTTCCTTTACCGTTGGTTCACCCTCCAATGGCTGCTGTGGCCAGCGCACTGCAGCCGGCGCACCGCGCTGATCCGAAGGCAGGAGCCAGGTACTTATCCTGGTCTCCCATGGGGTGCAGGGCCCAAGCTCTTGGGCCATCCTCCGCTGCACTCCCTGGCCACAGCAGAGAGCTGGCCTGGAAGAGGGAAAACCGGGACTAGAACCCGGTGTGCCGGCGCCACATGGCGGAGGATTAGCCTAGTGAGCCGTGGCGCCAGCCAACGTTCGGTCTTTCCTCACCAAGTGTCATGTTAGCTATTGGATTCTTTTTGTACACCCGTTATCAAATTGAGGCATTTCTTCTGTATCTTTCTGATTGTTTTGATCATGAATGGTTATTGAATTTTGTCAAATAATTTCTCCGTAGCAAGTGCTATAATCATGTGCGTCTTTGATGGGTACTATGGTGCACGGCATTCATCAATTTTCAAATATTGAATGAATCTGTCTTCTCTGGAATAAACTCCACTTGCATATGTTGCTGAATACTATTTTGTAAATATTTTGCTAAGGATTTTTGTGTTTATACGCACGAGAAAAATTCACCTGTAGTTTTGTCTTTTTGTATGTTGGTCTTGGTATCACGGTAAACAAAGCGGAGTAGTGGACCATGAGCTGAGAAGTATGTTTTTCTTTTTTCTGGAAGACACAGTGTACAGCTGGTGTTCACTCTTCTGCACATCTGCCAGCGTTCTCCAGGGAAGCTATCTGCAGGGTTTGTGTGTGTGTGCGGGACACTTCTAAGAAGTATTAATTCAGTTTCATTCATGGTCACCAGGCTACGCCAGGTACCTAGTTTACATCGGGTCCAATGTGGTGGTTTATGCTTTCCAGGAACCGGTCCACTTCACCTGAGCGCTGACGTCCACACTGTAGAGCCGCTTGCAGGATTCTCTTATGATCGTTTGGCGATGGCAGAGTCTGTAAGACGTCCCATTTCACTCCTGCTGGTGGCAATATGTGATTTCTCTTTCTTTGTCAGTCTTGTTAAAAGCCCGGCAAGCTTTCTCCCTCTGTTTATTTTTCCTGCTTTCCTTTTAGGTAACTGAACAGTGTGTAGAGTTTCACCTTTGACTTGTGCATAGCATTTTTGAGTGTGTCCACTTGTGCAGTCTTTAAATAATCGGGTAGATTTTAGGTAGCTGCAGAGATTATTATGGTCTGCCAGTGCCAGCATCTTTTCAGTGTGAGACAAGTGCAGGCCTCTTCCTTCCTTCATGTCCTTCTACTCCCCCGTTTCAAACACCTTCTCTATGCATTTAGAACCACATCAAACAATGTCATGATTTTGGCTTCAACTGTTCATTTAGAAAACTTAAGAGAAAGTAAATGTATTATTGTATTTACCCATATTTTTACCCTTGCTATTACTTCCTTTATTTCCGATTTTCCAAGAATTCTTCTAGCATTTCCTATCTGTGTAGAAAGCAGCCGTTAATCATTCTTCTAGGGGAATTTTGCTGTTAATAAATACTCACTTCTCTTCATCTGACAATGTCTTGATTTCCCTTTCATTCCTGAAGGACATTCTGACTATGCGCAGAAGTATGAATTGAAAACTCCTTTCTTTCAGCACTTGAAAAATGTTGTGCTATTTTCTTCTGGTCTCCATGGTTTCTGATGAGAACTCTGCTGTAATTTGAATGTTGCGTTGATAGTTAAAAAGTTGTTTCTCTTTCTCGGCTTTCAAGATTTCTTTCCTCTGTCTTTCCTCTTCAGAACTCCGAGATGCTGTGTCTTAGCATGGACGTCGTTGGGATGACAACGCCTGGGTACTGCTCATGTTCTTGGATCAGAGGAATGTGTCTTTTGCCCAATTTTAGAAGTCTTCAACCATTATCTCTGCAAGAACTTTTCCAGCCCTGCCCTCTTTTTCCTCTTCTCACCTTCTAGGGCTCCACTAATACCGCGTTGGATCTTTTATTAGAGTTCCAAGAGTCCTTGAGACCCTGCTCATTTGTGAGCCTATTTTCTGTAATCCAGACTCTATCATTTCTATTGTTTTTATCTGCAAGTTCACTTCTTCTTGCCTCTGCCCCCTTCATTCTCCACGGAGTTTTTATTTTGGTTATTGTATTTTCTAATTGTATGTTCTAAAATGTCCTTATGGTTCCATTTATTCCTTCCGAGTCTTTGTTGAGACTTTCTATTTCTTTGCAGGGACTTCCTATTTTTTCTTCTCATTTGTTTCAAGAATGTTCATAATTGCTTGTTGAAGTATTTTTATGATGAATGCTCTAACACTGTTGTCAGATAATTCTAAAATCTGTCATCTCAGAGCTGGCTCCTATTGATAGTCTTTTTTTTTTTTTTTTTTTTTTTTATTTTTCTGTTCGATCTGCTTGTTTCTTAGCACAACAAGTAATTGTGAATTGAAGCCTGGATGCTTGTGTGTTATGGAACTCTGGACCTCATTTAGGCCTTCTGTTTTGGCTGGCTTCCTGGGACACTGTTCTAACAGAGAAAGGGGAGGTATTGCCTTGTTACTGACAGGGAGGGGCAGAAGAATAGGGAAGAGGGTCCTCATTAGTGACAGGCTGGGGTTGGAGATCCAGCCTCCCCACAAGCGTCAGAGGTTAAAGGTGCCTCACTATACCCGCTGTGGCCTGCACTAACACCGCAGGGTTGGGGTGGGGGCCTTGTTCATGATGGTGGCACAAGGCCTGGCTCTCCACCAGGCCTCCTCCAACCCACCTCAGCAGAGACGCAGACCGGGGCTGCATCGTTGCTGGGTGAGGGCGTTGGTCATGGTCACCAGTGGGGAAGAAAGGCCTTACTCCCCACTCAAGCTTCTCTGACATCACCCAGGCAGGAGGATTGGGTGCCAGGTTTCAGCTCAGCAAGGGCGATGCCTCCGTAGCCTCTGCTGGTGTGGGCTGGGAAGGAAACAGCTCTTTCTCTGTGTCGCTGGCACTGAATGGTGGCTGTGTAAAGTGTGCCTGCAAAGCTGCTTCTTTCCTAGGCCTTTGACTGGGAGGTGGGGTGCAGGTGCTTTGCTGGGGCTCCCCTCGTCTTCACCACTGGCATGTCCAGGATGTCAGCTTCTTCGGCTCCAAATCCAGGTTGTGTGGAGGCAAAAGAAACCCCAGGGAACTCACTACTATGTCTTCCTTGGGATCCTAGCTGGTCTGCCTTCTTCGCACCATCCTTCAAAGTCTTCTTATCTTTTTTTAATACAAAACATCCCTATTTCTAGCCACACTCAGTGGGAGGAATAGGGAAGTACTCTATCTTCCTGAAAGCACAAGTCTTTCGATTTGTTCGTTCATTTAATCCTGGCAACAGATCTGCAAGCTGGGTGTGCTCTCTGGAGAGCAGGACTCTAAGAACGGAAGCTCAGCTGTGACTGTACACAGAGAGAAATGGGAACCTTCCCCCCTGGGCAGTTGGTATTCCAAGCCTATGGAATTTTCCCTAGAATAACGGATCCCTCTAATATGATCTCTGACCCAGTGTGGGAGAAACACATTGCAGTCCCAGTAGAAGGCAGGAGACACCTGAGTATCTGGACCGTAGTCTTACTGTTCCAGGCAGTCATGCTCTCATTCATTCTAGCCACCTGCTATGCAAGGCCACCTTGGAGACAACTCTGATCCAGTTTTTATAGAAAGGTGTCAAGAAAGCCAGCCTTCTGACTCTATCCTAATTTACCTAATGACAATTACGTTTCCATGACAACGGCTAAGTTATTGTAAAGAATAATGTGTCCCTGATACATGGAGCTCAGGTTTCAGTGGTTGGGCTGAGACCTGGAGAGAAAGAAGTTCTCCCTCAGTCCAACGGGACACGTGAAGTTCCTCAAGGAGGCCGGGGTTGATTCTGTGCCACGAAGGATGCGTGCACCCTCATGCGCCTCTCTTCTCTGAATTTCCACTCACACACTGATAATTTCAAGTATGGACATTATCTAAATTAAAAACAAAAAAAAAAAACATGTTTGACATGTTTGCGCTAAAACTTGGCGTCCTACGAGAAGGGACTGCACATGGGCCTTGCCCAGATGCCAGTGTTGCTTAACGGAAAAGTTGGTCTCAATGCACCCATTCAGGCTGCACCTGGGCTAATGTCCCCATCCCCCCACTCCCCCCACCCCGCAACGTTCACTGCAGTCGTACTAAATGACCCCTGGCTCCCAACACAAAGCAGGCTCTGCCACGTCCTCAAGGCTTGGGACACGCGTTTTCTCTACCTCAATGTCTGCCCAGTCTTGTTCCATGGTGTCTGAAGACGCTCGCTCTTTCTTCTGAGTTTAATCTCAGCTCAGATCTCCCCGCCCCCGGGAAGTTTCCCTGACTCCCTTGCCCCGTCTGGTGACACACGTTATCTACGCCTGGTACAAGGCACGCACAGCCGCCTGGGCCTGCCTGGTGCCGCCATGTGGTCACCTCTCAGCTTTGATGTCTCATCCTGCAGACTTGGAGGTCCTGAAGCATGCGTTGCCCTCACTTCTGTATTCTCAGCACTTAGCAATGTGCCAGGCCCATGAGGCTCCTTATGAATGCGTGCTGGGTGGAAGAGGAAAGGAAGCAATGAAGGGATGGGTGGGAGAGATGAGAGGAGGAGGGGTGAGGAAGGCCATCCCTTCCCACTAGACCACCTCTCCGCAGTTCCTGCAGAACTTGGCACAGAAACAGAGACACGGAAGGTGCCCAACAGATGTTATACGAATCAATCAGCCACTGGCAAGGAAGGAAGATTAGAACAAAGGAGGGAGAGATGGAATTCTCTGCCGCTTTAAGGACGGGGATTGAGTCTTCACCAGGGCCAGCGCTGTGGCGTAGCGGGTAAAGCCACCACCTGCAGTGCCAGCATCCCATATGGGTGCCAGTTTGAGTCCCGGCTACTCCACTTCTAATCACGCTCCCTGCTATGGCCTGGGAAAGCAGTGGGAGATGGTCTACATGCTTGGGCCCCTGTACCTGTGTGGGGGACTAGGAAGAAGCTCCTGGCCTCCGATCGGCCCAGCTCCAGCCATTGCAACCATGTGGGGAGTGAACCAGCAGATTGGAGAACTTTCTCTACCTCTACCTCTACCTCTCTGTAACTCTCTGCCTTTCAAATAAAAGAAGTAAATCTTAAAAAAAAAAAAAAAAAAAAAAAAGTCTTCGCCCTCTCCACAGCTCAGGGCTGGTGGAAACAACCAGAAGGGCAAACACATCAGGCACTCACTTTCCCAGGCAGAGCTGTGGCACCCGGAGGGGAACCCCCTCTGCAGGTCAGACAGAGCTGTGTCCCAGTGGGACTAGTGGTGGTGGTTTTGCTCCATCACAGAGAAACAAACTCTAGCAGATCAGGCAGGGAAGGCTGATGGCACAGGTTCTCTCTCTGAACACAGATGAGATCTGGACACATCCCCAGAGACCATACGGTCCAACTCTTAACACTCTGTCGCTGGGGACACTGAGACAAGGAGCGGAAGAGTGAGCTGCCAGTGCACACGGGGAGTTAGTGACCCGGCCCCAATTCCCAGGCCAGAAGAAGAAACACAAGGTTGTGCCAAAGAAATGCACCTCTGACTCTGGGAATCAAACAGAAACACGTTCGCCTCCCAGGTCCCCACGACACCCAGCTGAGCACCGGGTTGGACGAGGCAGCAATATGAGTGCTCTCCCAGGGACTTACAGAACACTGTCCTCACGCTGCAGCCCAACGGCCTCAATGAACACACATGCTTGTCTCACGGCTTCCACAGCCCACTCCCGACACGGGACCATAGGCCAGATCACCACGGCTGCTGCTCAGAGCCCTTGGCTACGAGTCAGAACAGCAGAAAGCGCCCGGTGCAAAGGCTGAGAGCTGATGATGAGCAAAGAGGACAAGGGACCCAGAATAGGCCAGGGAGCGAATAAGCAAAGGCTGGAAGGAGCAGAAACCAAATGGGAGCAGAAGCGACACTGGGAAAAGAGGAGAGTGGAGAGTGAGGAGGTCAGTCAACGGTAACAGACCAGAGCTGACCACAAAGGGGAGCTGACTCAAGGTCAACGGCAGACCACAAAGAGCGGCTGTAACAAGGTCATGGTGAACAGAGAAGATCCGAGAAGCCAGCCTGAGATCACGAATCTCCTCCATGGGGCCGGCGCTGTGGTGCAATGGGTAAAGCTGCCGCTTGCAGGGCTGGCATCCCATATGGCCACCAGTTCGAGTCCTGGCTGCTCCACTTCTGATCCAGCTCTCTGCTATGGCCTGGGAGGGCAGTAGAAGATGGCCCAAATGCTTGGGCCCCTGCACCCACGTGGGAGACCCAGAAGAAGCTCCTGGCTCCTGGCTTCGGATCAGTGCAGCTCCAGCTGTTGCAGCCATTTTGGGAGTGAATCAGCAGATGGAAGACCTCTCTTTCTCTCTCTCTCTCTCTCTCTCTGCCTCTCTGTAGCTCTGTCTTTCAAATAAATAAATACATCTTAAAAAGAAGAATATCCTCCATGTCTCGTTTTATAAACTTCAGGTCCTACACTGTGCTGTTCCCTTCTCTCCCTGCTCTACATCCATCCATCCAACAGGCAGCTCCCTGTGATGAGCTGGCCTGGGAGGGTCTCTGCTCCCTGAAGCCAGCGACAACGGCCACAGCACCCTGCACAGCAGACAGCTCTTCAGCCTCCAGCATCAACGCAGATGGTATTTTTGATGCCCAGGTGTGGAGGAGCAAGAGTTAGAGAATGGTCCCCTAGGGACTGACAAAATACTACTGCTGCCCTCTGCGTCTCCTCCATCCCCTCCGCGTCTCCTCTATCCCCCCCCATCCCCTCTGTCACCTCCACCCTCTTCCTCCCTTTTTCATTCTACTCTTCCTTCCCTTCTGCCTCCTAGTCTTTCTCCTCCTTTCTCCACCTCTTCTTCTTCCTCATCCTTCCTCTTATTCTCTCTCTACCTTCTCCTTCTCCTCTGTCTTCTTCATCACCAAGCCACTTCCATACCCTCAGCGTCCAGGGTTGCATTAATCCTCCTTACATATTACACATGTAATCCTCACCACAACCCCAATGGGGTATCCTATTTACTTCCCATTTTACGGAGGGGAAAACCAAGGCAGAGACACCATGAAGTGACCTGCCCATAGTCACAGCCAATTTAGGAGCTGCGCTGCAATTCTAGGCTTTCTGATTCCAAAATCCACACTCTGACCAGTGTCGTGGGTGAAACAGCAAGGCCTTTGTGAACTGCACTGACGGAGCCAGAGAGAAGAGAGAACCGTGGGAAGGAAATCTTCAGATTAAATTGTCTCAGAAACCCATTGCACTAACCACATCAGTGCCAGACAAAAAGATTCTGTGTGAAGGCAGCGAGCAGAGAGAGAGGGGGAGAAAACCCAGCTCTGTGGTAGAACCTGTCCACCTTCATGTCAAAGCTGTTTCTAAATAAAGGGTAATTTACTTCCCTTCTCAAATTCTCCTGCTGGCAGACAAGCAGAACAATGTCACAGTTACTGGTCCACCTGACCTGTGTTCCTGTCTCATCTGACACCAAGAGGCTCATTGTGTCTTTAAAGGAAGAAAGGTCTGGAGGTGGCTCTGAACTCCTTACCCCTCAAGATGTCACCAAGGAAAGGATGAGGCATAAGGCAGGCATGGGGCCCTCCCAGGGGTGGGGGTCCCCCCTTCCAGAGACCTCTATCTTTTGCAAATAAAAAAAAGAACAAAGGGAAAGCAGTACCAGACTGACATTTTGATTGTGGGTCCTAAGATTTAAGCTGATAAAAATAACTAGAATTTCCTGGACATTCACTATGCTTGAGAACAGTGCTAAGTGCTTTTTTTTTCCAGTTAATTACTTAATTTAATCCCCACAAGAACTCTTTGGGCCATGGTGCTCTTACTGGCCATGTTGGGCATTTAGCACAACATGGCTATAAATCTCTGGTCTCTTGGACCCTTCTCATCAAGAGTGGGGGGTTGGGGGATATGCCTCAGGACGTTGAACCTGAGCAGGTTTATGATTACATCTATGGGCAAAGCAGAGCAGAAGTGACGCTGCCAGTGGCCTGCCTTGATGGCTAATTCAGCCATTCTTGGAGTCAGGAGCTGCCATGTGAGAAGCCTGTGGAGGCGGCCATATTGTGAGGCGGCCATATTGTGAGGCGGCCATATTGTGAGGCAGCCATATTGTGAGGCGGCCATATTGTGAGGCAGCCATATTGTGAGGCAGCCCATGCCATGAGGCAACCCCACACGCGATGCCCTCACTGACATCCCACGAAGCCCAGACTTTGAGGCATTGCTGCCCAAGCACCAGGCGTGTGAGTGAAAGCCTCTGCACAAGGAGTCAGCAGGATTTTTCTGTAAAGTACCTGGCAGTAAATATTTTAGTCTCCGCAGGCTGGGAGGGCTCTGCGATGACTTCTCCACTCAGCTACTATAATGTAACAGATCCTCAGACAAGGTGGGGGTGGTTGTGCTCCAAAAAAATTTTGTTCACAAAAACAGGTGGTGGGTTGGATTTGGACTGTAGGCAATAGTTTGCCAATCCTTATTCTAGATGATTTCGGTCCCAGGAGCGAGCATTTTCCCAGTTCTGTCCTGGGACATCACAGAGCAGAGAGCATCTTTTCTGTGCTCTGTCCCAGTTCCCGACCTACTGATCTGTGAGTAGGGTTGTGCACCATTACGTCTGGGGTTATCTGTTGCACAGCAGTTGATAACTGCAACACCCCCATTTTATATCCAGGAAAACTGAGGCTCAGGGAGATTAAGTTACTTTGCCTAAAGTCTGACAGCCGTTAGTAGAGGAAGCCAAGACTGACTCCCAGGCTTCCCGGCTCCCTCAGTGACAGCACAGGGAGAAAAGAACATGCGGTCTTTGTTAGGGAGGCATGGAAAAAGAGAGCATTGGCAGGGGCCAAATTATGCAAGGCATTGTGGGCTGCAGTCAACAAGCCTGATCTGTGTTCTGGATGCAATACCAAGCCATTGGATGGAGTTTGAACCGTGATGTGACTCAAGCTGCAGTCACTAGGAAGCACTATGCTACTGCATTAGAGGAGGGGTCGGGGAGGGCAAGCCTCTCTCCAGCCTGCAGACGTGAGACTGAGTCCCGCCAAGCAGAAGTCAACGGCCATCAAGACACTCACCCAGAACCTGCACATAGATGGGTCCTTGGGTTTGTTCTCCTTTTATCCATTTTCAACACAATGCAAGGAGCCCTTGTACAATTTTTGCCTCCTTCTGTGGGGCTGGAAGCGTCCCTGGGCACCTTCCATACAGCCCATCAACAGGCCAAATAAAGGATGTGGAGGCTGCGCTGGCCAGGGGCAATGGAAAGCAAGTGGCACAGACAGGCCCTCTGATGATGTGCCGGGGGCAGACGCCAATCAAATTGGCTGCTGCTCGGAGCTCAGGGTCCCTGCAAACATCCCTCCTGCTCGTCTCCACCAGAAGCTCAGAGACAGACCCCCATCCCTCGGAGGTTTGATTCAACAGATGTGTTGGAAAGCCCAGAACCATCTGCGAGGCTGATCCTGGCAGATGGAGAACTGTCTCGCAGAGCAAAGCAGGCAGGGTCTGCAGCACTCAGGAAACTCCCCTTCGGGTTTTGCCGCACAGCCCTGTGGAGCGCTCCCAAACACATTCATCCTCTGTTCCGCACGCCCTCTCTTTCAGTGGGGCAGATTGCTGGCATGTGCATCTCTCCACCGATGCCGGGCTGGCTCCTCCTGTCCCCCTGCCAAGCCTTACTCACCACAAAGCACACAGACTCAGAAGAGCCCCAGGTAAGCGGGAAGGTGCTTGCCCCACTCCCAGCTCAGCCCCTTCCTCCCTCCTCCCTTCACCAGGAGGTGCCATCCGCGCGCGCCTGGACCCAGGGGAAGCCCGGCCTCACCTTGTTGATTTTGTTGGTTTTGGGGAGCGTCTGGCTGATGTGCAGGTCCGAATACCGGGGTGGCTTCCGTAGAGGGTTGTTGATGTCACATGGGACCGACTCTGTTCGGACTAACCTTGCTGGGTCCGTAGGGGTAAAAAACAGCGAGTTGAGAGTTTAAGTATCACTTTGACAATGACCATGTCAGGAGAACAGACTTTAGTCCCCGCCTTGTAAGCCTGCCTCTGGGAAGAGAAGGGAATTCTGAATTGACAGCTGTGTGTCCCCATGATGGGACTGGGGTCTCTCTGTACTTCCTGACCTTTTTATACAGACAGCATATGACTCCTGACAATTCAAAATCCCAACAATAAAATTGAAGCTATCAGGTTTCCTTTTCAATACCTTAATTGCTTCATAGTAGCACTCATTTCAGAATTGAACCTCATCTTAAAGACAAGAGGTTCCAGACTTCTCAGGGGACAGGCCCTTGATGGCTTCCCACCGCTGCCCTTCGAACCTTTGTTTTAGGATCATCTTGTGCAGCTCTTGTGAGCTCTCCGGCCTGAGCAACCTGTCGCACGTCACTGGGATCTGCTCCCAGGATCAGCCCTGCCAGCCTCTCCCTCAGGGTCATTCCTGAAGCCACATGGGAAGCCGGACAGCCAGCTGAGGCTAAAGAAACATTTCCCGATTGGTATCACTTCCTCCAAGCCCTCTGCCTTCTGTTGTTTCTCTTTTAATTTAAAAAAAAATTTTTTTTTATTTTTGACAGGCAGAGTGGACAGTGAGAGAGAGAGAGACAGAGAGAAAGGTCTTCCTTTTCTGTTGGTTCACCCTCCAATGGCCGCTGCGGCTGGCGCGCTGCAGCCGACGCACCGCGCTGATCTGATGGCAGGAGCCAGGTGCTTCTCCTGGTCTCCCATGGGGTGCAGGGCCCAAGCACTTGGGCCATCCTCCACTGCACTCCCTGGCCACAGCAGAGGGCTGGCCTGGAAGGGGGCAACCGGGACAGAATCCGGCGCCCCGACCGGGGCTAGAACCCGGTGTGCCGGCGCCGCGAGGCAGAGGATTAGCCTAGTGAGCCGCGGCGCCGGCCCTGTTGTTTCTCTTACAGAGCCCATAGCACGGGCAAACAGGATGCCTAGTACTACTGCCTATTAGTTGTTTTCTCACAGGGGAGAGAAGGGTTGAGCTGGCTGAGAAGTCAAAGCTTTGGTCTGACCCAGGGATCTAATTTCTGTGCTTTGCCTGGGCTGTCATCACCATGGAAACTGATGGTATTTTCAACTTCCTACCAACGAGGGGAAAATCAAGAAGCTGGCGGACTTCAAGTTCAGGTTTCTCTGTCTGCATGGGCACCTGCCGCCTGTGAGCAGAGGAGCGTGACCTCGAAGGTGTGCAGACAGGGGACCCGCTTCAAACGCGGCCCTCTGGGAGCTGGGTCCTGCCTGCACACGGGAGTCAGGGTCCAGCAGAACCCACCCAGGGGAGGAGTCTGGTGGGAGGCGATTTCTCCAGGGAAGCTGACCTAAGGCAGGAGTTCAAAAGCAGTGTGAATCCAAGTTTGAAAAGTGCCTCCCTGAGTGTAAACAGCTATGCAAGGAACAGATGGTCCTTAATTAAGAACCTGGGCCGGGCAGGGGAGAGGGGAGAGAGCTGAAGACTTTTCCCTCGTTTGCAATTTTCTCTCTTCATGGAGATAAAACAGCACAGAGATCTTGGAAAACCAACTGCCTGCCGGCTTTGGGACTCATTATGGGGCTTTCGGGAGCAATGTGCCTCCTTGAAGTTTCCTTTGGGTTCATTCTGACCCTGGGCAGATTCCCCCGTGTATAACTACCCAAGGCTGGGGGCTATGGGAGGCCAAACAAGGAAGACTTGGGATGGGATTAGCAATTGCTGTCCCCAAAACTGCTCCAGAGAGGCTCTAGGGCTCCACCCAGGTATGGGTGGTAGGGACTTGGCCAGAAGAGTTTGAAACGTTTTAATACATTGCTATCACTTAACAACGGAGTATATGGAACACAGAAGTCTCTGTTTTGGCTTTTGATTGAAACATCAGATATGCAGGTCCACGTTTTTGCTGGAGTGGCGACCTTATCACTCAATGGTGCTTGGGCTTCCTGCTTTGCACAGCCGCACCAGGCCAACTTCTCCCACTTGTGCAGCAACCATGAGACAGCTGAGGTTACACTTGGCCCCCATTCTTGTGCAAAGCTTCTCAGTTTTAACACATGTGGGTGCACACGTGGATTGACTAGGTCTGGGGTGCGGCCAGAGAGTGTGCGTTTTCAGTCACTTCCCAGCCGATCCCTTTGCTGCTGGCTGGTGGACCACGCGTTGAATAGCACAGGTTTGTACCATGAACTTTCTGCGATGATGAAAATGCTCTCCAGCCACACTACCCACTATGGAAGCCACATGTGGCTACAGAGCCCTTGCAATATGGTTAGTGTAACTGAGTAACTAAGTTTGTATTTTTATTTAATTTTAGGTAACTAAGTTTAAAGAGTCAGATGTGGCTAGTAGCTACTGTATTACATAGCACAGGCCCAGAGAGTCCCCTAGGGATGAACTGCAATACGGAAAATGAAGTCCTGGGTTGACTACCCAGAAGTCCAAGAATCAGAGGAACTATGTTGAAAACTGGATGGTAAGGCTTCCCATGGAAGTGTCGTCTACGAAGTCCAGAGCAGCCAAGAAAAAGCCTTTCTGCCCTATCCTTCTGGCCTAACTGGCCTTGCTCTGGCACAACAGAAGGCTGACAGTAACTCTCCCAGAGGTATCTGCTACCTCCCTGCCTGGGAACATTGGCCCTGGCATGTCCAAGGCTCCAGGGGACAGAACTCAGATGGCTCAAACCAACAGACCCGAGCCAGAACTCTTCCTATGCCCATTTCTGCAAGGCCAACCAACTGAGTCTAGAGAGCATGCAATGGAAAAACTCTCAGTGCTCTTTAAGTGAGAAGGAAAATCTGTGGGATTGGAAGAAAGAGAAGACAGTAGAAAGAGGCAGGAATGAGAAAACAAGGGTTTGGGGAAGTGGTGTACCAGAGGGACCAGCACAGAAGAGAGGACCAGGAAGAACAGGCTGGGGTGGATAAGGAGCTAGACATTAGGAAGATTCAGAGGGAAGAAAGGAGGCAAGCAAGTATCTGGGGCCCCAGGAGCACCCAGAATCGTGCTGGGTGGGAAAACTGTCGGGGGTGGCATGCGAGAGCTCCCAGCCCTCCCCCACCCCTAGGACTGCAAGGGTTAAATACTTACCTCCTCGATGGATGATGAGGAGATGACAGGGAGGGGCTTCTTTGGTGCATTTATTGTGGCACTTTAACCTGAGAGAGCGAGAGAGACAGAAAGATGGATGAGTGAGTGGGTGGGTGGATGGGTGGGTGGGTGGATGGATGGATAGGATGGGTGGATAGGTAGGTGGGTGGATGGGTGGATGGGTGGGTGGGTAGATGGGTGGGTGGATGGATGGATAGGTGGGTAGGTGGATAGGTGGGTGGATGGGTGGGTGGATGGGTGGATGGATAGATAGGTGGGTGGATGGATAGATAGGTGGGTGGGTAGGTAGATGGATGGATGGGTGGGTGGATGGATGGATAAGTGGATGGGTAGGTGGGTGGGTAGATGGGTGGGTGGGTAGGTGGGTGGATGGGTGGGTGGGTGGGTGGATGGATGGATGGGTGGGTGGGTGGTTGCTGAGTGGGATGAACTAATAGTCTGGTAGGTTCTGGGTGCTATGGATACAAAGATGTGAGATGATATGGCAGTGCCTACAAACATATATCCTTGACAACCCATGAAAGTAACTCTGGAGAGAGGTTGCTGCCATCTATTCCCTCAGGTTAATCCCAGAGTAACAACCATTTCACCAACAGTACCCACTTGGATTTTATTATCACCACCATCACCATCATGCTGATCATCATCTATCATTTATGTAAAGATTCATTTGCTTCTCACTGTGCCAAACGTTTTACATATCCAATGTCATTCCATCTCTGTAGCAGTCTTATGAAAGTGGTATAATTATTACTCCCATCTGGCAGGCAGAAAAACTAAGATTAATTAACTTACCCTAGAGAAAAAAAACCTAGGTCAGCTGTCCCAAAGGTGCTCCCTGGTTATTCTTAAAGGCTCAGGCAGTAAAATATCAGCCAGGGCTCCCAATTAGGATGAGATTTGTATCAGGTATTAAATTTCAAAGGTATTAAGTTGAAGTGTTTAGAGTTCAAATGTCTTCTGTTGAGACAAGCCTGAGATGCCACCTTGCTTTCCCCCCTTCAGCTGCCTGACTACCAGGGTAACACCTCTCAGGTTGCAGCAGTGTGGCTCTGTCTTCTTCCTGCCGAGTCTTATGTCAATAGGATGGACATACACTGAGGAAGGTGCTCCAACTGCTCCTTCCACACCCCCTTGTGTTCCTGTACCACTTCGATGCACAGCAGCCTAACTTCTAAAGCCAACATCTTTGCTAGATGGCTTCCCTCAGGCTGCTTAGAGACTTAGAAGTAAACTAGAGGCCGGCACCGCGGCTCACTAGGCTAATCCTCTGCCTTGCGGCGCTGGCACACCGGGTTCTAGTCCCAGTCAGGGCGCCAGATTCTGTCCTGGTTGCCCCTCTTCCAGGCCAGCTCTCTGCTGTGGCCAGGGAGTGCAGTGGAGGATGGCCCAAGTGCTTGGGCCCTGCACCCCATGGGAGACCAGGATAAGTACCTGGCTCCTGCCATCGGTCGGATCAGCGTGGTGCGCCGGCCGCGGCACCCATTGGAGGGTGAACCAACGGCAAAGGAAGACCTTTCTCTCTGTCTCTCTCTCTCACTGTCCACTCTGCCTGTCAAAAAAAAAAAAAAAAAAAAAAAAAGTAAACTAGAAATTCATGTGATGGGCGTTTTGCCTAGCAGTTAATATGCTGGTTAAGATTCTGGTGCCCATGTCAGAGTGCCTGGGTTCAAATCCTGGCTCCGGCTCCTGACTCCAGCTTCCTGCTAATGCAGACCCTGGGAGGCAGCAGTGATGGCTCAAGTAATCATGCTCCTACCGCCCACGTGGAAGACCTCGACTGAGGTATGGGCTCCTGCCCCGACCTGGCTTAGCCCTGGCTGTCGTGGGCATTTGGGAAGTGAACCAGTAGATGGGAGCTTTCTCTCTGCTCTCTCAAATTAAAAAAAAAAAATGAATTACTAAAAAGAAGGGCACATACACAGCACAGGGAAGTGGAAACTTGCCCCCTCCCCCAGGTCTTGATAGTTTTCTCCCACACTGTCCACACTGATTATCCATCTTTTATTGATAAATAATAGTTAATAAATAATAATCCATAATTGACATAATACTCTAAAGGAAGAAGACAAGACAAGCTCTGTTCTCTTCAACAGAATGTGCTGAACACTCAGACACAGACTTACCATGGATTTCCCCAATGAGTCCGGCCCAGTGGTCCTTAAAGTGGGGTCCCCAGGCCAGTAGCATCAACACCACCTAGGAACCTGATCCTTACATGTCCACTCAATCAACAAGCCAAGGCTAGGGTGTGTTTCAATGATATCTCCAGGCAAGTCCCTGTGGGCTCAGGTGAGATCACCAAACTAGCTGATGGTTTTACAATGTCTGTGCGTGTTTCCTCAATTGTTTATATTTTTAAAGATTTTGTTTACTTATTTGAGAGGTAGAGTTACAGACAGGAAGATGAGACAGAGAGAGGGGTCTTCTACCTGCTGGTTCACTCCCAAATGGCCTCAATGGCCAGAGCTAGGCTGATCCAAAGCCAAGAGCCAGGAACTTTTTCCAGGTCTCCCATGCAGTTGCAGGGGCCCAAGCATGTAGGCCATCTTCTACTGCTCTTCCAGACCATAGCAGAGAGCTGGGCCAGAAGAGGGGCAGCTGGGACTCGAACTGGAGCCCAGTTGGGATGCTGGAGCTGTAGGCAGAGGCTTAGCCCACTGCACCACAGTGCCGGCTGCTCCTCAATTGTTTGTGTTCAGTCTTGCATGACCCTGTTAGGACGCCAAAGTCCTCTCTGATGTGGGAAAGCTGGACCTGGGGCTACCACAAGTTCAGAGGCAGCAGGACACAACACTGCGTCCACCCTGAGCAAGGACGCCCCGTCCACTGTGCTCTCAGTCAGACTGCCTCATGGGGGAGGTCTCCTGCACACGTGCCAACTCCAGTCTCAGATCTGGGCAGGTGTTGTGTCCACAGGGAATGCAGTCAGTGTTTCTCCTGTTTAAATATTGATGTCAATGGCAAGTGATGTTGATTTTCCATTCATAATAATGTTTTCGAGTTTAAACAAATTTAGGTCCATTAAAAAGACTATACATAGCAAATAAATAGTAGAGATGATTACAAATATGCCGCTGTCTTCACAAAGTGGTGAAGAAATGATGGAGGTCAATTAGGAAAAGTTGATACAGACAATTTAGAATCTGCCAAACGAGGAGGCGGCTTTTGGAACCAGAAAGTCTAAGAGAGCTGAAAAACTTTAGGAGGTTCAAGCACACTTCAAAAAGGTGGCCGAAAATGGAATTAAAAGTCATGTTTATTTTGGTCCAAAAAATTGAGATCCACACATAGTTTTTGCTAGTAGTGTGCATTTCCCACAATCTTTTTAAAGATCCTTTATCTGTTGGTCACGAAAGCCATAAAGACCACGAGACTGACAGCAACGAGAGCTAGGTCGGGGGTCACGATGCACCGACAACGCCGAGTGCTTTGTGCAACTCCTGTGACCCTCGTGGCAGCTGAGAAGTAGCAGCTCATCTTAGACCCATTTTGCAGAGGAAGAAACTGAGGCTCTGCAGCTTTGAATTGCTCTGAGCGAAAGAACCAGTGAGAGCAGAGGTCCTGAGGACAGCTTAATCACTAGATGTCTCCAAAACCCCACCTCGGGGGCAGGTGTGGGTGAAGAGCAAGGAGTTGGGAGACAGAACTACAGGAGTCAAAATGGCGTTTGTTGGCCAGCGCTGCAGCTCACTTGGCTAATCCCCCGCCTGTGGCGCCGGCACACCGGGTTCTAGTCCCGGTTGGGGCACCGGATTCTGTCCCGGTCGCTCCTCTTCCAGTCCAGCTCTCTCTGCTGTGGCCAGGGAGTGCAGTGGAGGATGGCCCAAGTGCTTGGGTCCTGCACCTGTGTGGGAGACCAGGCGAAGCACCTGGCTCCTGGCTTTGGATCAGCGCGGTGTGCTGGCTACAGCGCAGCGGCGATTGGAGGGTGAACCAACGGCAAAGGAAGACCTTTCTCTCTGTGTCTCTCTCTCTCACTGTCCACTCTGCCTGTCAAAAAAATAAATAAATAAATAAAATAAAAAGGCTTTTGTTGGGACAAGCCTAAGATATCACCAAGCTCTTCTCCCACAGCAGTCTGACTTCATGCCAGGGTCCTAGGCAAGAGCAGTCCACAGCTTTCCAATACAGAGAAAGAACGGTGTTTTAGGAGACGAAAATGCCCACTGCCTTCATTTGACCACTGCACACTGGATACACATATTAAATTAAAGCACAACACCCTATAAATGGGGGTGGTTACTAGTTCAATTGTTAAACTATTACCTTAAACTAAAACTAAAAATCCCAAATTACTGGGATCTGGCTGTGTCTTTTTCTTATCTAAAGCTGCCTAATTTTCAGAGCTATTGAGGAAGCCCCAAGCCCTTGGTGTAACCAGTGTTGCATGAAAACCCTGACACAGAGCTCTGCTAAAGGTAAAAATAAGCCTTTCACTTGTTCACTCAGCAAACACTGGACCGGAAGCAGCAGCCCCAGGTACTGAGGACATGCAATGAACAAGGCAGATGAAGCCCTTGTGTTTATGGGGAAGAAAAAGAAACACATAAGAAGGAAGTCAAATACTTTCATGGGTGGTGAGGACATGAAGAATAAGACAGGGAACTGGGCTGGAGAGTGGTGGCGGAATGGGGTGGGTGGGCCCTTGGGCAGGTGTCACCTGGAGGCCTCTCCTGGGGGTTACTTGGGATCTGAGTTCTGCTGTGAAGGTTCAGAGGCCAGAACAAGCTTGCTGGGTTCATGGGTGAAAAGTTAGAGGCAGATGAGCCAAAGGGATGAGGAGGAACATGGAGAAGGGGAGGCGGCAGGGGCTCTGGGGCCGCACCAGGAGCCTGTGTGTGGTTCTATCGGTGGTGAGAAGTCCTGGAGGTTTCTGAGGGCTGGGACATGGCCACACTGATGTCTGGGCAGCTCTGAGTTGGGGGATATGTGGATGCCAAATGGGAGTTGAACCATGATGCTTCTGAACTTTGGAAGAGCTGGGAGCCACTGTGGAAGCTTCTAGAAATAAATGTTCCCTGCCAGCCTCCTTCCCTGGTCCCTGGCTGTCTTCCTCCCTGTCTCACCTCTCTGCTCCACTAGGGGTGTGGCCTGGATCCCCTCTCAAACACACCTCTTGCCCTTGGACTCTGGCCTCTGGGTTTGTAGAAAGCAGGAAGCCCCATTGCGGATGGCTTGAGCACCAGCTCAGGTGCTAGACATCCCCCAGAGGCCTGTGTGTTAAAGGCTTAGTCCCCCAGATCTTAAATGAATATCATGGGCTGGCGCCGCGGCTCACTATGCTAATCCTCGGCCTGCGGCACTGGCACACCGGGTTCTAGTCCCGGTTGTGGCGCCAGATTCTGTCCTGGTTGCTCCTCTTCCAGGCCAGCTCTCTGCTGTGGCCCGGGAGTGCAGTGGAGGATGGCCCAAGTGCTTGGGCCCTGCACCCGCATGGGAGAACAGGAGGAAGCACTTGGCTCCTGGCTTTGGATCAGCGCAGTGTGCCAGCCATAGCAGCCATTTGGGGGGTGAACCAACAGAAAGGAAAACCTTTCTCTCTGTCTCTCTCTCTCTCTCACTGTCTAACTCTGCCTGTCAAAAAAAAAAAAAAATGAATATCATGAAAATGTGGAAACTGAGCCCCACGTTTGGAGGTGGGGTCTTGGGAGGGCGACTTGGCTTAGACTGGGTCAGGGTGGAGTCCCTGTAATCGAGTCCTGGGGGCTTCGTAAGAGACCTCAGGGACATGGGTGTGAGCACCCCCTCTTGCCAGGATGCTCTGTGCCATCTCAGGGCTCTTCCAGCAGGACACCAACACCACAGGCCAAACCCTCTGACCTTGGACTGTGACCTTGCAAAGCCAGGCACTCAAATAAACCTTCTCCCTTTATGAAGATGCTTCAGATGTTTTTTCACAGTGATGTAAAGCTGACTCATCCAACAAACATCATGATCACTAAGAGAAACCAAACCCCAGCATGGCCTGTCCCCTGGCTCTCACGGCGAATCCAAGTCCTCTGCTCTTGGGTTACACACGCACCTGCTGGGACACCCAGTGAGAGCATGTCTGAATGACATCCACACACACACCCACTGGGGAACCCAGGGGACACCCAATGAGAGCATGTCTGAGTGACGTCCACTCACACACCCATAAGGCCAGTGTTTCAGTAGGCATGGACAGAACATGGTTTGAGTGCACGCAGGCAATGCCATGCTACCCAGTAGAACTGGAAACCAGGGAAGTACTTAAACCTTTCATTAACCATGGCAATTTCTTTCAAAATTTCCAGGGCTTAATAGGATAAGTTTCAGTTATGGAGGAAACTCTCTTATTCGGAACATCTCATTCCCCCAAAGCAGCGGCGGGCTAAATGGGACATGGTCTCTGAGCATTAAACGTGAATTTGTCTTGAGAGCAAAACTCGGGTGTTGTGGCTTCATGGCCTTCCCCCGCTTGCTGAAGGATGTCGGGTCTGGTGCTGTGTTGGGTAAACAGTGGAGAGAGAGAGAGGAAGAGGAGGAGGAAAGAAAGAAACAGGAACACAGCATGAGCAGATGGGAACACCTGTCAAAGAATACTGATTGGCGAACATTCTGGTCTCCAGTGGAATCTATTTTTGAACAATACTATTTCTTCTAAACTGCATCCCTCCTACTTTACGAAATGTAGACTCCAGGGGCCCTCAAAAGTCCATGTGCATGGACTGTATGGGCTTTTGGCACCAAAACATTTACCTTTTCATAGCGTTTTTTAAAAGGGCACCTTTTGAAGTGCCCTTCCATGCCCCTCTGTATTTCCCCCTTTCTTCTCTCCCTTCTCCCCAGCGTGGGAGACGGGGGTCAGGGATCGCCACAGACCTTGCCCAGCAACTGTGGGGGACAAATGGTCCCTCTGCGGCAGCTCTGCTGTTTTCTTAGTGGTCTCGTCACGGCCAGGAGCAAACACGTGAAGCAGACACATGCCGAGGGTGGGGCACGGAGCTGTCATCAGAGCACCGGCCTTGGCTGTGGGAGGGGCGGCCAAGACTTCCACCGTGCAAGGCTGTCATGTCGATTTCAAATGGCACACTGGCCGATGCTAACCAATTTCTGAGAAGTTTGCCGAAGGCAGCCCTAACCTCATTTTCTGCTACTCCCTCCTAGAGCTTACTGTTCAGTAATCCATCCGAGAAGGGCTCCGTCTTTCCTGACACACAAACAGAGCCTTTGAAAGTCCTGGCTCCAAATATCCAACTGAGAAAGCATCAGCCAGGCTCCCACTCTGAGCCGGACACTCTTACATGACCTACTTACTCTCGACAGCAACCGTGAGAGAGGCGGCTACCGGGACACCGGTTGGCAAGCCGAGAACACTGGGGCCCAGCAAGGGGCACAGTCACACAGACGGCTGAGAGCAGGGTGGGGAAAACCCCTTCGTGCAAACACACGAAAAACACCAGGCTCCTCCTTACCCCGACTGCTGTGCTAAGCACTGCAGGCACAGGAATAAAACAGGGCGGGTTCTCACTCTTTATGGACCTTAAGATCTGCCCGGGAGCTGACGGTCTATGATGGACAGCCATCTCCCCAGGAGGAAACCATGCAGAAGCTGGAGGGAAACCATGCTGCGGACCCACTGCCTGCTGGAGATCCCCTCTGTCTTCCCTTTCCCCAATTCCCCGAAAGAGAAGAAAGGGACCACAGGCTCCTCCTGGCTACCTGGGCCTGGAGGTGCCCATGTGAACACGAAGATCCCTCTGCCACCTTCAGTGCAAGAAAGGACGGCGAGAGCCCACGGGGGGCTGGGGCAGAGGCGGGGCGGGCGGGGCAGGGGCGGGGCGGGCGGGGCCAGGTTCTCCTGCTCTGCTCTGCACGTGGAGTTCAAGGGGAATCAGGCCAGGAGCTGGCCCATCTGTTGCTGGCCTACTCTGTGGCCAGGCGTTGCCCCCTATAACGTGGTTAAGGATGTGGGACCCTGAATCCAAGAGGTCAGTGGTTCGAGTGACAGATCCACCCACCACGACATTTCTGGTTGTCCATTTACTTCTAAAGTTCTCTGTTGCCTTATCTGTAAAATGGGGGTAATAGACCCTACCCATATGCCAAGGTTGTTGTGGGGATTGCATGGGCTCCATGAAGGTAAAGATTCTGACAAAACATGTGGCACTTGGTGAGCCCCCCAATACATAATCACATCACCACCACCCCATCCAATCCACACCTCAGCCCCCAGTGAAGCTACAATCAACCTTCATTTACTTCTATAAATAGACCCAATTTTTGTGCTTATTGTAGTAAAAGCGCAAAGAAGAAGCTGTTAATTCCCATTTTCATTATTGCGAAAGAGTGAAGTGTTTCTATTAATGGAATAGTAAGTTTAAGATTTCAAGCTGGCGATCTCCGAAATGCACACTCATAATTATATCCTGCCAATATCCTGCCTGTTGTACAAACTCCTGAAGCTTCCAGGGACTTTGTAGCAGCTGCAACATCAGCACTCATCATTTCCCCAGTTTTTTGAGGTCTGGGCAAATTAGAGCAGCCAGTGGCAGAAACCAATCACGGCTTGTTTCCCACTGCTATCTCCTCATCACCTGTGGCTGCAGCCACTTTGCAAACACAGGAAATCATCTGAGAAAACACTGTATTTCGATGCAAGAACATGGCCAAGGAGAACACTCAGGGCTGGAGGGAAACTAAGAGTACAACGAATCCAAGTGACAAGATTTAGCAGCACAGCAAAACTGAGTAAAGAAGGGCACAGCTCGTTAAGCGCAAATTGGTAGAGTGACCGCTTACGTGGAAAGAAAAAGGCACGGCTGGCCAGCCAGCTGCTGCAGGCAGGAGGAGAGGGGACCTGCACAAAGGGCATTGAAATGCCACGGCAATAACTGCAAATCTTGTGCTAACTCAGGTTTCTAAACACAGCTCCCTACTTTACTAAGGAATTGATGATGGGCGTCACCCCTACAGAGGTGCACAGATGCCCGGCTTTGATCCCCAGTTCTGGCTCCTGACTCCAGCTTCCTGCTAATGTGCACCCGGGGAGGCAGCAGTGATGGCCCAAGGACTTGGTTCCCTGCCACCCATGTGGGAGACCTGGATTGAGTTCCAGGCTCCTGGCTTCAGCCCAGCCCAGTCCCAGGTGTGGGCATTTGGGGAGTAAACCAGAAAATGGGATATCTCTCCCTCCCGCCTTTCCTCCCTCCCTCCCTCCCTCTCCCTTTCTCTCAAAAAAAAAAAAAAAAAAAAAAGGCACAAAATGTTACGGCTAGCAAGTGCCTGCCTGCCTCTATTGTAAGGTGGCCAAGCTAGGACTGACAGGAGTTCCCAGGCACTTGGGACTACTTTCAGCACTAACCCTTGGACAGTTCCAGGTAAGCCAGAGTGGTTGATCACCCTGTAATAGGGATTCCAATCCCTCTACCCGACCTGTAATTACGGGGCTGGTAACCCTAAGAGTCACCTCGTCTAGAGCTCACCCCGTGTAAGCTGAATATTTTAGAAACAGAACTTTGCACAGGGCAAGCAACTGAAAGTTGGTGCTTTGACACTGAATAAAGCACACCATGGCCCCACACGCTAGGCATGACGGATCATTACAGAAACCCACTGATACGACGGAAACCCACTCTCCTCCAGGGGCAACTTTGATCCCTTCTCTCCCAAGAGACACGTGACCATGTCTGCAGGCAATTTGAAAGTCTTATTTTTTTTTTCCATCTCTCTTGAAAGGCAGAGCAAGAGCGGGAGAGGTTAGGAGGGAGAGAGAGATCTTCCATCTATTGGTTCACTCCCCAAAGGCCCACAGCAGCCAACAGCCTGGAGCTCCATCCAGGTCTCCCACGTGAGTGTCAGGGGCCCAAGCATTTGAGCCATCACCTGCTGCCTCCCAGGCACATGAGCAGGAAGCTGGAATGGCAGGAGGGGCCACGGTGCGCAGTGACCATGAACAACTCTAAGACTGCATGCTCTCTACCCTGTACCTGGGCCAGGGCCGGTGCACCTAACCAGACCTACAGTGTCAAGTCAATGACAGCAGGCAGAACAGGTAGAACAGACCGAGAGAGCTGCTTCTCCACCGTGGGGGGAGGGGGGGGTTGGGATTGGATGAAGTCCCTTCACTTCCAAACTCCAGCCACTGTGGAAGAAAAAAGCACACCTAGGTTCCAACTTATCTCACAGAGCAAAAGCCACCCCCCTCAGGGCTGTGCGTTTTCCCACAAGATCCGCGGGCAGAGGTGGAGAGGGGTCCGAGGACGCTGACCCCAGCTCTGCAGCGGCGTGTGCAAGGAGCCTGGCGAGGGGGAAGGATGCAGACAGCACAGCGCGGAGGGCCGGGCGATCCGTCAGCATCTGACTGCCAGAGAAGACTCCCGGCAGCTGAGTGCGCGGGCAGCAGACAATGTGTGGATTGTGCTGACGTCCCACCGCGCACAGCGAAACTCATGAGCCCATCAGATGCAAACGCCTCGATTTAGATAACTGCAAATTGCTGTCGGAGCCTTAATTTCCTATTAGTTCATTAATCTCTCTATTCAGAATGCCAACAAGACAGCTGATGATAATTCCGCAGGAAGTGGGTATTAGACTAAAGCAGGAGGGAAGGGGGTTAGACATGGAGAAGTTTCTAGCTTCCCGGGTGGAGGGGCACCCCAAAGTTCGTTCATAAGTTAGTAGTAGTAGCAGCATTCATTAATTAAGCACGTACCATGAACCAGCTGCTAGGACAAGTACTTTACTGAGCAGTTCTACTTGGCTTCTTTTCACCAAAAACAAACCCAGCGAGGTAGATACTATTATCCCCATTCTACAGAGAAAGAACTGTGGCTCCGAAAACATCACCCAACCAGTTGGTGGCAAAACCAGCATGCAAACACAGGAGTCTCTGAGCCACAGCCTGGGTTCCCAGTGCCACATCATCCTTTTGACTCACCACATATTTTCCAGATGACGATACGGCGGATGTGAGACCGGGAAGACCCAGGTCCTTCGAATGAGGCCGTGGAGAGGAACAGAAGGGTTGGAAGAATCACCAGCAAGGACCGTCCGCCGGCACGAGACCGTCTCACATTACGAAATGTCCAGCTCCACAATGAAGCTGGGTTTTGTTTTCTAAAACACTGCTTCTGTGAGGGGCAGTGGCTCCCGAAGCAGAGTGCCAGGAGCAGCTGGGAACTCAGGAGAGAGGCACTTCCTTGGGGCAGGTGCTTGGCCTAGTGGTTCGAAGGCCAGGAAAGATGCAGGTGACTCATACTGGAGCACCGGAGTTTTGAGTCCCAACTCCAGCTCCTGACGCCAGCTCCCTGCTAACGCCGGCCTTGGGAGGCAGCAGGGGATGGCTCGACACTTGGGTTTCTGCCACCCACATGGGAGAACTGGATTGAGTTCCTCGCTCCTGGCTTTGGCCCTGAGCTGCCCCAGGCCTAGTATCAGACATGAGGGGCATTTGTGGAATGGAAAAAAAAAAAAAATGGGTAGGAGCTCTCTCTGTCTCACTTTTTCAAATGTGTGTGTGTGTATATATATATTTGTATATATTTCAAATGTATATGTACAAATGTATATATACATTTGAAAAAGTGAGACAGATATATAATATATAGATATACATACAATACATGTACTCTCTAGGACCCTGCCCCAGAGCTGTGGGGTCTGCACCCCTGAGGGTGGAGGCGGGCAATCTGAGCTTTAACAAGCCCCAGGGGACTGTGATACCCTCCACTGCAGAAGAAAAAGCTGCTTGGGAAGGGACTCTTCCTCCCACTCCCACGGGCATGAGAAGGGCCTCTTCCAACGCAAATCCCGGTTCAGCAGGCCTGGCACCGGCCTGCCCTCACGCCTTTCTG